>NC_057402.1:34098170-34417940 GCF_019320065.1 Cervus canadensis
TTGGGTGAGTTAATAGGGAGCAAGCCAATGGTGAGTGTGTATCCAGCTCTGCCCCCTGGCCTATAGGAAGTGTCTTCAGGGGACGTGAATTCCCTCCCCAGGGCTCAGCTCACCCCTACAGATGGGTTTGTAGGACCTGAGACTTAGTTTCATCATCAGTTCACTTCCCCATGTGGAACCCAGCATGTGGACATTTCCTATTCCCTGATAAAGTCTCCAATGTAGGCCTGGGAAGGGTGGGAGGTGGGGAAGGCCTTGATCCCGATTACAGGCACACATCTGAGGGAAGAGGGGAAGGCCGAAAGGTTGGCCCACTGTGCCCCCTCCAAGTCCTGTTTGACTCCAGACCTTCCTGGCCTTGGGCCAGCCCGCCCAGCAGGCACATGCCCCAAAGTGAGGCATGAGCAGTTCTTGCCAATACCCCTGCAAGCTTTATTTCCCAGATGGCTATCCAGAAGAGAGGCACCAAAGATGCAGAGGACACAGAGAGGCATCACGCATGGCCTGGTCTACAAAATGCCTGGCCGGACTTGGGGTTGCCAGGAAGTCAATGACAGCCTCTGGGCAAGTGCCATGCTGCTGGACGCTCACTACTGGGGACCTCGGGAACTCATGACAGCGACGAGGGTGCTGGAGCTACCTTCCTAGGCAGTCCTTGGGAATCTGGGAGTGAGAGAGACTTTAGTCACCTCTCCTGACCTCACCGCAGGAACCTTAGGCCAAATCATTAGGAGAACTGAATTACCAACGGTTCTGGACATCCCCATTGACTGGGTGGGAAAATTAAGGCTCAGAGGGGTTTCCCAAAGAGTTGGGGATATGGATGGGTTGAGACCTAGGTCTCTCGATCCCTGGGCTGCTTGTCTTGCTCCTGGATCACCACACCAGGTAAAACCTGCTGGGGAGTGAGTGGGTTATGGGGAGTGCAGTGAGGGAGGAACACTGATCTATGAGAGTGTGGGAGTGGCTCTGCAGCTGTGTCTTCTTTCCCCCTCCACCTGGCAGGATTTCCTTCTAAGTACAACCTCCCTCCTCCTCCTCCTCCCGCCCTGGCCTGGCAGAGGAATAGGGGAGGAAGGGGGGTCACCTCTGCAGATGGTGATGGCTCCTGCTGGGTCCTGGGTTGGGGGGAGGGCTCCTCAGAGGAGAGGAAGGAGAGTCTCTGTAGGGCTGGCCCTTCTGGGCTGGGGGAGGTGGGTGGGAGTGATGCTCTCACCTCCCAGTTAGTCATCTTGTTAGGCAAGGACCACAGTCTGTACCAGGAAGGCCTATACCTATACCTAGAACCACAACTTGAGGCTGTGTGGGAAACAAGGAGCTACGGCAGGAGTTTGAAGAGAAGTGGTGTCTGGTTGAAACTGGCAGAGGATCGCTCTGGCTGATCGTGAGAGGGGGCAGGGTGGAGGGAGGGCCAGAAGGAACAAGAAAGCGATGAGGAGGCGAGGGCAGGAATCCCGTGTCTTGGAACCAAGTGGAGATGGTGCGAAGGGATCCGATTCTAGACGTGGTTTGAAGGTAGAGCTGGCGGGACATGCTGATGGATTGGAGTGGCACCTGGAGCTGCATGAAATCACAGCCATAAAAGCCCTTCCCTTTCTCTCTGCCTGGAGGCTTCCCGTAGCCAGGAGCAAATGTGCCCAAGACCCCCAAGCTCAAAGGGGGAGCAGTGTCTGGGGAACCTGGACCCTCACAGAGGAAGCAGGTAAGTGTCAGACAGGCTGGTCTAAGCACTCATTGTTGCACTGGGGAAACCGATTCTCAGAGCACATGTGGCTTTGTTTCCCACAGTGATGAGAGGCAGAGTTGGCTTAAACCCAGACTTTCCAGCACCCAGTGATCATCAGGACAGAGGGAGCCAGGGGACCCAGCCTGCCTAGGCTGCCACCAGCACAAAGCCTGCCTAGGACAGCTCCTTGCTTTTCTGTGAGTCAGTGACTCACATCATTCTTGATGGTCTCCGTGGACATTTCTCCCTTTGAGGACTCCTCCTCCCCAGCCATGGCCTGCCCTGGAATGCAGATCTGATAGTTCAAGTTTCCCATATAAGACAGTCAGTCCCCAGTTCCGTCTGTATCCCCCTAGGGCCCCATCTCCAGCCTTAGGAGGTTCACTGCCTCTCCCCCAGGACCAGGAGGGCCTCTCACATCAGTTGGTGATGATGAATTAGCAAGAGGGACATAAGGTGGTGGTGGGGGGCACCTCTCACCAGATGAGGTTTAATCTGGGTCAACTGTGTCAACCCCAGGCCCTGGGAAAGAGGGCCAGGCTGTCAGTGCCAGGAACTGACGAGGACTGGACACCCCAACCCCAGCAGCCCAAGGGATGAACATCCCAACCACAGCAACCTCATACCTGTACCCTGACTCTGCTGCCCTCCCTGGATTCCCCACTGCCTCCAGAGTCAAATTGAGCCTGCCCTGGGCCTTGGGAAGCTCTCTCCCTTCCCACTTTGCCCCCTCAGCTCAGGGATTCTGCTTTCTGCTTTCTTCGAATCCACAAAGTGCTGAGCCGTTGAGCCCCTGCATGTGTGAGCCCCTGCTTGGGGCAACCAGCCTAGAGACCCCATGTGTGGGCAGGCACTTCTCCTCCTCCCTGGTCCACGGGGTTTTCTGGGTAGAGGATGGATGAGGCATCTGGGAAAGGCACATTTGTTCATCTCCATTTAGTGCTTTGGTTGACTTCATGGATGTGGATAAGCCTTTGTAACCTAGAAAGTGCTGGACTCCCCTGGTGGTCCAGTGGTTGAGACTCTGAGCTCCCAATGCAGGGGGCACAGGTTCAATCCTGGTCAGGGAACTAGATCTCGCATGCTGCAGCTGAGACCCAGAACAGCCAAATAAATAAGTATTCTAAAAAAATATAAAGCACTATGAACAGGTGGGACCTGGGGTGACAGGATGGACTAGGGTGAGGTTACAGGAGAGAGCAAAGAGGGCCAATAGCTAGAACCTCAAAAGCAGTCAGGGTTTCGAAATTACAGACAAGGGTAAAAGCAAAGACTTAGAGGTGGGACTGGCTGGACTTGAAAGGTGAAGTGGCTTGTCTCATTCTATAGGAAGTAATGGATCAGGACTGGGGGAGGCAAGAGGTAGGTAAAGATGTGGAGGGTGGGACAGAGGTATGAGAAAAAGGGGTAAAAGTTGACTGCCCCTGTAGTTGCAGACTGGGCTTGGGGATGACAGAGGGAAGTGGCTACTCAGACAAGAGGCAGTAAAGGGAGGGAACCACCCTGGAAGAGGCCACTCAGCCCCGGCTTTCTCCATAGGTCACTGAGGGCCCAAAAGACCCCATGAATACCTCCCAGAAGGTGGCCTCTGTCATCAGCCACCTGGCTCCCCCTCATAAGGAGGCCATCGCGGTCACTCCCCATGGGGTCACCAACCTTCCTGCCTGCAAGGATGGCTCTGCATCATGGCCCTACGTGGTAGTGTAAATAGCTGGTTGAGAGCAGGGGCAGGGATGGTGTGCAGGCTGGAGCAGAAACCAGCGTGTGGATATTTGGGATATGAGCACTCAAAGGTTCAGGGCTGGGACTGTGACACCCAGCGGGGAAAGAAGGCCAAGTGTGAATTACCCAGGGGCTGTGGGCTCTGCAGAGGTGAGGTCTCACATCTTCCCTGCTATGTGGGAAGCTGCTCGCCAGGGCTGGGGAGGAGGGGAGAGCCACTCCTTGATCTCACAACCATCAGGGTTTGACCACAAATCGACCTCAGCAAGGCAGGGCCCCCAGATGCAGAGACCTGGGCTGGACTCAGAGGGAGGTGATGGTCAAAGGAAGGAGAAAGCCTAAGGCCTACCTCTTCCAGCCTCTGAGTGCTCCATCTTAACCATGCCCAATCCTGCATCACTTCTTTGTGTACCTGTGTGGTGCTCAGTCATGTCTGACTCTTTGCAACCTCTCGATCCCATGGACTATAGCCCGCCAGGTTCTCTGTCCATGGGATTCTCCAAGCAAGAATACTGGAGTGGATTGCCATTTCCTACTCCAGGGGATCTTCCTGACTCAGGGATTGAACCTGTGTCTCTTGTGATTCCTGAATTGGCAGGCAGATTCTTTACCATCGGTGCCACCTTCTTTGGTCATTTCTATTATGGGGCTTCCCCGGTTCCTTCTGATCCCTTAATGCATGCTCCCCTCCAACCAGCTGGAGTCAGGAAGCACACTTCTTGCAGCCTGGTATCCGAGCGAGACCTGCCATGCCATGTCCTCTGCCCGCTTCCTGGACCTCACTTCTGCTGGAAGGGCATCAAGGGATGACAGAGTCTCCATCCAACCAAACTTCTATATGGATGGGGGGGCGGGGGTGGCGGCGGTGGAAGCACCTGCTCAGTCTTGATTATAAAGCATGTGCAGTAACCCCTCCATGAGCTTGCTATCTCTTAGCCCCTCTCTAGACAATGGGAGCCCTTAGGCCTCCCCACCAGGCTACCTACCACTCCCCTCCTCTATCAGTACCTGCCTACAGGCTTTGCCCACATTTCCTTTGGGGGAGTGCCTACCCCAGCTGAAACACACCTTCAGAGCCTGGTTTGTGCACCTCCCCCTCCGGGCACCCGCCCCAGCTGAGCTGTCCCTGCTTTGGGACCCATAGCAGTGGCAACACTGGTCTGACATACTTTATATAAACTAAGTTAGGTGTTGCTCCTCTGTCCCCCACACAGGGGTTTCCAAGGACAGACCCCCCCCCCCTCCATTTCCCTAACAATATGCCCAGTAGAGGTCTGAGCAGACTTATGGGTCAAGGAATACTGAGGCAAACATCTTGGTTACTATGACAACAAGCCGGCCACAGGCACCCACACAGCAAGTGGGACAGAGGATGAACACAACAGGTGAAACACTTGCTTGTCTCAAAAGCCCCGTTTCCACTGCCCCGCTCCTCGGCCCTCCCCGCCCCACCCCCCTCCATTTCCGTGGTGAGGAAGGACAGGTGGCTGAGAGCAGGCTTGGCGGGGAGCTCCCTTTTCCCCTCCGCTATTTCCATAAACCAATTATCGCCGATCATCTCGGGAGATTGAGGCCCTGCCTATCACCGATCCAGCTTGGGCGGCGGGGCGGGAGCTGGGCGGCCCAGGGCTCCTCGACCCGTGCCGGTACCCGGTTGCCATGGGAACGCGCAGTGGGAGCCAAGCGGCGGAGCCCGGGTGAAGGGTGTGGAGGGGTGTGCGGGGGTAGCGGGGGAGCGCATCGCTGCACCCGTCTCCACCCAGAGAGGGGGCAGGGAGCAAGGCCTGGGCGAGCCTGCAGCCTGCGTTCCAGGGCTCCAGGCGGCGGAGCTGCCACCAGCCGCGGAGGTGCTAATGAGATGCAAATACAAGCAGAAGGGAGGGCTTCTGAGAAAGAAGGCCCAGCTGTCAGAACCTGAAAGGGGCTTTCAGTGCGAGCCCCCAGCACCAGGCAGGAACCCCAGAGGGAGGACTGGGACCCTCAGAAGCCCTAAACCCTGGAAAGAAGACCGTATCTGCCATCACCCGTCCACGCCTGATTTCAAATACACAGCAACAGAGCATGTCCACCAAAGCTTTCATTTTTCTCACAATGAATATTTCAATGTTTGAAATATATACTGTATATTTAATATATATTAAATCATATTATATAATATATATTGAATATATATGAAATTTTATGTTCTTTCAAAGTTTTTTTTAATTTTTTTTCCTTCAGCTTTTGTTACCTGTGTTTTGATGCCCTGTCTTCAGTTTCCTGGCTTAGTTTCCTACTTTCTGCCATCCCATTGGTCTCACCTCAGATAGGGAATATGGTCCTTGGGGTTCCTACCTCTGTCTGGTTCCCTCCTCTTCTCTGAGTGGTTGCAATCCCAGCAGGCAGGCCCATTCTGGGGCCGGAGAGGTGGGGGAGGGGGGTGGGGGTGAGAGCACCCAAAGCCATTCACTCACTCAACTCATTAGTGAGGAGCAGAATAGGTAGGGTTCAGGTCCAAAGATGGGGCCTTGCTAGGCTGGGGTGTAGCCACTTCCCTCCATCATGAAGGCTCTAGCCTTGAGCCGATCTAGTAATAGAGTGTGTCCCCCAGTGGTGACTATGCCAGACCAACAGGTCCATGTGGCTCATCTTGTGGTTGGTTCTGCCTCTTTCCAGCTGAGCCATTGACCTGCTTCCAATCTGACCCCACTTCTTCACTGAAATGTTGTTCAGTCACCAAGTTATGTCTGACTCTTCGCAACCCCATGGACTGTAGCACACCAGGCTTTCCTGTCCCTCACCATCTCCTGGAGTTTGCCCAAGTTCACGTCCATTGACTCAATGATGCCATCCAACCATAGCTTTGTTTAACATCACCAGTAATCACCATGCCTAGCTCTCCATCCAATGGGTCTCATCATCTGTGATCTCTCAGTGGCATTAGCCCCTCATGACCACTCATTCTGTTGGAAACCCTTCCTTGTCTTGACTTCCAAGATGCCCTACTCTTATTTTCTGTAAAGTGTAACTCTTTATCTCATCTACCTGGAATTAAATGTTACCTGTTCCAGGTTTCATCCCAAGGTCTCTCTCATTTCTGTATACTCTCTCTTCATGTGAGCTCCTCGCCATCTTGGCATCAGTAATCACATTCTTTTTCCCCCCATTCAATCCACTGCCAAGTCATGTCAATTCTCCTGTGATCTTGATTTTGGCTGCTCCTCTCCACCAGCTCCACCACCTTAGGTTACAGCACTGTTCACCTCTTGGTACATCTAATATGATCCTTTTTCAAACCCCCTTCAAAGGCATGTTATCATTTAATACGGTGGTGCCATAGTACCAGTGGAACTCTCTGATGCTTTCACATTGCTCCCAGGGTAAAGAGAATTCTAGACCCAACATTGTTAGGTCTTTGTCAGTCCTTCCAGCTCTGTAGCAGCATGATACCCCCCACCTCCTCCTGTCTGCTCCAGCCATACCTGATGGACAAACATCTCTCAATTCTCTGAGTAGTCCCTCTTCCCTCTCACACCAGGCCTTTGCACTCTCCCTTCCCCAGAACATTCTATCCCCCCTCTTTGGATCTCAACTAAGTCATCACCTCCTCAAGGAAGCCCTCCCCACTTCCCAGACCAGGCCAGATACTCCTCTATTACATGCTTCCATTGGACTATGTACTTCTCCAGTGTTGCCACTGCAGTTTCATGTATTTTATGTGCTTTGATGTGATTGTTGACTTATTCTTCATCAGTGCCTCCTCCCATTGTGCCCCACTAGTTCCATGAGCAACCCCCAGGTCTGTTTCCCTCACCATCTTAACCCTACTTTCAACATAGTCTCTGGAGCTTAGGAAGCTCTCAATTAATAACTGTTGAATGAATGAGTAAACAGATGAATGAATGAATCTGGCTGTATTTTGAGCATGCTCCGTGATGTTGGGAAAGTTACTTTACCTCTTGAAGCTGAATACATCACCTGAGAACATGCTCCAAAGGGCTGAAGAGATGGAGGAGTCAGACCACCATCTGGGAGATGCTGGCAGATATAAAGCCTTACACAGGGTGAGGGGATAGCCTTAGTAGGGGTCACGCTGGGCACCTGAGACCTAGCAGAACCAGCCACAGAGCAGTGGAGAGAAGGCAAAATGGAATCAGGAAAGCCCAGGGTCTAGCCCATGGCCCCTGAATCCCTGTGTGACCCCAGGCTGGTCCCTGCCCCTCTCTGAGTCCTGGTCTTCCCGTGCCCAGGATATAAGACTTGGCACCGTGCTAGTTCCAGGCTTGCTGGGCTGGTTTGTGCTCTGGCCTGGTAAACAGTCTCCGCTCCTTAGAGGCAACAAGAGCTCCAGTTGTACCACCCAACAGATTACACCCCGAGGTCTGCTGGGCCAGTGGCCAGGCCCAGGGGCTCTCCTGAGTGGCCTGATTCAAGGCTCTGGGGTCTGAGCAGTGCCCAGCACCTGCCTCTCAGCTTGGCGCAGAGAGACCTGCCTGACGGAGCACAGCAGGGACCAGGAAGACAGTGGCCCCGACAGGTGGGGAGGATCCCAGCATGCAGTATGGGGAGGGGACCAGCCAGAAGATGGCCTGCAGGGTTCTGACCCTTGGCCAAGGGCTGGATGGCTGGGCTGCCCGTTGGCAGCTGCTTCTGTGACTGCCTGCTGCCCAGAGCTAAAGAGCAGGGACAAAGCCAGTACTGGGAGGGGGACGGCTGCGTCCTCTCTGCACATGGAATAGGCTTTGTCCAGGCCAGGGTAAGGCAGACAGGGCACGTATCAGCCCAGTTAGTCATGCTTATAAGATCTTTGGGGGTTTTTGGACAAGCCTGAGAGCTATGACCCTGGTCCCAGACTGAGCCTGACCCTGGTGACTAATTGAAGAAGCTATTAAAAGTAGGGCACTTTTGTCTAAGGTCCTAGTAAGAAAGGCAAGTTGAAGATGGTTATATTTTTCAAGTGTCTACCATATACCTGGGGCTTCCCTCATAACTCAGTCAGTAAAGAATCTGCCTGCAGTGCAGGAGACCTGGGTTCAATTCCTGGGAAGATCCTCTGGAGAAAGAAATGGCAACCCACTCCTCTATTCTCGCCTAGAGAATCCCCTGGACAGAGGCGCCTGGCAGGCCACAGTCCATGGGATCACAAGAGTTGGACGTGACTTAGCAACTAAACCACCACCACCATATACCTGTCAAATGGGCTAGGAGTGTGCGTGTGTTTGTGTGTATGTATGTGTGATATTTAATCATCACTTGGTCTCGTTAAGTAGGTAACATTGTCCTTAGGTTACTAAGGCTCAGAGCACTTTCATGACTGCCCAACGTCACAGAACTAGCGGGTATCCAAGCCAGGATTCCAAAATCCAAAACCTCTTTCCACTTACTCTCTACCTTGATCTTCATGTAGCTGCTGCCCTTGGAAGGTGATGTTGGCATCAGCGTCCCAGAATTGCAGAGAAGATCCAGTGACTAGTCTGAAGACCCTCCTGGGACTTGACTGCTCACACCTGCCATGTCCAGTTGTAGGCCTTGGCCAAGGGCCCCAGAGGGCAGAAATTTGGGTGAAGTGGGTGGAGGCCCAATATGACCCATAGGTACCCTGGGAGCTTGTCTCAGCAGCCAGAGCATTGGACTTACAAAAATAACACTATAATAACAAAAATAATACAATGACAGTGGTCATGTGAAGTAAAAAAGCAGCCCACATTTGCTGGTAAGGTCCCACACTGAGCTCACTCAGCACTTGGTTCTCCACGCACTCTGGCTCTAACGCAGCGGCCCAGGGAGGCTGGTCTCATTGGCCAATTTAATAGCCAAGGAGGCCAAGACTTCAGGCAGTGAAGGGACTTAATTAAAATTGCATGGCTGGCCAGTGGGAGTAGAATGGATGAAGAACACTATCCCCATCTGGCCACCGGCCATTTTCTCTGGCAGAGGCCAAGACTCCTTCCTTCCCAGCAGGATGCCCATAGGAGAAGGCATGTAACGGAGGAGAAGGCCCTGGAATCCTGAGTTTTATCTTCCCTGCAGGGCCTCCTGCCTATGCCACAGCCTGACCTACCTGCACCTGCTCCAAGTGATGTCAGTCCCCTGAAGCTCAGAGCCTCAGAATTTTTGTCCAATGAGAACATCTCTGTGGCCCAGAGCTAAAAACACGGTCAGTGTTTTAAAGGAGGTTGGCTGGAGATTCCCTCCAGCCAGACTGAAGCCACAGGGTTCTGTCCCAATGTTCCCCCATCACTGCTGCCAAGGCCTCCTGAGGTCTTCTCACACTTGAAACTTTTATTCAAACCCCCAAAGCCTGAGCTCTCCCCCAGGGGTGCTGGAATCCCGGAGGGGCAGCCCGAAAGGACAGAGCTCACCAATAGAAGCATGTATTAGTGGAATGATTTCAGGCCATGAGGCAGGCCAGTGGGAGCCTTCCTGTTGTCCTCATTGCATTAGACACAGGCTGTCTGGTCTGCTTATTTCTGTGCATGACCAAAACTGCTGACAGGGCTCCTCCTTCCTCCCAGGATACCATGAGAAGCCCGGAGGTTTGGTGCCCCATCCAGGCTTGGTCGGGCTTTGCTCTGCCCTTGCCTGGCCCCCCAGGCTTCAGGGTCACATGCCCTGTAGTCTAGCATCTATCGAAGAAGGTGGGAGGTCACTGGGCAGGGAGCCAGGACTCGGGTTCCGATTCAGCTCCTTCTGCTGTTGTGCTGTCCCGTCTGTCCTCCCCCACCCCTGCACACACAGTGAGATTCTACCAGAAGGACTGGCACCAGGGATGGCACGGTCACAGCCCCTTCAAGGCCCATGCCAGTTAACAGATGCAGAAGTCAGCCAGGCGTACATCTCCCTCACCCCAGGCTACCCACCTGTACCCCAATTCTGGAGTGGTTAGAGCTCTCAATTTTTCAAGAGACTTCCCCTGGACTGCTCATCCTTTGAACAAGTCTGAGAGGCATCCCCCCTTCTTTTTAAAAAATATTTATTTGGCTGTGCAGGGTCTTAGTTACAGTATGTGGGATGTAGTTCCCTGACTAGGGATCGATCCTGGGCTCCCTGCATTGGGAGTGTGGAGTCTTAGCCACTGGACCACAGGGAAGCCCCAATCCCCACTTGAAGTCCCTTCTTTCTTTGCTCCCAGGATACCTGGTGTCCTGATTCCCCTCTCTCCCTCTGCCCACTCCTCTGTGGGGTCCTTTCTCCTTGTACCCTATGAATGATCATGCTCCCTGCTCAGTCCTAGACCCTCCCCTGCATCTCTACACTCCTGAGACGTCTCCCCCAACCCAGACTTCCAACCTTCACCCCAATTCTGGAGGCTCCAGAATGTATGGGTCCGGTTCAGACCTGTCCAGCCCCTGAACCCACCAGTCAGTGTACACTCTACACCAGCGTCAGTCTTCCCCAAACTGGCCTTCTCATCCCCTCCTCCTCTGGGGTTCACTGTCCATCCAGAAACCTGTGAGTTACAGAGGTTACAGTAAGTTACACTGTTGGGAGGAGCTGAGCTCAGAGATGTTTAAAGGATGAGCCCGCACAGTCAGTGGCCAGTTGTGCATGTGTGTGTGTGTGCTAAGTCACTTCAGTTGTGCCTGACTCTTTGTGACCCTATGGAGTGTAGCCCGCCAGACTCCTATGTCCATGGAATTCTCCAGGCAAGAATCCTGGAGTGGATTGCCATGTCCTCCTCCAGGGGATCTTCCCAACCCAAGGATCTAACCTGCATTTCTTGTGTCTCCTGCATTGGCAGGTGGGTTCTTTACCACCAGCGCCACCTGGGAAGCCCCAGTAGGCAGTGAGGCCAAGACTCATGAGACCCACAACCCGTTGAGACTGAGCACTAACCCAGTCTCTCTGGTCTGGGAATGCTCAGAAGGCTGAGGGGTTTTGTCTCTGGAGAGGTGGACGTGGCCTGCCTCTTTCCTGCTCCTACAAAGTTGGAGACAGAGGTGCGGCTGGCCCTGAGTGAGGGGAGGGCTCATGGTCCTGACCTTCTCCTGCTCCATCTCTCATTTCCTGACTTCCCAATTAGTTCTGGGGCCTGTGGGGAGTGCCGTGTACATGCCGAGATGTCCTGTGGGTGTTGGAAAAGCTGGACCTGGGGAGCCAGACCATGGCTATGGTGGGGGGTGATCAGAATGGTCAGTGCGGCCAGGAGAACCAGGATCCAGGATCTAGCCCCAGGGCGCCAATCTGGGACAGAGATGCTGGGGTCCAGGCTGCACCAAGGATCTCAAAGCCCCAAGGCCCCAGAATCTCGAGAGGTCCCAGCCTCCACAGCTGATTTCTGTTTGCCTGCTTGTGAGGACACGGCTTCTGGGTTAGAACTTGGGGTCTGAACTCTCCTCCTAGGCTGGAACTGCTTCCAGGGTGGTCCTTATGAGCTTCCCCGGGTTAAAGCAGGGTCCCAGCAGTCCAGGCTGAGGGCTGGCATAGCAGAGCTGGAGAGAAAGGGCTGCCTCTGTCTCCACGTGCTTTTCCAATGGTCCAGCGCCCCTTTCTTCATGCCACAAACACTTGCTGGGACCCACTGTGTCCAGACTGGGAGCTGGGAACAAATACAACGCTGACAAGGCAGATCCCTGTCCTCCAGGAGCTCACAGCGGGGGGAGACGGAGTAGTGAGTGATAAATACCCCTCATTTGCCCTGTGCCCACAATCTCCCAAGGCAGAAGCCAGCTAAGCAGGCTCCAGGCCCCAGCACATGGGAACCAGAACTCCTGAGGGAGGCTGTCTCTTAAGGGGGCAGGAGGCAGCCTCTGTGTCTCAAGTCATTTTTCTGAAGCTGGGAAGTTCACTTAAATGTCTGCCCACATTTTTTCTGCTCTAAAACGGCATCTGTGAGAAAGGGAATACTCTGAGGGGGTGTTCAGAGAGACCCATCGAGAAGGATTCCAAGTCCTGGTGGATCTTCCAGGGTTGCCTCTCCCAAGGCTGTGCTTTCCCAAGGAGACTGTCATGACATCCTATAGGACATGGTGTTGACGGACAGCTGGGCCCTCTCTCCTCAGCCTGAGAAATGGCTCCCTCACCAAGCTAGGCCACAGGATTGGCCTCAGCTGGACATGCCAAAGGGCCTCTCTGGTGGCTCAGATGGAAAAGAATCTGCCTGCAATGAGGGAGACCTGGGTTTGATCCCTGGGTCAGGAAGATTCCCTGGAGAAGGAAATGGCAACCCACTCCAGTATTCTTGCCTGGAGATTTCCATGGACAGAGAGTTTGGCGGGCTACAGTCCATAGGGTGACCAGGAGTCAAATACGACTGAGCAACTTTCACTTCAGAAATTCCAAAGGCTGGCAGATGGCACAGGCAGAGGCCCTTCTTTGCCTCCTACCATCCCCTGCCTCAACAGAGACTAAAGGGGTCCCTGGAAAACGAGGAGATTCTCCCCAGGAGAGGATGAAGGATGTGACGGTGCCTGGTAGGCTGGGGCTCGAGTCTGGCTTTGGGCCAGCCCCAGAGCTCACGGGCTCTGGCTTTCCTGTGGGCCATATGGAAAGACTATCCCTGCCCGGCTGCCTCCCTGAGCTGCCTGGGGGAGGGCTGCCGGTTGACCATAAGGGGCTCCCCTGAGAACAGCAGGGCTATTTCAGATGAAGTGTGGGTGGGGGTGTGGGGATCAGCATTCTTGTTTTACAGAAAGACTTCTTCCTTTGCTAGAGCGCTCATCTCAAGAGTTTCTTGGAGTGTGCCATTTCTGATTTCCAGAGCAATCCCCAATGCCCACAGGAGACTGCAGGGAAGGAACCACGCCCGTGTGGATGCCGAGATGACTGGCCTCCAGTTTACACCCCCCTTACACCTTCGATCCTCTAAATCAAGCCCCCCCCCCATAGTGGTGTAGCACCATCAACAATTAGTGATGGTTCATTAGCATCCAATTAAGAAATGAAACCCAGGATGAGAGCCCATCACTTCGCTGAGAATAACAGCCCCGCTCATGCCTTAAGTGGCAGCCTTCCAGGAGCTCAGAACCCACAAGGATCAGATACACTGGGGGCTGGGCGGGGGGAGGCAAGCATGAAGTGAGGGGGGTACATCATGGATGGGCTGTTATCTGGTGACATGGGAGAGACGAGAGAAGGAGCTTCAGACCAGACACTCCCTGATTCGGATCTCAGCTCCTCCTCCATGGAGCCTCTGGAAGCATCTTCTTGCCCAGCTATGCCTTGGCCAAGACCAGAGGTGTGAAGAACAGGGCTTTTCCCTCCTATCTGTCTGACCTCAGAGGATGACCACATCTGGGTGTGGAGAGCAGACTGGAGAGGGAATGAGGTCAGGGAGGACCATAAGCCTCATTTTCCCCTCTGACTACTCCAACTCATGCTCCCAACCCACCGACCTTAGAGAGGACAGCCAGCCCCTCTCCAAACCTGCCCATTGGCTCACGGCCCCTCTGAGCCCCAGGCTCTATCCTCCAATTGGGAAGGCCCTCCTTTCCACCTGTTCAAGCACTGCCTCCTCCAGGAAACATTCCCTCCCTGGTCCATCTTAGGCAGGGTCAGAAACACAGGAATTCAGCCTCTGACCAGCCTGATCAGATGGCCATCTCTGCAGAGGCCAGCTCTTCCATCCTGTCCACATTGTGTAAGGCTGAGCCTCTGAGGCCGAAAGTGGTCATGGGGTTTGTCTGTGCCTTCCAGGGGTGGGGGGTAGCCCTGTTACCTGGGAATCCAACTGCCTCTTGGGCTTCTGGAGGATGGGGGAAGCTGGCCTTCCTGGCTCAGAGGCCAGCATAGAGGGGCCAGGTAGAAGATAATTGCCTTGTCTTCTCAGAACAGAATGAGGCCCAGTCATGGTGGGCCAGCATCTGGCCTGCAGCAGTCTTAACCTGAACCTGTTTCTCCACCTCCCTCTAAGGTTCCCTGTGAGAGAGCAGCAGGGCTGTGGAGGACAGGTCAAAATGTTACAAGACCTCCTCTGCCACCCATCCACCTACAGTTCTGCCCTCCACCACATCCTTCTCTATCTACCCAAGCACCTCCCTCCCCAGGATTTCTGGGAATATCCCTCTGGTCTTTCAGGATTCAGGAGCCTGCCCATCTGGGACCCCAGCAGCCAGAACAGACCCACAATGGGCTGCGTCCCTTTCCCCTGATCCCCCAAGGGCTGCCCAGGGACTGACACTCAGGTCAAGTCAGGCAGCCAACATCCTTCCAAAACCCCGCCTAGGAGGAGGCCAGACCTTGGCAGTTGTTCATTTTGAGGAATGTGGAAGACTGAAAGGACAGCCGGGGCAGGAGGTGGGCTGAGAGACACGGGGGCACCTTGAGGGCTAGCAGACTGGAGGCTGGGTATGAAGATCAGGTACAGCATGTCACACAAACCTCTGGGGCAGCCTGTGCGTGTGGGTGTGTGTACACACGGGTGTGTGTACACGCGAGTGTGTGTATGCACGCGCACGCATACACACACCTGCACATGCGCACATGTGCTTGTAATGGGAGAGGGGAACCCATTGTAATGGGAGAGGAGTCAGGGGAGGCTTCCTGGATACAGGGACAGTGGTGCGCAGGTTTCCCCCTGAGGTATGTGCCCCGGAGGGCATTCAGAGGACAGTGGAGGCTGAGGAGGACCTCAGGAGCTTGCCTCTTTCTCCATCAGTACCCTGTGCCTTCTCGGAGCTGAGGCCCCTGGAACCAGACAACACGGTCCCCTTAGTTCTGGCCTCATGAAGCAAAGCAGAGTCCTTCCCCCCTCCCACTCGCAGCTGGCTGGACTTTGTCAGACATACCCGCACCCGCTCCAGCACCCTGAGGGGTAGGCCAGATGGAGGCGGGTTTACATTTCCTGCAGCACTGGAGCTTTGAACCCAACCCCGGTTCCATCCTGGGGTGGCTGCCCTGCTCCCATGGCTGGATGAAGTCTGAGCCCTAGGACAGTGGGCAGCAGCTGGCAGCCCCCCACGGGCCCCTGCTAGATCCAGGCCAGGGCTTTAGGGACAGGGAGGGAGGGTCTCAGGCTTCCAGGCAGCCTGTGTGGAGGCAGGTCCCTGAGAGGTCCCCTGGGTGCTGAGACTGCCCTGGGAGACCTGAACTCCATCAGAGGCCTGGAGGATATTAGAACTCAGCTTCTCTTGTGCCAGCTGGGGGCCCAGAGTGGGGACTGAAAGCCGGGAGTGAACTGGTTTCCTTCTGCAACTGTGGGAAGGATCAGAGGCCCCTCTAGCTCTCGTTTCTAGAATAGCATCAAGACCAGAAGGAGTCAGTTATGCCAGGAAAAGCCATTACCCTGACAGCCTCCCTCCACCTGCTAAAAGCCTCCATCCTTCCCCTGGGGCCTCACCCCTCCAGAGCTATTTTTTCTCAGCTCACCTAGCTCTCCCCAACCTCAGTACTCCCACTGAGGGAGATGCTTGCTTAACCCCTTCTATGCCTGAGCAGAGTCAGCACCAGCAGGCTCCCTTGGCCTTTTCCATTGCCCTTCCCTGTGTCTTTCCACCTGGAATTCCTCCTGCCAGATGCCCAGGAGCTTATGTAGAGGAGGGGAGGGGACAAGAGGCTGAGGATATCAGGAGGGTGGAAGACAGGCTGGAAAGTTGGGGTCGTGGGTTAAAACCTGCATCGTGTCACTGCACTGCTGCAACTTAAGTTCATCACCCATCCCGTGGTTCTGTCCTCTCTTGGCTCAGGGAAGCCCCATGGGTGCAATGCCACGTGCCCTGCAGAAGCAGGCTTGCTGTTTGGGTACAGAAGGTCTGACTTCCTCCTAACTCGTGTCCTTACATCACTCCCGGCTGAGTGCTTCTGCCTCTCTGCTTCACTCTGCCTTCTGTCCTCCGTGGAGCCGGGTTCCCAGTTCCCAGGGGAAGGGAGGCGTGGGGAACAGACTGAACAGGCAGAGTGGGAGCTGGTGGGAGGCTGCTGAGAGCTCTGAGGCCTCCCACCTTGGGGGTGGCTGTCGGAGGGAGGACCAGAGCAGAGCGGCAGGAGGAGAGGTCCGGGTGTCACCTTCAGTTAGCAGAGGTCGCAGAGCTGGGAGGAAGGGACCGAGGAACACGGCAGGCTGGGCTCTACCACCCCACCAGACTTTCTACCTTCTCCTCTCCAGCCTGGCAGCCTCTCACCCGCATATCCCTGGACCTGAAGGACCTGCTTTTCAGGCGTGGGGAGGTAATGGCTGGATGTGGGTGGGCACTGAGTCTGGGGTGCTCCAGGGTCTGGCTCTATGGGCTCCCCTTCATACCTCATTGCGGGGGGCATGCCAACGCTTATTATACTGTCTTACCTGTCCTTATAACCATCCTTGGAGGGAGTTGCTGCTTAGAGAAGAGGAAACTGGGGCTCAGAGAGGGGAGGTGCTCAGTCAGGAGAGAACTGTGGGCTTGAAACCACTTCGGCGTGGCTCCAGAGACTGTGCTCTTTGCATCCCTTGGTCACAGCAACCAGGGACCTCCTGTTGCAGACCCAGAGTTGGGAGTCAAGATGGAGAGACTCCAGGCCAGGAGCAACTAAAATTATTATAATTATTGCTACTATCATTATTATTAACACTCTCGTGGTATTTAACAATGTCAGGTACTTTACATGCATGAATTTTTGTCCAAAACAACCCTGCATTACCAGCCCCACTTCACAGATGAAGGAAGTAAAGCCCAGCAAGGTCATGAACCTTGCTCAAGTTCACACAGCTACTTAAGGATTGTGTGTTCAGTCATGTTGGACTCTTCGTGACCCCATGGACTGTAGCCCATCAGGCTCCTCTGTCCGTGGAATTCTCCAGGCGAGAATACTGGAGCAGGTTGCCATTTCCTCCTCCAGGGGATCTTCCCGACCCAGGGAACAAACCTGTGTTTCCTGCGTCTCCTTCATTGACAGGCAGATTCTTGACCACTGAACCACCTGGGAAGCCCCATACTTAAAGGTTAGTGCTGGGATTTGGAGCCCAAGTGGTCTGAGTCCAGGGACCCTGTTGTCATCACCGCACCATACTACCTCCAGTTGAAGCAGAGGGTGGAGTCCTCAGTGGACCCCTGCAGCTTGAATATAGGACTCCCATATGAATGGGTGTCCATAGTAGTAGAGCTATAAAGGTTAGAAGGAAAGTTCCAGGTGACTATGTCACTCAAGTTGAGAGGACAGAGGAAGCAGAGAGGGCCAGGGCACCCCAGAGGGCTTCCTGGAGGAGAGGAGCATGCTGGGCTGGGAAGGATTTCGGGCTGGGGCTGCTAACACAGGGGACACATTGGCTCTGAGCTTCTGAGCTGACTCGCCTGCCCCACACTCCTTGTGGGGGCCTAGGGTTGGTGAGGATGCCATCTCTGCTTCCCACCCTGAGATGACATTTGATGCTTCTCCCTCCCGAGTGCGATCCCCCTGCCAAGGCTCTCTGAGATGGTTCTTCACCCGTAACTGCTGCAGTTAATGTAGCAGCACCTGTTACAGCCCTGATAAAATAACCTCCTCAATAGAAGAAGCATTAACTCCCTCACTGAATTGTTTGATGGCTCAGGATCTCAGGGCCGCTTATCCCAGATACCTGTGGGGTGCTCTAGGATGCAGAAGGCCCACACTCCCGCCTTACCTCGGACAGCTTGACCTTGCAGGACCTTGAGGGCTCACGGGCCTGAAACCCCTCACCGCCCATGCCCCATGCCAAGCTCCAAGCGCCCAGCCCCGGGGCCCTGCACACAGTGGCTGCTGCAGAAGGCAGTGGTGTGTGTGTGCCCCATTGAGAAGGTTCAGAGCCACACACACAAAAAAAGAAAAGGTTCAGAGCCAGGGGAGCTGGGAGGATGAGGGTTAAAGGAGAGACCAACCAGGGGGGCACTGCACAGCTGCCCTGCCAAAGCCCCCCTCCCACCAGAACCTCAGAAGAGGGTCAGGAGACAGGAGTCTACGCACTCAGCTACCTGCTGGGCCTCCCTGACCTGGCAGGGGACAGGAAGTCAGACAGAAAAGGTGTTTCCCTCCACTTCTACCCCCACCCTCAGCCTTTGGTGCCTTGGTCACCCGGGTAGGCAGGGCAGCCAAGGAACAAGGCCTGGCGTTCCCTGGGCCTGGGATGACATGAGTGTCTCTGCCTGGGAGGGAATGCTTCACGCTCTGTCCACCCTTTGCTCAGATTTATGGACAGTGGAGTCCGAGATGGGGAACAACAGGCAGGACCCCCTCCCTCTGACTCAGTCTGCTCCTCCTCTCCCCAGAAAAACCACATCTGAGGGGGCAAAGAACCAGAGTTCCAAGGCAGTCACATCTATGCCCTCAGAGCCCACCAAAGCCCCCATCTGGGGGGACACAGTCGAAGTGGAGATCCGAGCAGAGGATGTGGGGCATGAAGGTGAGGCGGGGCAGGTGGGGCTGGCGTGCTGGGGAGGAGTGCGAGGCAGAACCAGGCTCCCTCTCAACACAGCTGGAAACCACCTGAACATCTCCTTGGGCTCAGTTAAAAGCACTTTAGAGGAAAAAAAGTCATAATCCTGTCATGCCTCATCTCCCCAGCCTGCTCGAAAAATGAGTTGTTCCACATAAATGAATTTTCCAGACAATGAAAGCTTATCTTTTTTACGACCGTTGTTATTATTTTCATGGTTGTTATTACCACCGTCTCCCACTGAAATGGCACATTACTGCTTCCTGGCACGTCCCCGCGCATTGCTCATTGGCTCACCCCTCCCCAGAGGAGCAGTGCTGCTCCCGTTGCTGAGATGAGAACATTGAGGTTGAGGGAACTTATGTCACAGACTCAAGCTCAAGTGGTCGGTAAGGGGGGAACCTCGGCCCAGGACTCCGTGCTCTCAGCATAGCTCCTGAGGTCCCCTGCTTCCCTGGAATGGCTGTGTTTTCCTGCCTCATCCTCCCCAGGCACTGCCCACTGTCAGACTGTAGAATGTCTGTGCTTCCGAGGTCGGGGTTGTGTTCGTAGAAGCTACCTAATAGTTCTCACTCCTTCACCCCCGGAAGCCTTTCTAGGCCCTGTGTTTTGGCAGATTCTGACACTGCATGCAATTTAAGGTACCGACGTATACACATATGGGCTTCCCGGGTGGCGCTAGTGGTAAAGAACCCATCTGCTAATGCAGGAGACATAAGAGACCTGGTTTCAATCCCTGGGTCGGGAAGATCCCCTGGAGAAGGGCATGGCAACCCACTCCAGTATTCTTGCCTGGAAAATCCCATGGAGAGAAGAGCCTGGGGGGCTATAGTCCATAGGGTCCCAAAGAATCGGACATGAATGAAGCAACTTAGTATGCACATGCGCATGTACACACATATGTGTGCACACTTGTGTTTTCCATACTGGGGACCCATCTGACTTCCATTCTGGGCACACAAGAGTATGGACTGGCTGATGCCAGAACAACTGTGGGTGCAGGCCTCGGGCTCTGTTAGCACAGACTTGCAGGTGCCTACCGTATCTGGTCAGTCTCAGATTCCCATCTTGCAGGTGACCTACCTCAGGTGACGGGCCTCACTCCTCCCCTTGAAAACCTTGCCAGGGACTTAGACAGAGCTCCTTGTCTACCTCACAAAGATGGGCCCCAGCTGCTAAAGATGAGGGAAAGGGAGAGAGGGAAGGGGTGAAGAGGAGCATCAGTAACAGGAGAAAGAAGCCCCAGGATTTTTTTTCTGCCTATAGAGGGATATGTGGAGCTGCTGAGAAAATGTGGAAAAGGAGGAGAAATTGACCAAGGATCTCATGCATGTACACTCGTATGCCTGCTTATGAACACCTACATGTTGGTTCATATGCATGTGTGAATACGTGCTTGTGCCTATAGGCATATACATCTGTGTGTCTTGTATGTGTGTGTGCATTCACATGTCTGGCTGCAACAGTGTGTTATGTGTGCAGCTAGATTTATCTGGGAGCTGGTGTATGCCTGTTGGTACATAATGTATATAGTTTGTGTGTGTATGTGTGTGTATACATCTGTGCGGCTGACGGGCTGACAGGTGGGGATGAGTAGACCTGGGCTGTGATCCCGCCCTGGGCTCTCCACATCTGGGGCGATTACAAGAAAGGGCATGATGAGTCGGTGACCTTGGGGCCCATCTGTGTAGCAGAGGGGGAAGCAGGACTCCATGCAGGAGGGACAAGAGGGTGGGGAGACCTTGTGGGCAGGCAGGGAGTATTCACAGGAGCCTCTTTGCAGCCTGAAGGAGCTGGATGCTTGTTGGAACCCAGTTGGAACCGGTTGCTGTGGTGATATCTGCAGTGGGGGGTGGGGGAGATGGGGGCCAGGCCAAGAGGTGGGAGAAGGGTGGGAGGTAGCTCAAGGATGTGTTAATGAAAAGCAAAGGGGAGTTGCAGACCCCGTGTCAGGGCCAGAGCAGGCTGGCGGCAGAAATGGCTTGTTGGCCACACAAAGGGAGCTGTAGGAGGCCGGAGGGGCACAATGCCCAGAAAAGAAGCTGATGAGGCGTGTTTGTAGCAAGGAGACAGGAGCAAGGAACAGGGAGGATGGCTGTCCATTTCCCCCAGTTACAGCTCATCTGCTGGCTGCCCACACAGAGCTCCAGAGATTGGGGAGGGGGGTGGTGAGAAATGCAAGCACTCACCCCTTGTTTGGCCTCAGCAAATTCCAACTGGATTTGAGGACTCGGGGCCCACGGGTAAAGGCCATGAGGGGCTGCAGGCTTCACAGCTACTCTTGTAACTTTGCCTGGGAGCATTGGAATCCCCCAGCTGAGTGTTTTGAGTGTGCTCAGGGCTGGGTGAGCATATGGAGCAATACAGATGGTTAATGAGCAAGAAAAGGGTGACTGCTACAAGGAACATTTATTTGCTAAGAATTTTATAGGTTGAAAAACATATACCCCCTCCCTACAGCAGTTATTAGGAGAGGGACAGAGTTTTTCTTCTTTAAAGCATTAACATTTTGCAGAGCAGGAACATGAAGCTCAGAGAGGTTAAGTAACTGGTTACAGGTCACAAAGCAAGTCAGTATGTTGGTACTAGAAACTAGGTCTACTGACTTCATCCCTTGCCTTACTCTACTTTCTTTTTTTTTTTTTTTAATAAATCATTTAAAAAGTGAAAATATTCACGTCCGACTCTGCAACTCCATGGTCAGTAGCCCACCAGGATCTTCTGCCCGTGGAATTCTCCAGGCAAGAATACTGGAGTGGGTGGCCATTCCCTTCTCTAGGGGATCTTCCTAACCCAGGAATTGAACCTTGTTCTCCTGGATTGCAGGTGGATTCTTTACTGTCTGGGCCACCAATGAAGCCCTATATTTCTGTTTTATTGCATTATTATTTTTCGGCTGTGCAGCATATGGAATCTTAGTTCTCCAACCAGAGATGGAACCTGCACCCCCTGCAGTGGAAGTGCAGAGTCTTAACCACTGTACCACCAGAGAAGTCCCTTACTCTCCTTTCTTCGAGGCAGCTTCTGGTCCTTTCAGTGCCTATTTCCCCCCTTTCCTTTGAGCATGAATCCCAGATGGCCGGCTCTTGAGGGACTTTGGCAAGTGTCTTTCTTTTTCTGTGCATCCACGGTAGCTGTGGGGAGGAGGAAATAAGGAAGAGTAATCAGCAAAGCTCTCAGCTCCTCCTCCACCCCCTCATCCAAATGACCCACTCAGCTCAAGTGACCCAGCAGCGCTGTGCTCCCAGTGAGCCTGCAGGGCAGGCAGCTGTCCCTGGTGCTGAAACGTCCTTGTCTCAAGAAGAGAGGCAGAGGGCAAGGGGCTATCCAGAAATCTCCCTCATCCATCCACCCCGATTCTCCCTTTCCCATTCTCCTCTAGATCTCTCTTTTATCTCCCTCCCTCCCTCCATCTACTTCTTTATTTCCTCCTTCCCCCCTCCTCTTCTTCCTCAAATCATAGTTCTCCAGACTGGGATGATGACTCCAGGGTCACTAAATCTAGCCTCTCGCATCAGCTATTTACCAGCTGTGTAATGTTGATCAAGTTATATCACCTCTCTGAGCTCCAGTGTCTGCACTTAAAAAACTGAAATGGTGATTCCTCCTTGAGGGTCTGTGGTGGAAATTTGTTGGAATAATGACTCAGGAGTGCCCATCCCCCTGCCTGGCAATCTGTAGGTGTTCACTAAGTAGGATCACCATGATTATTTCCAGGTCAGTGGTGTTCTTCTCAGAGTTCATCCCAAAGTTCATGCATTTGATGACAAAACGTAGTCTCTTTGGAAGGAGCTTCCTAAATGGTGCATCATTCTTAGTGTTTAGACCAGTTTTCCTTTATTTGGAATAGACTTTTATTGATATTTGCATTGAAAGAGTTCTTGATTAGAACATCTTTTTCTTACTGAGCCTCATTTCCCCCCCTCTACAAAATATGGGAAATAAGCCCTCCCCGCTCCTGCCTAAGGAACTAGTGAGAATGTCCGTGACCACAGGAAGGGGCCTTATTCCTGCGAAGGGGTACTATCCCTATTTACGTGTATGCCTCTGTGTCTGTCCGTGTGTCTATTGCTAAGGGGACTGGGCTCAGTTCTGTGTGTTCATCTCTGGGCTGGGAATTTCTGGAGCAGGAGAGAATTGCATCTTTCATTCCCAACAGCACCTAGCATGGATCCTTACCCTGTGAAGGGACTCAGTAGTGCTTGTGAAGTTGTGTGCATCAATGTGTTCCACACATGTGCATGCATGTTGATTCTTCAGTGTGGGCCCCTGCTCACCTCTCACTGTCTCACCTCACTCAGAGGGATAGTGATGCCCTGAGCCCTGCCATGAGCCTGTGTTCATTTTTTCTCTCTCTCCAGAAGTTATTCTCAAGGTGGTGAACAATAAAAAGAAAGAGGAGCTGTTGACCTTCCAAATCCCCATCAAGTACTTGCATGTCTTCCATCCCTACCACTTTGAGTTGGTGAAAGTGAGGCAGAGCCCTGGGCTCTGGGATCATGTGGGCCTGGGACAAGTAGAGAGCAGGTGGGCACCACCTAGATGACCCCAGCTATTCCTTCAGAGCAACTCTGGGCATCCCAGGCCCACTCAGAAGTATGACAAATCTTGGGCCATGTGAGACTCAAGAAACATAGCTCCCAGCAGATAGACAGGAAGGATTTCCATAAGAATTTGGAATTCTTCAAGTTCATCTCCATAAAACAGCCAATGAGCACAGAACATCTAACACATTAAATGAATACACCAATTAAGAACAGGGAAGGTACCTAAAAATCAAAGAAATACAGTATTTACAGAGCACCTACTATATTCCAGGTCCTGAGCTAGATCCCACACACACCATCTTTAATTCTCAAGGTGAATCATATTTTGCATACATAGAACTGAGACGCAGAGAGGAGAACCCTCTCATCTTGGGTGACAGAGTAAGTGAGTAGCAGAGTCAAGGGTGAGCCTAGGACACCCTGTCTCCCAAACTAGATCATTCTGTGCTGTCTCCATGCTGCCTTGGCAGGTGGAAGGCTCAGGAGAATTGGGGTGTGTGGGAGATAAAGTGTTCCTTGGAATGCACCCCTCTAGTGGACAACACCCCTCTAGTGGACACTAGAATGCACCCCTCTAGTGGACAACAGGGCAAGAGCCTAGAGGGGTGCATTCCAAGGCAATAACCCCTCAGTCCAAGACCCAAACCTCCCTGCTCAATGTCCCCTGCCCAACCCTTCTCCCCATTGCTCACTGATAGAAAGGAGAATTCATTCTTTCATTATTCAAGTACTTTATTAAGCACCTACTGTGTGCCAAGCACTGGCAAAAGATGGACAGAAGCATCACTTTTCCCCCTCAGTATGCATCACAGACCCCTATGATTGTTTAAAGAATAATGTGAAGTTAGCCTGGGTTCCTAGCTCAAGTTTGCTGCTTACCAACAGTATATCTATAACACCCTAGGCCTCCATTCCTCCTCAGCAAAACTTAGATACTGTCCCTCCTAGTGTGGACATTAGGAAGCTCAAGTGCCGTGATGGGCATAAAGCACATAGCAAGGGACCTGGCACATAGTAGGTGCTCAGTTCAGATTAGTTCTCCTCCTCCCTCCCTCCCTCAGGCCCTGGCACTGACTTCTTTCCAAGCAATTCCTCAACCATGGCTCCAGGAGTCCACACCTTCCCTGGGTTCTAAGAAGAACCCCATGCCCAGGGCCTCAGGATGAGGAAGCAAAGACCCAGAGAGATTAGTGACTCACTTGGGAGACTCAGCACTTCAGCCATAATTCTGGGAACATCACCCAGACCTTCTGGCTCTCTGTCCACTTACAACCCTTGTTATCACATCTTTACAAAGAGAGCAGGCAGGCAGTGGTCCTTGTGAGGGCGATGAAATATTCAAATAGAACAGGGAAGATTTATTACATTGATCTCCTTGGAAAGGCTCGCAGGGACCATGAGCTTTAATTATCAGCTGGGAGCCCCAGTGGAGCAATGCCAAGTGATTGCAGAGGGCTGGATTTATGGCCAGGGTCGGCGCCTTAGTCACGCTTCTTCTTGTGTGTCTTCTTCCACCACCCTGTCCCCGACCCACTAAGTCTGGGAAACTCGATGAAGCCACTGCCAAGACCCACTGTATGGAACAGTCGTTCAGAAGGGCAGCTTCATCCCCTGCTACATCGACCACAACCACACAGCTCTGCAGGTGTTGGCACCGGGACCCTCAGGCATAGGGTGGGGCCAAACTTTAAGCAGGCCCTGGGCTCTGCCCTTGGCCACTCTGGCTGGCCTGATGGTGTGAGGCAGGGGTGTCTGGGGAAGAAATTGAGAAAGAAAAAAGCAACTGGGTCTTTCAAAAATAGCTGAAGTAGTGTGTATAGAACCTGCCCTGAGGTGGCAGGAAAGTTGGGAATAAAGAAGATGATGATGATCCTTGATCTTTTCCAGCACTTTCCAGGCATGCGACCCTGCCCTAACCTTGCTCTGCTCCTCACACACCATGCACGCATGCTGTAGGGAGGACAGAAGGTTCCCAAGGCCTATGTCTCCTTGACCGTCATGGGGTGGGGCAGAGTGCCCCTACTGTGGCCCACATTCTCTGGTGTTCTCTCTCTTTTTCTGTCCCTTCAAGAGTAGTGATCCCTGAACTAGGGCTTACATACCCTAAGGGAAATTTTTAGGGACCTCCTTACCCTTCCTTGTTTCTGAAGAGGTTTGGCTGGTCTTCCACTTAGGTCATCATTCATTCATTCATTTATTCATTCATTCAACAACTATTTTTGGAGCCTCTTCCATTAGCCAGGTCAGGGTCAGGCCCAGCTTGGGCCTAGCTTCCATACATGCTCCCCTTCCCCCATTACCATCTATCTCCAGACCTTTCAGTAGCCCCAGGAGGACTAGCAATGCTCCAAGAAGATGTGGTCTCGGGACCTAGCCCTTCTCCCTTGCCCTCAGCCTTCAAACAGCCGAGGATGACAGATTCAACTCCAGTCATGGCCAGAATATGATCAGGGTGGGAGACAGCTGTACTAAGCTCTGGGCTTCCCCAGCCCCAACAGGGCTGGTGTGATCTACCCCATAGCACTGTAAGCCCGGTAAGGCAAGATGTATTCTTCAGCCCCATTTCACAGCTAGGAACACTGAGACCCAAGGGGAGTCTGGTACGGGAGCCCAGAGCTCCTGACCTACATCTCTGCTTCCCCTTGAATGCTAAGGGTGTCAGACCTGCAGACACCCTCTGCTCCCATCTACCCCTCTCCCCCTTTGATCATGTCTTTCCTGAAGACAGCCAGCAGCTCACACACACACACACACACACACAATGAAGAGTGAGAACAGTTTGGCCTTGCTGTCCCCAGATCACACCCCACAGTGAGGGGCTACACCTGTAATATCCAGGCTGAACCTTGGCCTGCAGGGCGCCCCCCACTGTGGATCTGCCCCACCCCCATCCCAGGCCTCTGACTTGTCCTGTAGAGTCTGGGCCCCTTTGCCCTCCAGCACCCTGCCCACTCCCCGGCCCCAGCACAGATGTCCTTCCTGTCTGCTCCTGATGGCAGACCAGAGAGCACAGTGGAAGAAATTGCTTCAGGTTGGCATGAGCAGGTAGGTGCTTGTTCACACTCGACCATTCAGAACAGAACAGTTGGAAATTAACACCTCCCCCGCCATGCACACACACTTCTCAGACCCCCGTCTCAGCCCTTACACCCATTGGAGTCCCTGTGAGTAAAAGTCTGACAGGTTCCGGTGAAGTCCCTCAGGCCCCGACCCCACTTCCATCCAGAATTTAAATTCCCACCATCAGAGATTCAGTCCTTTGATTTTAGTAAAGGGATTCTATCTCTTGTGAGAGCTGAATGGTCCTCATCACTGTTTTAAGCCCTTGTCAGCTCATACCTGTGTGGAGTGAGCAGGCAACCAGCTGAGAGGAGTCTTCTCAGCTGGGAGGCTTAGGAGAGGGTGCTGGAGAGACAAAGGGAGGAGAAAACAGAGAGAGAGATCCAGAACAAGCCCCTACTCCCAGGCACTCTCTTCCCACTGAAAGCAACGCTAGAAGGGCCAGAGAGAGTGTGGTCCATCCTGGCAGGGGCCTCTTCCCATCCCCTTCCTCATCCTCCTGGCATCCTCCTTGGCCCCATCCCTGGCCCATCCTCCTCCTCCCCAGGGCTCTGTTTGGGTTTGGTGGGTTCCCAGTCCTCAGGAGGGGATTCAGTGAGGCCGCCGTGAGTCCTGGGGAAGGGAAGCTGGGCACTGCAGCACGCATCCTGGGCAGGGCTTTCTCAAAGCTAGGACCAGCGATCTGAAGGATCAGGGTCTACCATCTGTCTGGGGGTCCAGACCTGAACAACGCGGGCTGCCTCACTTTTTTCCTCTCTCACCTCAATCCAGAGCCCACGTGGGAGTCCTCGGCCACCAGGTTGGGCACAGAGCCAGCAGTGCTGGACACCCACCGCACTCCTGTACTGAGGAGGGTCTCTTTGCCTCCCCAGGGACAGGCGAACCAGGACCCGGCCTCCCTGGGGCTTCCCACCGCCCCACTGTCTTTCCCTGTCCGGAATGAACTTTGACGTTCCTCGGGTTGGCCAGAATGGGTGCCCTCAGCTTCGGCGCTTTCCCTCATTCGCCCTGTCTCTGGCTCATATCTCTAGCAGCTCACCCACTCATGTATTCGTTCACTCACTCAGTTCACTGAATCCTGGCCTGTACCCCAAGCCAGGCCTGTCTGTGCTGTGGAGAAGCTGCCCTCAGGGAGTTTTTGGTTTGGTGGAGACAGGAGTCACACACGTGAAAAGGTTAAATACACAAGATAATGTATAATAGCCACAAACCAGGAGGGACTGGCAGAGCTATAAAAACCAGAGAGGAGATAAATATTATATGATTCCACTTACATGCAGTTCCTAGAGTAGGCAAATCATAGAGACAGACAGTAGAATGGTGGTTTCCGGGAACTGGGAGAGGAGAGAATGGGGAGTTATTATTATTTAATGGGTACAGAGTTTCTGTTTTAGATGATGAGAAAGTTCTGGAAATCAGTGGTGGTGATGGTTATGCCACATTGTGAATATACTTAATGCCACTGAACTATACACTTAAAATGGTTAAAATGGTAAATTTTTTATTATGCCTGTTTTACTACAATAAATAAAAATTTTTAACCAAAGGTGAGAGGGGTGTGAAGGCTGGACAGGTGCCCAGACATTGGACTGTTGAGTTTTTAATAGAGAAGGGTTGGTGCAGAATGGTTGAGAACAAGAGCACAGGTATGATACACATCTGGGTTGGAGAGGAGGGTGGTGGGTGTGAGTACATCGGGGAGGGGTGGGCACATTCTGGCTGGGTCCAGGGCAACGGCCTCACTGATCTCTTCTCATAGTCTTCCCTTTGCCCCACACCATGGTCCCAACGTTCCTGGGGTCTAGAAGAAGATAGGAGTGCTTGGGAAGTCCTTCTTGTTGTCTGCCAACCAGAGTTCATGTCTGGCATGGCGAATATAGAATGAGGCACCCGCTTGGAGCTCCAGTCTCCATTTAAAGGCAAAGACACTGGAAGAAGGCTTAGA
Source organism: Cervus canadensis (assembly GCF_019320065.1). Taxonomy (NCBI): domain Eukaryota; kingdom Metazoa; phylum Chordata; class Mammalia; order Artiodactyla; family Cervidae; genus Cervus; species Cervus canadensis. The sequence continues at coordinate 34,126,454 of NC_057402.1, forward strand.
CACGAACAAGAGTGATGGTGGTAAGGAGGGGTGGGACAGAGGGGGACTCTGGGGACAGAGGCTTCAAACCCAAACCAATCCTCGGCCTGATTTCCCCGGAGTCATCTCACTCATGGCCCTGCATTTGCCCAGAAAATTATGAACCAATCAGCAGGCAACCCCGAGGGACAGGAAGCGCTGACTGCTTTAATGAGTGAGCCCCCTCCCCACCCTGGGGGGCTCTGGCTGCCTTGGCTGCCTAACTAGTCTGGGTGGGGGCATTGTTCCCAGCGCCTCTTGCATGTATGGGGCTGGGGGCCAGAGGCCCAGCGATGGTGGGACCCTTGCTGAAGGTCACCTGGCCATGGCAGTTGGGCCAGATTGGGAACTCACTGGCAGCTGGCACAGCGGTGCCCAGGTCCCAGCAGTGAGAGGACACGGGCAGGCTTCTGTGGCACAGGCGGGGAGATAAGGGTGTGAGCAGAGCCCAGCCTGGAAGGGGCACCACCAGCAGCTCACACAGATCCCTGTCCTGTCCTCTCTCGGAGTGCCAGTCCCCTCATCTTAGTTCAGGGGTGGGGGTTGGACTAGGTCACTTCTGGGACCTGCCCCTCGGACGTCTTGGAGTATAGTGATGTCCCACCAGTCACGCACCGTGATGCAGCACTGTGGGTGCAGACTTGAGGGTCTAGAAGACCGGGGTGTGACCGCTTTTCTGTGACTTGCTGTCTGTGTGAACTTTGGCAAGCTTCTTCTTTTTTTTAATCTGTTGGGCTGTACGGAGTCTTGGTTGTGGCACATAGGGCCGTCTGCGTTCGTTGTGACAAGCAGGATTTTTTTTTTTTTTTTTTTTAGTTGCAGCATGCAGGTTCTAGTTACCCGACCAAGGGTTGAACCTGGGCCCCCTGCATTGGGAATGTGGAGTCTTAGCTGCTGGACCACCAGGGAAGTCCACTTGGCAAGCTTCTTGATTTCTCCAATTCCTACTTTCTACCTTACTGCACTGTTAGGAAAACTTAACTGGGTTGACCGGTGCAAAATGTCCACATCCTGGGTGGAAGTGAAATGGATTCGGACCCTTTCAGAGCTGCCCTTCCCCTGGTGCAGTGCCCCCTCTGAGGCCAGCCTCGCCAATGCTCTTGTTACATTTGGCTACAAGTCGCATGAACCCTAATTCCCATCGACTTAAACTCTTGTGGCACCTTGGGACGGATCCCCATGAAGATGCTGCCAGAATTGGTTGATGCGTTGGCTCAGCAGTATCCTCAGGGACTCAGGATCTTTTCAACAGCCCTGGATTGCCATCTTCAGCCGGTTAACAGCTCATGGATACAGAACGTTCTCGAAACCCATCCAGGGGAAGAGGTGCCAAGACCAGGAGGATGAGAGAGCCTCTCCTCCCCACAAGTGTGTGGTTTTTTTTTTAATTTATTGAAGTATAGTTGATTCTCTGCTAAACAGCAAAGACTCAGTTTTACACATATAGACATATTTTTATATATATTCTTTTCCATTTTGGTTTATTACAGGATATTGAATATAAACCCTCATCCCGTACAGTGGGACCTTATTGTTTAACCATCGTCCTACATATAATAGTTTACACTTGCTAATCCCAAACTCCCCTTCCCTCCCTCCTCCAACCCCCTCCCCCTTGGCAGCCACAAGTCTGCTCTCTGTGTCTGTGAGTCTCTTTCTATTTCGTAGAAAGGTTCATTTGTGTCATATTTTAGATACTACCTACAAGTGATGTCACGCGGCATCTGTCTTTCTCTTTCTGACTTACTGCACTTAGTAGGCCAATCTCTAGTTGCATCCACAGTGTTGTAAGTAGCATTATTTCGTTCCTTTTTACAGCTGAGTCGTGTTCCATTGTGTATATGTACCACGTTTTCTTTATCCATTCATCTGTCGATGGACATTTAGGTTGCTTCCTTGACTTGGCTATTGTGAATAGTGCCACTGTGAACACAGAAGTGCCTGTATCTCTTTGAATCACAGTTTTGTCTGGGTATATACCCAGGAGTGGGATTGTTGGATGATATGACAGCTCTTTCTTTTTTTTTTTTAGCTTCCTGAGGAACCTCCATACTGTTTTCCATAGTGGCTGCACCAATTTACATTCCTGCCAACACCCACAAGTGGTTTTTATGAGGACTTGGCAACCTCCTCCAGCTGCCCTTCAGAAGACTCCCCCCTCTCATCTTTTTGGCCAGAATTGGATCACATGCACTTCTCTCAGCCAATCATGGAGGAAAGACACAGCATATCACCCTGCCAGTAGCAAGTGCAGACAGGTGTAGAGAAGGGGCACCTGGACCCAAGCTGGTTCTCGGCTCAGAGGAAAGAAAGGGAGTGGCTGAGGGGTAGGCAGCCCTCCGTGTCTGCTCCACCCCTCTCGGAGCCTGGTGATGACAGCGAAACCTGAACTCTGATAAGTTGACCTAGCACAGCCTGTGGGACCCAACATAGGGTGGAACTTAGGAGTCACTCCTACCCTGGCCTCCTACAGAACTGATAGAGCTCCTGGCTGATGAAATGCAAGCAGTGGAGTCTCGCATCACTTGCATCTCTTCCCTGCTGAGTTCCCACAGTCAGTCTGCACCCAAAGCTCTCATGAGGCCTCTTTCCTTTGCTGGCGTCTCCTCTTGGCTGGACCATTGCAGCAGCCTCCAGCAGGGCCCCATCCTGCCACAGGTGGCCACAGCGGCTCCCTGCCCAGGGTTAGGCCTTCCCCCTGGACTCCTTGTCCCTACAATGGACAGGGCAAAGCCCTCACTGTCATCCAGATACACAAGGCCTTGTCCCCCCCAGCCTCCTGGGTCTCTGTCCCTGTTCACCCAGGCATTCTCTAGCTACACTGGATGACCAGCTGTTCATACCCATGCTGACCTCTGTCACCTCCCAGTCTTAGCCTCTCTGTACTCTCAGCCTGGAGCGGTCTTCCACCTTCTTATACCTACTGCACAATCCCTAAGGCCCTCCCCTCTCCAGGTTGGAAGTCATAGCTTTTCTCTTAGACATGTGGCTTCCATGACCCACAACTTGCCTAGGCCTCTGCATGGATCATAACTCTGTGTGTGTGTGTGTGTGTGTGTGTGAGCACCCTATCCCCCTGGCAGGCGATGAGCTCCAGAGGGGAGCACAGTCAGGCTCTAGTTCGCCCACAGGCCCTACTGAACCTCAGTATCTATGAGTATGGAGAAGCCTCCAATTAGTATTTGCTGAGTTCAACTGACCTGAGCTTTCACCTTCACAGCAAAACATCTGCTGTCTCCTTCAGCCTTCACAGCAGCCAGTCAGAGTGTGGCACCCAAGATGTTTTCTCACTGGACCATGAAAACCAGGTCCTAGAGAGGGGAAGGGACTTGCTGAAGGTCACACACAAGGTTGAGGCAGACCTGGGCCCGGAGCCTGGGTGTCCCAGCCACACAGCATCAGCTGCCCCCACGGCTACTCTTGCCCTGGTGGCCACCACTGCGTCTGGGCAGAGCAGGCAGCAGCAGATGTGGGTGTGGGTGTGGCGGGCCCTGGGGAAATGCCAGGAGGGACCAAAGGCCGTGTAATGAAGGCTCTGTCCCCGGGGAAGGCAGGTCTGCCTCAGTGGCTGGGGGTTAATGGCTTTGCTGAAGATCACAGCTGAAGGTTAATCACGTTCCTTATTCCACAGCCTGCCAGAGCCTTTGCCATTAGCATCTGTGGGGAATGGCTTCCCCACTTATGGTGCCCCCACTCCATGCCACCAGCATCTTCACCAGGTCCCTGGCATCAGCCTCGGGAGGTAGTTTAACCTTGATTCCTTGCCCCCACCCCATACACACAGGAGAGAGGCTGACCCTTCCTCCCCAGTTCTAGGTCTGAAAGGATCTTTCCTGGGGGACTCATCTGGGAAACCATTCAGGGAGGGAGCTGTCCTTCCTGGCCAGGCAGACACTGTTTCTTGCTGTGTAGACTCCATTTAGACACATTAATAGTCCCTAGAGAGGACAGCCAGCATCCATTAAACACCCCTCTTCCTGGGTGGGGCAGAGGGGTCTGTCACAGGTCCTCCTTGAGTGCCTTGGTATTTGGCAGATGGTCCAGGCTGTGTGGATGCCCCTCCGGGATTCGGGAGAATGGTCGCTCTGGGATTGGCATGGTTTGGGGATAAATCCTGAAAGGCCATTCCCGGGCACCACAGAACCCAGAGCAGTTTCTCTGACCTGACCTGGTGGCCAAGGCACTGTCCCTGAGCTGCCACCAGCGCCTGCTCTCAGGAACACACCCATCACCCCTGTATTCAGGCCCCAAAATGACTGCAGCTCATCTCCCTGGGGGCAGAGGCAGACACAGCTGAACCTCCAGCCAGGCGTGGGAGGATGGGAGAGACACTTTAGTGTGACAGGCATCAAGGCCCTGCCATGGCGGGGGAGGGGACCCACACTGTATTTCGCAATCCTGCTGTCAATAACTCCTGGAGCCGGCAGTGCATTTGTGCTGACCTTTCCAAGTGATGACTGATTCCCGCAGAGGAGCCAGAGATGGGAGAGCCGCCACTGTTGCTAAAAGCCCTGGGCTGGGGGCAGAGGCATGACAGCTACTTGGAGAGTCTGTGCCAATGACCTCCAGGCACATCCCTGGGTTGGGAACCACACAGGGCTGCCTGCTGGGTGTTACAGGCTGATGCCATCCCCCTCCCCCAACACACACACACCCAATCCCGTCACTCACTCATCACCTTCTGGCCTTTGCAAATGCTTGACCTTCTCTCCTTGGAGTCCCTCCTCATTCTAGGGGGTCCACACATGTCAGGCTTGATGCCACCTCCACACTTTGGCTCAGGAGGTTTTCCCACTCAGAATAACATCCTCCCTCCCTTCAGCCCTCTAGACCTTTCTCTCAGAGGCTTCCTCTAGTCCTGCTTCCTTCAAGCAGGCTTTTCTGATCATCCGTGGGAGTGTCTCAAACAGTCCCTTGTTTGGGGGCTATCGTTAATGCTGTCTCGTTTTGTTGTTTAAATACTAGCCATATGTGTGCCCCGGATGCTGGCTTAGTCCCCCAGATGCCCTACTGAAGACCTGCTGTGGCTGCTGCGAGGGGCTGGGACACCCATGCAGGGCAGAGAGGGGCTGGTGACAAGGACAGAGGTCACATCTAATTTGGCATCTAGAACACCACCAGCCATGGGTGGGAACACTGGTATAACTGTTGAGGAATAGTTTCCCCATGATGAATCAAGTGTCTTAAAATATGCATGTCCTTTAATTCAACAGTTCTATTTTGGGTACTTATTCTAAGGAAATAATTTAAGATACAGAGCTATGTATCAAAGATTATTCGATGCAGTTTATTGGACAAATCGGAAGGGAGAAACCAGGATGCTTGGACATGACAGAATGTCCTGCAGCTACTCCAGATGGGTAATTAATGTTACTTAGGACTCTGGATATGCTCAGGTTTTAATGGTAAATGTAAAAAAACAAGGCAAGATGTTAGGATGACAATTACATGGCAATTATATACAAAATAGGCATGGGGAAAAAAAAAAACCTATCAACAGAAAGAGGGAATTCCCTGGCAGTCCAGTAGTTAGGACCACAGGGGGCATGAGTTTGATCCCTGGTTGGGGAACCAAGATCCTGCAAGAATCACAGTGCATCCAAAAAAAAAAAAAAAACCCTAGAAAGAAACATGCAATATTATGAACAGTTGTCTCTAATGTAGGAATTCAGGTTTTATTTCATCTTTCTGCTTTTCTGTATTTTTCCAAAACTGTGTGTTGCTTTCATAATCAGAACAAACTCTGTGATGGATACAGACAAGCACACAACATAATGCCTGAACATTCCTTGATTTGGGAGAAGCTGTGACCCCACCACCTACTCCCACCTTCTCCTTGCAGCTGTCCAAGCCTGGGGGACCCCCAGAGCTGCCCCTGTGGCATCAGTCCTTCCTCTTTCAAAACCAGGATGGGGCCACCAGCTTCTCAGAGGACACAACCCTGGTCTGGAGTACTGCTCCTCGTCTTCAAGTGAGTGACCGCCATCGCCACCTCAGGGAAGCCACACACCAGGACACATGTCTGAAAGGGTGTTCAGACCATCCTGCCTCTGCCTCCTGTGGGGATGGGTGAAGGGGTCCCGAGAGAGCCTCCGGTGTATGCAGACAGATTGGGGAGCACACTGGGGCCTGGGCCAGGACACACGGGCCCTATTCCCATAGTAGATCCATGTGTTATTTATTGCAGCACCACCTGCCTCCACTTGAGTCTATCAGTGACGAGAGAGGAGAGGAACCCTTAGAGCTCACTGCCTTGGAGGCAGGGAGACAGGATTCAGAGACCAGCTGATCCACAGTCAGTTCCACACCACCAGAGTGAAGCCGCCAAAGCGTAGAGCCAAAGGAGAGCCATATAAACACCCAGAGACATGGAATATGCTTAGCATTGGCCCTGAACTCAGGAAGCCCTGAAGGAGATTTGTGCAGGGAAAGTTCAGGAGGCAGGAAACTGGAGGGTGGTGAGGGATGGGAGAATTAGATGTCAGGTACCAAAGGAGGCTTCCCTGGTGGCTCAGTGGTAAAGAATCTGCCTTCAGTGCAGGAGACACAGGCAACTTGGGTTGGATCCCTGGGTCAGGAAGATGCCCTGGAGAAGGAAATGGCAACCCATTCCAGTATTCTTGCCTGGAGAATCCCATGAAAGCAAGCTGGGCAGGCTACAGTCCATAGGATCACAAAGAGTCGGACACGACTTAGCACACAGTGCTAAGTGTGACTTACCACACAGCACTGACCAAAAGAGGGGCCCCAGTGGGGCCTCAGATCCTGAGATCCAAGAAGCCTGGGCTGGGGGCTTTGGTGGGAGCCCAGTTGATCTTCCCCCACAGTGAAAGGCAGTGAACCATGGACCTTAACTTACTCCTGGGCATCTCCGTGTTGCCACTAAAGAGCCGTTTGTACCACAAGATGCTGGTAGGGAAAGGCCTGAATGGACTGCACGTAGAGAAGCTCCCATCACTGTGAGTAGCCCCCTGGCTTGTCCCCTGGACAGTCCATGGCTGGTCCCCCTGGCCCCACCCCTCCCCAACCTGCTCCACCTCGCCCTACCAACAGAGCGAATCTGACTTCTCCAGCAACTTCCAGCAGGGCCTCCACCAGGGCATCTGACCACTGTCAGATGTGAGGAGTACCTCCAACACCAAAACTCAACCTTGCCCCTGGGCTAGTGATGAAGTTGCCCCTGGGCAACTTGGGAGAAGCACAGGAGGCCCTGGGGGATAGCAGACTTAATCAGCCAGACCTGAGTTCAAATCTTGACTTGCCCTAGTCCTCACAGCAGAACCTGGGACAATTTACTTAACCTCTCTGAACCTATAGAGCACGCATCTCTGAAATGGAAACATGCTGGATATGATTTCTCTGTATACCATGAAAGTCTAGAGCCAGACTGTCTGGGTCTAGTATTTATCAGCTTACATGACCGTGGAAAAATTACTTGGTCTCAGAACCTTAGTTTCCCTGTCTATAAAATGGGTTCATAATAATAGTACTTTTCTCATATGGTTGCTATGAGTTTTGTTTTGTTTTGTTTTTGAGGAAACACCTGTATAACACATAGAATAGAATAAATACTCAATAACAATGAGTTATCATCATCACTGCCTATTTCTATGCCACGTTTTTCCCTAAAAGACTATGGTCAAGGGACCTCCCATGTTAGTCCAGTGGTTAAGACTCTGAGCTTCCAGTGCAGGGGGCCTGGGTTCAATCCCCGGTCAGAAAATCCCATATGTGGCATGGCCAAAAAATTAAACTCATAAAAAACAAAGAGGCACAATTTGGCAACCAAAAGTAATTTTAAAAAGATATCTTGGCTACCCTGACATAATAGATAGTTAGTGTTAGGTGCTCAGTCGTGTCTGACTCTGCAACCCCATGGATTATAGTCAACCAGGCTCCCTGTCCATGGAATCCTCCAGGCAAGAATACTGGAGTGGATAGTCACAAACAGACCTCAACAAATTAGAGCTTCCCCACTCTGCCAGGAGGCAAGCCTAAATGAGCCAGTCAGCTCTCCTGCAGGCTTGGGCTCCGTGGGGGTACGGAAGTAGTTAGAGTGAGCAGAGGTGGGAGCTCAGAAGTAGGAGACCAGCTCCCGCCTCCCTTCCACCCCCTGGGCACAGCCTCCACCAGGCACTATCCTAGGGAACCTGGGACAGTGGGCAGCGGTGGCAGCAGCTGCCTGCCCTGGCCAGTGTGGCCGACGGTTCCCTTTACCTCCCCCAGGACACCAAGCTGAAAACCAGAAATAGTGAGGCCCCCACGGTGGATCTCTCCTTCCAGCTGCTTTCCTCCAACATAAGACCATGGTCAGGGAAAGCTCAGGGCCTGGAAGCCCATGTGCCAGCTCATGTAGCCTCTCAGTGGGTTCCCACCTCCTTCTCAATTGCTGACCTTGTTCTGGAGCTTTTGGAAGGAGGGGGCTGCTGTTCCTGAGGGTGAGTTAAGGCTTGAAAAAAACAGATTAGGAAGAAAGAGTTGAGAACAGAGGGCCACTCAGATCTGAGTGTCAGCCTCTAACTCCTCCCATGCCAAGCCTGGCTCCCTGGGATCGAGATGCTACAAGAGCGAATGAATGAGGATATTCGCTTCTGTCGCTGTTAAAAACTACCACAAACTTAGTGGCTTAAAGCAACACTCATGTATGAGCTCACACTTCTGTAGGTAGGCAGTCCAGTACAGCAAGGCTGAAATCAGGATACAGGATACAGGCAGAGTCTTCTTCCCATCTGGAGGATCTAAGGAAGAGAGCACTTCCAGGCTCACTGAGGTTGTTCATCAGAATCCAGTTCCCTGCAGCTGCAGGACTAAGGTCCCTGTTCCCTCGCTGGCTGGGCTGTCAGCCGCCTCTCAGCTCCTGAAGGCCACCCACATTCCTTCTCACAATGCCTCCTCCGTCTTTACGCCAGTTGCCAGTCAGCATGTCAAACCCCTCTCCCACAGCAAAGCGCTCTTTCTCCTCTGTCAGCAGCCAGAGAAAATGCTCTGCTTGTAAAGGGGCTCCTGAGATTCAATCAGGCTTCTGCTGATGTCCCATATTGAGGTCCGCGGTGCCACGTGACATAATTTTAGCTCACTGTATTCACAGGTTTCAGGGCTTAGGGTGTGGAATCTTGGAGGCTCATTTTTGGAACTCTGCCCACTGCAGTCAGGCCTGAGTAGAAAACCCCCAGGGGCTGAGCCCTGTCTGATGGACGGTTTCTCTTCCTCCAGCAGCTGTACTTGAGCTCTGAGTCCAGCTTGAACCTGGGTCACTTGGCTCCAGGGCACCTGACGGGCTGGACTCTTCCCACTTTTCTCTCTGTGGTGCTGAGAGAGGCAGGAGGTTGGGATGTGGGCAGTTTAGGACCATGAACCCCGGAAATGCTTGCAGGGGGCTGATGGCTGGATCAGCCCACTCCTGCTGGCTTTCTGGGCCAGGAGAAATAGCCACCTGTGACTTTATCTGTGAAGAACCCAGGGACTTCCTTGTGGGAGCATCTGAGGGGGTATCTGGGAAGGTACCAGCCCCAAAGTGTCTCCCTCAAGCCCTCTGGTGAGTGCTGGAAACCTCCCATAGCACTCCCCACTGTGGAATGTTCCGCATCGCCCTCTCGAGACTCCTCTGGTTCTTGGTCACAGAGGGTGCGTTAGATACCACCTGACGTCCACCCCATCACCACCACCACCATCACCACCAAACTAGGGGTAGATGGAGAAGTTACCGAGAGGGGAGGACACAGAAGCAACAAAAGACTCCGAGGAAGGGGAAGCAGAGTCCTTGGAGAAAAATGTCCCAGACTGGAGCTCAACCCTCCAGGGCTCTTCTCAGGGTCTGGAGTCAGTCAGCGCCAGGCCACCGCCAGCCCCTTCCTCACCAGCCCCCGCTGCGCCCCACCTGCTACCCATTTACTGGAGCACATGTGTCCTGAGGACCGAAAGGAGCATCACGTGCTGCTGGTCAGGGCACTGGGGGACCCAGGCAGGCAACAGGCAGGTGGGCAGGATGTCTCCTCCATCGCCCAGGGGCTGGGCACAAAGGTCTCAGCGATGAATTATTCACTGGAGCTGTGCTAAGTGCAGAATTAATCCCTTTCCTTCCAGCTGGCGGCCTCACTAAATTATCCCTCCAAGTCATGCGGGAAAATGCTGCCGAATTCATTTAGCTGCTGAGTGTTTTGATCTGGGCCTTGTGATTTTAGCTTCCCCTTCTCCCAGCCCCCTCCCCCTGGAGGCGGGTTAAAAAAAAAAAAAAAAACCTTTCAGTAATGGATTTCCGAGAAGAAAGGAAAAGAAAGGGGATCAAGATTGGGTGTGGACCAGAAAAACAGCACTGAAGGAAATTCAGATTCTGCAGCCAAGTGTTCACACACACACAGCTCTACACATGCTCTCACACGATCGCATTTGAAAACCCACACACAGACAACCACATTTGCAGAGACACGCACACGCAAACTTACACACCTCTCTGCAAGGGTATACACATTTAATGCATACAGATACATGCCCCCACACACACACATGCAAACTGACACACACAGATGTTTTCACACCAGCACTGGCGCGCACAGAAGCGCAATCTTTTTGTGGTTAAACTGTTTCTTGGTGAAACTATCTGAGAATTGGCCAATAACTGATTTGCTTTGATTCTAGAATCTTGAAGTCCAATGTGGGGGCCTGAATATGAAGAGCTAACATGGATGGTTTTGGCATAAGTTTCCTGCAGGCTTGGTAACCTGATCGTTCATTCTTTTATCCCACTTATATTTGATGAGGACTAGAATTTCAGAGGCCCTTGTGGACTGCAATGAGGAGAGGGAGGAGCCAGAAGACATGGAGCCCACCTGCCTTGAATTCACCCTCCTCAGGCGTGGACATGGCTCTTTGCTAGTGTCTGAGCCCTTTGGTGTCCTCCTCCCTAAGGGTGGTGGAGAATGTTGATGAAGAGATCAGAGGGTATAGCAGCTACTCCTAAAGGATGCGTCCCTGGCTCCGCTCTTCACCATTGTCTTTGCTGTAACACCACTACCGCTTTCCATCCAACTGCAAGTCTTTTCTGAGCACCTGCTGTGTAACTGATACTGTCCTGGGTTTATGAGTCTTACACTGAAAAAGATGAGAGAAGGCCCTGTCTTCACAAAGCTTGTATTCTTAGAGAGCAGGGAGTGTGGACCAGACAAATGAGCAAATCAATTCCTGAGCAGATATCAGCTCAGGATATGAGGCCTGATGAACCCAAATGAGGTGACATGATAGGAAGGGTTTGGACAGGCTCTTTGGATCTGATGGGCTCTCCAAGTAAGGTTACCAGCCAAGCTGCTATATCAAAGAAGACTGGGCTCCTTCCATCTTATTGGTCCACCTAAGGTGCTATCCACCAATTTGTGGTGGGAGTCACGCAGCCTTCATCTCTGCATTCCAGCCTCTTTCCTGAGAACCTACATGTCCTGAAGGTTTGGGCACAGGCCATCCTGGTTACTTGACCTTCTGGTAAACAGTTTCCTCATAGCCACAGCTTTCATATCATCCATTTTAAGAGCTCCAGGAACAAGGACACCGTGGAACTTCCAACCAGGCAGAGACCACAGAAGTGTCTCTCAACAGCTCACCTGGACAGGAATCTCTGTGATGCTGTCCACCATGGTGGTCATCCCAGCCTCTCCTCCTGCTCTGCCAAGTCTGGGAGCTCACTACCTCCAGAAGCAGCCAGTTCCATGGTTCAGTGGCTACAGCTGATAGAAGTGTTCACTCCACACTGAGCCCACCCTGCCTCTAGGGGCTCTCCCTCTGACCCAGGCTGCTGACTCTGCCCTCTGGAGCCAGAGCGCAACCCCAGCAAGCCTCCTTCCAAGTCCTCCAGCACGCTGGTGGGCAGACTAGCCAACAAAGCCTGCCATCGCAGTCAATGGGAAGAGGGAGCAGTTTCCTGGTTTGGGGTACTGTGCTTGAAGCTGGTTCTGCTGGTGACGAGTTAAGCTTTTTCCCTCTGATGGAACTTCTCAATGGACACCTGCTGCTTAGAGTGATTTGCCTTAAGCTGGAGTTGTGTGTGTGTGTGTGTGTGTGTGGATGAGTACATACATGTATAACTACACATAGATACAAAAAACTAGGAAAACATGGACACCTGCATATACATGGAAAACTTTTCATGGCCTATTCAGTGGAAGTTCACCTTGGAGGTCTATTCGACTCTGAGAACCCAGGAGCCAATGGCCACTCCACATATACATACATGAGTAAACCCATAGCCTCCTCCATTCCCTCTCTGATCTTGGCCTCTTCTCTTTGAAGAATGCAATCTGGTCCCCCAGGAGTCTGGGCTTCTCTGGGCTAAGCAGTCTGCCTCTTTTAATGAACTGGTTTCTAGATCCCATAGCATCCTGGGTGCCTTCCAGCTTGCAGACAGCCTCTTTGAAGTGAGATCACTGACTGGGTTTCCTAGGTTAACTATGTGGATGGGAGCCTGGCTTGCACACAGTAGGTGCTCACTGTGTCAGCTCCTGACTCCTAGCCTGGAACTATGTCTCCCCACGAGGTGGGACAAGTCCTTGCTGTCATCTGGGGCTGGGATTTGAGACCTTGACTCTTGTCCAAACAGGGTGCCAGGTTACCAGGCAAGTTAGGGCCTCTGGATGCGTAGCCACCCCTCATTAGCCCACAGCCCTGAGAGTCTCTGGAGGATTCAAAACCTACTGCTTCTTTGGGTTTGTCACAGACAGGGTGCATTGAAGGAGAGGAGGAGCTGGCCCCTGCTCTCCCCACTGAGGGTGGCTCCCACAGTCCCATCTGATCTGACCTTCCCCCTCCTTGTTCTCCTCAAGGTGGGGGGCAGGGCTTTGATGCCATGCAAAATGCTGCCCTGGTGCTTTTATTCAACCCACTTACAAAGCTCTCTCTGGAGACCAGCCCAGAGTGGGGACAAGTGGCTGTTTTGCAAATGTGGAGCAGAGGGCGGGCGACAGGCAGAACCATGCGGACTTCTGATGAATTTTTATGGATTTTTGGAAACCACACGTGACAACCCTGGGGCTGGTCCTCAGAGAAGCCCCAACACAAGCTCATCTCCATTTCCTCACCAAGCCCAGCTGCCCGGAAGACCCAGTGTCCAGGGTAGCACAGCGGCCTCCTCAGCCGCTTCTATCCTCTGGGAGCTTCAGTTCGACCCCAACGACTTCAGCTCTGAAAATGCTACTGAAAGGACAATGGCAAACCCAGAGAAAAAAATACCCTTTCCCCTCTTTCAACCTCACAACATCCCTGATTGTCTTCCCTGCCCTATCCCTGGCCCCGAGCTCACCCTGAGCCCCCTCCCTCCCTGTCCTCCCATTCTCCCAGGCCACACAGCAGGAGACAGAGGAATTGTCTGTCTGTCTCCTGTTCCCAGGTACCCTTTTCCCACTTGCTCAGACTTGAGGCCCAATCCAGAGATCTTCCCATACAACCAAAGGGAGCTGGGGACGGATACGTGAGAGGGGAGAGCCTGTGCTTTTCCAGAGCCCGCCTGGCCCTTGGCTCACAGGTGCTCAGCGTCGGGGCAGGGCTCACCATCCCACCACAAGAGGCTCCTGCCTGCTTTTCACAGTGCCTGAACCCCTCCCAGCAGTGCTCCATGCTCCCTCACAGTCTCTTGGTTATGATGCACCCTTCCCACCCTGCTCCCTGCTGCAGAGAGGACATTTGACACTCCCTCCAACACACAAGGTTTGACAGACTCTAGTTGCTCACTTCTCAAGACAGGGAGCTCATTGCCTCTCAGGAAACCCTCTGCAGTCTCCATCAGCTCCCTCTCTTTCTCCCTGTCTCTCTCCAGTTGCCTCTCCCAGTCCTGCCTTTTCCCTTCTGAGATTGGCTCCGGAGAAGTCAGCTCCCATGCCCATGTCAGCCCTGTTGTTGTTTGCAAACTTGTGTCATCTCCAGCCTGACCAACTCTCCTTCCTCTGACTGTCCATTGTCACACTGAGTGTTTTGTTTCTCATCCTCCTGGTCACCTCACCTTGCCAACACTCCTCTTAAAGTGTCCCCTGCAAACTGTGGAATTGGATCCGTATTGGTGGGTAGAATAAGACCAGCACCCTTTTTCTGCAAACACTTTTTCACGTTTGGTGCAACCAAAGTCTATCATTTGCTTTATTTGATTACTAACCAAGGCCATGGGGGTCCATTCAGAGCCAAGAAGTCCAGTCTGGTATGTGAGCCATTTTCAGGCAACACATCTTCACCTTGACCCTCTGCTGCTCCATTGCGAACTTACGCAGGGCTTCTCTTCCCTGCGGTATTTCACCTTCTTTGTCTCGACATATTGTCTGGACTTGAGATCATCCTAGACTCTGATTTCATCATGGGTCACACATTCACAGCCCCACCTCCACCCCACCCCAAGCTCCGGGTCATCCGTCGACATGGTTAGGACACTTTGCTGCAATGTGCAGTAACGAAAGGCGCATCCTTAGAACTGGGTTTGAGTTCTGTATCTTCCACTCGATCTTAGCCACCTTGAGCTTTACTTTTCTCATTTATAGAAAAGGGCTGTGATCCCTACTGGCCAGGAATGTAGTGAGCATTGAATGAGGGAGTGTGTGTAAGTGCCCAGCACAGGGTCTTGCAGACACTAGGTAAAGCAAGTACTTCCTATTGTTCACCCAAGTCGCTGACAAACACGCTGAACTCATCAGAGATGAGGACAGGGCCCCTGGGGGAGGGGAACCACAGAGCCCTGCTAATCCATCACTCGGCGCCCGCCCCTCATGACAGCTGCTCCACCAGATTCCCATCCATAAGGACATCAGGAGGCCTTGTCGAGTGCTGAAGATAAACGTCACCAGCACCACATTTGGTCTCACAGCAATTTTTCAGGGAATGAAGAAACGCAGAACAGACAGACAATCACGTTTCCAGAGGCCAGAGCCCTGAGCTGGGGGCTGGAGAGAAGATAGAGAAAATGAAGATCCGTGAGCTCCCAGGTCAGGGAAGCCAGAGCTGAACCCAGAGCCACACTGCAGGCTCATCCTGAATGCCTCCCTGATCACCCTGTGCTGCCTTGAATGTGAGCCTATGACTCCCAGCCACAGATGGAATAGATTGAGTCAGGATACAGACTTGGGAACTGGCCATTTGGGCCTTCCCCTGGCCTGCTCTGCTCTTCCCATGAGCCCAATGCATAGCTGATGGATTGAAGAAGGGGAGGTGGGGAAGTAAGACTGGGCAGAAACTTTCAGACCAAACTTCTTAGAAAGTGGAGGCTGCTCTTGGGTTTGTCCCTATCTCAAAGTTGGACTACAACAGCCTAGACCTCCTTTCAGCCAAATCATGTGCACCCTGGGTCCAGCCAAGGTCATTCAAGCATGAATTCATCAACCGTTTATTAGATCCCTAACCTGCACCAAGCAGTAAAGTACTCCAAAAGATCATCAGTATTCATCTTGCTAAGGGTTCTAATTAAGGTAGATGCATTGAGCACAGGGGAAGAGTCATAGAGAAGCATGGTTTACACTCTGCCTCAAAGAGTGGCTTGGAAATGGGCAAGACAGGGGAACCACAAGTGCAAAACCCCAGAAGCATGTCTGGAGTGCATGGGACATGAGGAAACTGTTGTGGGCAGCAAGACTGGAGAGTTAGATGAGGTCTAGATTTCAGAGTGTCTGGATGCCAGGATATAAGGTTTAGACTTTGTCGTAGAGTAGTAGGAAGCTGGACTTCCCCGGTGGCTCAGACAGTAGAGAATCTGCCTGCAATGCCAGAGACCCAGGTTTGATACCTGGTTCAGGAAGATCCCCTGGAAAAAGGAATGACAACCCACTCCAATATTCTTGACTGGAGAATTCCATGGACAGAGGAGCTTGGCTGGCTACAGTCCACAGTAGCACAGAGTCGGACATGACTGAGTGACTAACACACATACACACACAATGGGAAGCTGAGGAAGATGTTTGATCAACAGTAAGATGTGATTTCATCAATGCATTGGAAGGATCTTTCTAGATACGAATAGAGGGAACCCAAGGGGAAAGATTCAGTGTAGAAAGACAAGGTTTCAGGCTAATAAGAGAAAGCCCACAGCTTATCCACTGAACCATAGACAAGGCTCTATTTAATACTAAAATCTCTGCCAGAATTTTTTAAAAATCTTTATCACTGGCTCCCCTCCTCTGACCCCACAACTTGCTTTTAGATTAACCCTCTGACACCATTTTCTGGAGAATGAATCATGGCCCCAATGAGGATTAACACTTGGGCCCTTCTTGGCTGGCGGACAGACTCGGAACTTCAAACCCCACTGCAGCTGCCAGACCACATGGTCTGTCATAAAGGAAGCTTTCGATATTCAGGGGATGTGGCAAGCCCTCTTGGAGGGACCAGTTGCCTGAGCCTCGCCTTCAGCTGAAGAGATAAGAACCTACAATTGCAGCCACAGGAAATGACAAAGCAGCGACTGCTGGGGGATCCACAGCACAGGGCTCATTACAGCGCTTGCCAGCGGGCGAGACACCCTTATCAGGGAGAAAATTGCATCAGGCCTCCTGAATTACTAGCGATTGGAAGCAGATTTCTTGGGACGCACTTTGTTAGATACCTAATGAGCAGGATACAGGCGGGCAGAGCCCAAAGCCAGTAGGGCGGGGGACAAATGTCTTTGTTAAACAGAATTTGTCAGTTTCCGCTTCAGGCTCCCTGGGGAGGGTTCAGGGCCAGCTAATTGAATTAAGAGCCTCTGCGCTCCAGCAAGAAGGTTCTGGGCGGGGCGAGAGGCAGGCAGGCCTCAGGACGGGCACTTTCAGAACCGAGGACAGCAGCTGCAACCCGGCTAGTCTGTAATTGCCAGGGCAGGTTGGAACTGTTGCATTTTGCATGATCAGGGATCTAGGGGATGAACTGAGGAGGAGGGAGGCAAAAGATGCTAGGAGTTGGGGGGGGAGGGTGGGGGAAGTGACCCAAGAAACCTTGAGCCTGTTAATGCTATTGGCCTGGCCTGTCTCAACAGACCCTCCTCTGCAGGCAACAGTGAGGGCTGAGAAGGATAAAGAAGGGGTGTCTTCTCCCCACCATGCCTCATGTGGTGTGCGGCAGCTGCAGCAAGACAAGGAGCAGTGGGCTGGGCGCTGAGTCTGAGCCAGTGCACGGCTGTGCATCACTCTGAGCTTTCAAAGTAAGTCCCCCAATTACAGCCCTAATGAAGCAGGACATGCGGTAGCCATGGAGCCACAGAGCGAGGGGCCACTTGTCAGCCCCAAGCTTCCTCCTCAGGCAGGGCCAAGCTTACCAATAGAAAAGCAAATAAGCAGGCTTGTGGTGTGAACCAGCAGCCTCCTCCCCCACCTGGAAGAAGAGTGGAGAACAAGGCAAGGCTGGACCTGAATATGGAAGAGCTAGTCCCCAAAGCCCCACTCTCTTTCCATCCCCATTTTAGCACTGCTCCACCCTGACTCACTGCTACCTGCAGCCTAGCTTCTCCCTGTAGTCTCAGACAAGTTTCATCCCATGAGGAGCAAGGAGAGGAGGGCATGACCCCCTCCCCAAAATGTGGGCAGGTAGTGTTGGCCCTAAAGACAGGGAATGACTGGGGAGAATTTAAGTACTATTGGAGGTGCTGTTGTGGTCCTGGGGTTCCTTATATCAACATGACTAGAACAACTGCCTCGGACCTTCCCTTTGGAGCCTGCGTTATGTGGAAGTGAAAAAGATTTTTCCAGAAAAGTCTCCCACCCACCTTGCCCCAGCCCCCAGGATGGGAGGAATCTTGGCAAAGCTGATGGGGGCAAGGACTGGAAATGTGGGCAGTGGACCTGCAGCAGTGGAGGCCAAGGAGGTACTGGCATAAAGCAGCTGTGGAAACAGGTAGAGGCCAGAGTCTGCCACGGAGAGGACAGAGCAGGAACCAAGTCTGGCAGATGCCATAGAAAGAGCCGCTGGGAGTCCACAGGGGCTATGATGGGCAGGATAGGCTGAAGTCCGTAAATACCCTGCCTTTCCTTTCCTCCTCCTTGGAACAACCCCTCTGCCCACCAGCAACTGATGGGCTGGTCTGGACTGAGGGGTCTGTTGCATGTTTATTTTATCTTTGTGATGAAATTAAATGAATTATATATAATACATTTCAGAATCCACATAAAAGTAGTACCTGGTGAGTGCCCAGCCCTGATCAGGGGTCCAGTAAGTGGTGGCTTTGGGTCACCAAATTGACCTACCTGGTCCTGGGACCACACAGGGTGGATATCAGGCCGACAGACTGTGGGGGAGGGGCTCTCTCAGCCATGTGTCCCTGCTTTCAGAACTGGCGGGGGCATCTCTGGAGACCTCACCCTTGATTTCATTACTTCTACTTCCTCCCCTAACTGGATTAGATGGCAGTCTATGAAATCCAGGGCATCCAGATTGGCTTTCTGCCTGGAAATGAGGAGAAATGTCGTTATAGATCCTGAATCAGCATCTCACCCCAGTCCCAGGGACCACTCGGTCAATGGGGAGTTGCTCTTTGCCCTGGCTAGCTATTCTTCCCTTCCCTCTCTCCTGCATCCACCCACCCACCCATCCATCCAACCAGTATACATTCTGCCGCTTTTCTGCTACAGCCAGTCTGGTGTTCAGCTGTTCCGAACAGGAGACAGACGTGGTGCTTTCTCCTACCTAAAACACACAGACAACCAGAAAACCCCAAAGCATCTGACTCAGATGCTATACAGAGGGCATGTTCAGTGGGGAGTCTCTGAATGAGTGAAAGTTACTGAGAGGAGCCCATGAGAGAGACAGCCAGGCCTCAAATCCAGAGACAAAACAGCCCCAGAAGTCTTGGTTATGAAGTGCAGTCAGCACCAAAGTCAGCCTCGAGGTCACCCAGTGCTTCACTCTTCCCATCCCCAGAGTCTTCATACAGCACCTTTTTCCTGGTACCCATTTGATGGTGGAGGGAGGCAGGGTGAGGCCCAGACTGAACCAGGATACCTCTGTACCCGTATGAATGTCCCTTAATCTACTGATGCAAGCCTGAAAGTGCTTCTTGTTAATGAAGTTCTGCACACCAAATTTATTTTTTAATATTTATTTGTTTATGTATTTATTCATCTGCATCATGTCTTAGTTGCGGGGTACCAGATCTTCATTGTGGTGCACAGGCTTCTCTCTAGTTGTGACTCATGGATTCCATAGTGTAGGGACTCAGTGGTTGTGATGCTTGGGCTTAGTCTCCCCTCAGTATGTGGGATCTTAGTTCCCCAAACAGGGATCAAACTCTTGTCCCTTGTATTGGAAGGTGGTCCTTTACCACTGGACCACCAGGGAAATCCCCACCAAATTTATTTTTAAAGGTAATGGGCTTCTCTGGTTGCTCAGTGGTAAAAGAATCTGCCTGCCAGTGCAGGAGACACCGTTCTGTCCCTGGATTGAGAAGATCCCCTGGAGAAAGACATGGCAACACACTCTAGTATTCTTGCCTGGAAAATCCCATGGACAGAGGAGCCTGGCAGGCTACATAGTCCATGGGGTCACAGAGTCAGAACCAACTTAGCGACTGAGCATGCATGTATGTGTGCACAGTAATGGGAAGGGTTGTTGTCCTAACTCATCTGGTCCATATGTGTGGATTTTCATATAAAGCATCCACTTAAAGAGAGGACCACCTGCATTCATTCTGTTTTGTTCAGGGTCAGACATTCGGGCATGTCTAACCCTGAGCACATTTATCCTGGTTGGCACTGTGCCCTTTGTTCAATTTGCTTTTAGCACAGCACTCTAGACAGTGGAATAATTTGTCCACTGTGTGGCCAAGACAGGATTCCAACAGCTGAAGTAGGGTGGAAGTGGGTCACTGTTGAGGTCCCTACAAACTTCAGACTGACTACATGATTCTTTGAGCAGTGGGCACATTTTGAAAGCTAACATGGATTTCCAACAGAGCTTTCAAGTAGTCTCTCCCCAAAGAGAGTATGAGACATATCCCTAAGCCCAAGCAACTTAAAGTTTTGCCAGAAAAACAAAAGTGGCAAATAAACCTAGATTTGGAGGAAAGTGTGAGAGCAGAAAGCTTCCCAGGTGGCGCCAGTGGCAAAGAACCCACCTGCCAATGCAGGAGATGTAAGAGATGCAGGTTCAATCCCTGGGTTGGGAAGATCCCCTGGAGGAGGGCACGGCAACCCACTATAGTATTCTTGCCCGGAGAATCCCATGGACTGAGGAGCTCGGTGGGCTATAGTCCATAGCATCGCAAAGAGTTGGACACAACTGAAGTGACTTAACATGCTTGTGAGAGCAGAAAAAGCCAGCTGCAGGGCTGGGAGAACCCAGAAAGGCTTCGCGCAAGTGTGGGTGGAGGCCATCAAGGGTTGCTGCTGGTCGCTGCTGTTGTTCAGTCACTAAGTCATGTCCAACTCTTATCAACCTCGTGGAGTGCAGCATGCCAGGCTTCCCTGTCCTTCACTGTCTCCCTGAGTTTGCTCAGACTCATGTCCTTTGAGTCAGTCATGCCATTCAACCACCTCATCCTCTGTTACTCCCTTCTCCTCCTGCCCTCAATCTTTTCCAATGAATCAGCTCTTTGCTTCAGGTGGCCAAAGTATTGGAGCTTCAGTTTCAGCACTTCCAATGAATATTCAGGGTTGATTTCCTTTAAGATTGACTACTTTGATCTCCTTGCTGTCCAAGGGACTCTCAAGGCTTCCTGGAGGGGCTGGTATTTGAGTGGGGTTAAATTCTGGATAAGCAGAGATGGGAGTAGTAGTCATGCCAAGGGAGGAAGAAGAGAATTAGGAAAAACAACATGGATGGAGAAAAAGGCCCATCAGAGTAGAGAAGATGAGAGGATGAGATGAGGAGATGGAAAGGAAAGCAAGTCTACACAGCAAAGGGTGTCAAAGGAGCAGAGAGATTTTCAAATCTGTTGTTATTGCACCTAGGCTAGGAGTCATAAATGGCACAATGTATTTATTCTTTCAACAAATATTTCTTAGACTTCCCTGGTGGTCCAGTGGCTAAGAGTCTGTGCTCCCAATACAGGGGGCTGGGTGTGATCCCTGGTCAGAGAACTAGATCCCACATGCCACAGCTAAAGATCCCAGACTCTGCAGCAAAGATTGAAGATCCCTTGTGCTACAATTAAAGATCCCTTGTGTTCAAACTACCTCACAATTGCACTCATCTCACACGCTAGTAAGGTAATGCTCAAAATTCTCCAAGCCAGGCTTCAGCAATATGTGAACTGAGAACTTCCAGATGCTCAAGCTGGTTTTAGAAAGGCAGAGGAACCAGAGATCAAATTACCAATATCTGCTGGATCATCAAAAAGCAAGAGAGTGCCAGACAAACATCTATTTCTGCTTTATTGACTACGCCAAAGCCTTCGACTGTGTGGATCACAATAAACTGTGGAAAATTCTGAGAGATGGGAATACCAGACCACCTGATCTGCCTCCTGAGAAACCTGTATGCAGGTCAGGAAGCAACAGTTAGAACTGGACATGGAACAATAGACTGGTTCCAAATAGGAAAAATAGTACATCAAGGCTGTATATTGTCACCCTGCTTATTTAACTTATATGCAGAGTACATCATGAGAAACGCTGGGCTGGAAGAAGCACAAGCTGGAATCAAGATTGCCGGGAGAAATATCAATAACCCCAGATATGCAGATGACACCACCCTCATGGCAGAAAGTGAAGAGGAACTAAAAAGTCTCTTGATGAAAGTGAAAGGGGGAGAGTGAAAAAGTTGGCTTAAAGCTCAACATTCAGAAAACTAAGATCACGGCATCTGGTCCCATCACCTCATGGGAAATAGATGGGGAGACAGTGTAAACAGTGTCAGACTTTATTTTCGGGGGCTCCAAAATCACTGCAGACGGTGACTGCAGCCATGAAATTAAAAGACACTTACTCCTTGGAAGGAAAGTTATGACCAACCTAGATAGCATATTAAAAAGCAGAGACATTACTTGGCCAACAAAGGTCCGTCTAGTCAAGGCTATGGTTTTTCCAGTGGTCATGTATGGATGTGAGAGTTGGACTGTGAAGAAAGCTGAGCACCAAAAAATTGATGCTTTTGACCTATGGTGTTGGAGAAGACTCTTGAGAGTCCCTTGGACTGCAAGGACATCCAACCAGTCCATCTTAAAGGAGATAAGTCCTGGTTGTTCATTGGAAGGACTGATGCTGAAGCTGAAACTCCAATACTTTGGCCACCTCATGCGAAGAGTTGACTCGTTGGAAAAGACCCTGATGCTGGGAGGGACTGGGGGCAGGAGGAGAAGGGGACGACAGAGGATGAGATGGCTGGATGGCATCACCGACTCGATGGGCATGAGTTTGAATAAACTCCGGGAGTTTGTGATGGACAGGGAGGCCTAGCATGCTGCGATTCATGGGGTCACAAAGAATCAGACATGACTGAGCGAGTGAACTGAACTGAACTGAACTGTGCTACAATTAAGACCCAGCATACCAAATAAATAAAATAAATACTAAAAAACCACAAATACTTCTTGAGCACCTACAATGAGGCAGACACTAGGGATAAATGGGGGTCCCTATTCACTAGTAACTTGCATTCTAGTATGGGGAGTGGAGGAGGGAGGCAGACAGTCAACAAGTAAACACATTTTTTGAAAATGAATTTTCTGGTAAATACCGTGAAGACAGTAAAATGGGATAGTGTGAACAGAATGTATTGGAAGAAGGGTACTCTGGGTGGGATGGGCCTCTATCTCCAAGGCAGGGCCTCTCTGAGAAGATCCCATCTGGGCTGAGACCTGAATGATGAGAAGTGGATAGCCATGTAAAGACCTAAGGGACTCTCCAGGTAGAGAGAACAGCAGATGCAAAGGCCCTGAAGCAGGAAAGAGCTTGACTTGTTGGAGGAAAGGCAAGGACAGTGTGGTTGGGGGAAGTGAGCAGGAGGCAGGTGGTAGGAGGTAGACAGGGGCCAGGCATGCAGGCCTCCTGAGCCATGAAGAGGAATGGCTTGGGGGTGTGGAATGGCATGTTTATGGTAAAAAAAGTCACAGAGCCATGTCTCTGCACCTTCTCTCCACATAGGCAAGAAAACGTCTTGACACCAAACTACAGCAAAGGCCTGCCCGTCCTGGACCCCAAGATCTCAGATGAGAAGCTGGGTGTCATCCGTGAGTTCTGGTTCAAGGCCATGGTGAGCTCCATGACTGTGCCCATCATATTCACTTGGCAGGAAACAGAGGCCAAGTCTCAGGTGCCCAAGTTGTCCGGAGAAACGGTGAACGTCTCCCCGTCCCTTATGTTTTCTGGCTAGTAGGACCAGAGTGGGGATAGGGCCTGGGGAAGGGGCTTGCCTGCCGCCTGTGGGCTATTCACTCCTCAGGTGGCCAGCAGACCTTCCCTTTAAGCTCCTTCTGTATATGAGTCACCCTAAACAGGTGAATTCTTCATGTTACCTAGTCTCTTTTCCTTCTGAATGGAGCTCCCATTTGCACTTCCCAGGTGGCAGAGTGGTAAAGAATCTGCCTGCAATGCAGGAGACCTGGGTTTGATCCCTGGGTCAGGGAGATTCCCCTGGAGGAGGAAATGGCAACCCACTCCAGTATCCTTGCCTGGAAAATTCCGTGGACAGAGAAGCCTGACGGGCTACAGTCCATGGGGTTGCAAAGAGTCAGACACGACTGAGCACACACACACCAGGGATTTCTTTTCAAACAAACCCCTGCCACACTTGTAAGACCGGGTTCCTTTCTCTGACTCAAGTTGCCATCAACTCAGAACTTCCTTGGGAGCTCGCCCTCTGGGTAATGGGAAGCCCCCAAGAGATCAGTTTGAACTTTTGAAAAAGAAAATCGGGGCTCAGAGAAAAGGAGACTCGGTCTTGGGTCACAGAGTCTCTCCTTAATCCCGGGAGTTGGTCTGGCTTCCTGTTGACCAGACGCTGGGAGAGGGATGGTGCAGGTGACTGAAATGATGCCTTCCTTGGATGAGGGCTCATGGCCCAGTCCCAGGCCCTTGAGGCGGAAAGCTCCAGACTGGCCGCCGGAAAGACAGCATAGTCCAGGGCCCCCACTGAAGTCCTGCCCCAGCCACCACGGGTGAATTCATACGTGGCTTTTTCCCTTCTCTGCCAGCGGATCCCATGGGGAACGCTGCTCCGGAAGACACTGAGAAAAGCCCCAAGCCAAGGCCACCGGCCCCTAGGGGAGCCCTGAGCCTCTTCTTCCCAGGACTTACCCCTCTCCACCAACAGCCTCCGCATCTTCCCCTGGCACTTCTGCACCTTCCTGGAACACGTCCCACCAGACCAACAAGAAGAGAGCCATCTGCTGGGTGTGCCAGGATGCCCCCATGTGGAGTGCCCCTGCCCACCCCCAACGGTGCCCTGCCTGGAGACCCAGAGCCCTCATGTCATCTTCTACATTCACTCTTTTCACCTCTGCCCCTTGGGAAAGCGACTCGCAGGCCTGACCTTCCAGCCCACCCATCAGTTGGGTTGAAAATAAAGATTCAGGCCTGACTTTGGAGACTTTGGGTAGTGTGAATAATCCAATGCCTGCTGCCCCCACAGCCCGGCCTCATGACACCCCTCTTGTACCTCTGAGCAGAGGATGTGCAGGGGAGAAAGGAGGAGGGGAAACAAACAGGGAAGAAAGGAAAAGGGAAGATGCTGTGGGAGGGGAAAGGCAGATCGGGAGGGAGGAAGGAGAAAGGCAAAGGCATTCCCTCCTTGGTCACAACCCTGCAGAGACCTCACCCCTCCAGGGCACTCTCCTCCCCTCACCTCTCCAGCTCCGGGGGGTCTCCCCTGGGATGCTGAGCCAGCCAAGCCTCGGTCATCACCCAGTGAGGCCCCACTTACTGCTGGATGTGGATCTCACACATCCCCAGGGAGCAGAACGAGCCTCTCATCTCAGTCACTGGATACTGGGCCAGTGGGACCAAGGAGGGAGCCGTATGGGCCCCACTCCGGGTACCGTGCACGGCAGCCCTGTCTGGTTTGGAGTCTGGTGAACATTTCTGCTTGGCAGGGGATCCGAGGTCTGAGTTGAAGTCAGTGGCTCTGGATTATTTGAGAAATTAGATAGAGATGGGGGCTTCCCAGGTGGCGCTAGTGGTAAAGAACTAGTGATGCAATAAGAGACAGATTCAATCCCCAGATCAGGAAGATCCCCTGGCAGAAGAAATGGCAACCCAATCCCATATTCTTGCCTGGGAAATCCCATGGACAGAGGAGCCTGGTCGTCTATGGTTCACAGGCTCGCAAAGAGTCGGAGTGACTGAAACACCTTAGCGCATGTGCACAAAGATAGAGTTGACTTAGCGTGGTCTTTGTATTTGGTAGGGGAGGGTATGACTTATTAATAGAAAGGGTTGGAATGGGCTGAACTGGACTTTTCATTCTGCATATAAAATGCAATGGTGATAATGGTGATGATGGGGGTAAAAAGAAGAAAAAATCAGAGCTGAGGGGAAAGGGCATTTACATATAAGATGGATCCAATAGGTAGGCAAATTTGAACATTATATATATATATATATATCCTTTAATACTTAAAGGATAATAACTTGGGTAGTGGGCCAGCTAGTCTTGATCTTCTCTAAAGGATTAGGCGGTGGAGATGAGACCAGACTGCACTTGAGAAGTCACAGTTAGCCACCAGGGGGAACCATTTTTGAGAGAGGGGTGGAATAAATATCATGAGTGACAGAGGGTAGGAGGAGAAATAAGTGGCCCGAGGCACTAAGGCAGGATGTGAGGAGGCCTGAGTATGAACAAGGGGGCTCAGGACTGCCCTGTACCCTGTCAGAGGTGCTGTGAGCTGGGTCTATATGGAGAACTAATTCAAGCGTGCCCTCTCTGGGTATCACCGAGGCACCCTCGTTGGTGGATTGAGTCCTCTCCCCTCCTCCTTGCTGGGTACTTGGCAAGGTCTCAAGCACTGGCTGCTCACCCTAGCTTCCTGTTACATTAGGTACCCTCAGCCAGCACCTTCCAGGACTTGAACTAAGAGCCCTTTGGCTTCCTCATCTCTGAGCTCCCGGGCCCAGGGCAGGCCTGGTCCTACACAGATGTAGGTAAATGCTTTGGGGGCCATGTGAGAGAATTCCTAGCTGGAAAGGGCATCAGAAAGAACCTGAGAGAGAGTATCCAGGACAATCTCCTAGTTTTGCAAGATGTCAGTGAGGAAGCCCAGCCGTGGGACGACCTTGCCCGAGGCTTCCTGACTCCACTACCCCAGGGTGTCTTGCACACAGCCGAGCGAACACCAGATGGCTGCAGAGGCCAACACATCCAGCCCTGGGCCCTTTGGCCACCCTGACACACTCACAGAGTCTTCAGGCCACAGGCCTGCCTGTCTCCCTTTCCCATTCATCCTGTCCTGGGCCCAGCTTCCAGCCTATTCTCTGCTGACTTTTGGCTCCATTCCCTTTACCCTCCAGCCCAGCCTTGGTCCTCCAGTGCATCATTGTTCTGTCTCTCTCTGTCTCTTATCAGCACAGATTTACCATGCCAATTATTCCCACCTCTGCCTTGGTTGAGTCCGAGACTCAGCCCCCAGCTCCAGTTCCAAGCCTTTAGCCAGAGCCTCGAAGGACCAGGGCAGGAGCCAGACAAGCATTCATGCAGCCAGTAGGGCCCAGGAACAAGCCCCAGTCCGTGGGTGGGTAGCAACCGTGCGCAGATCCTTGACAGGGAGCATGTAGCAATGGGTCGCTGTTCCATAGCAACCAAACAAAATTACATAGCAATCAGGGAGCTCATGTGACCGAGAGACACAATGACAAGCTATAGGACACGGCCAGGGGGCCGTGGAGTGTCGTTGCATAGCAATAGACCCAAGCCTTGCACTGATATCACACAGCTCGGCGTCAGAGGAAGACATAGCCATGGAACACGGCAGTGGGCAAAGACCACAGTGTGTACACTGCAGGCGGAGCCCCGGAATGTGGAACAATACCTGACTGCCCTAGAACACCTCCCGGTAGCAGTGGCCCTGTCCCAAGGCGTGTGACTCCTGGATGTGCCGTCAGGGAGCGGCCAGCAGCAGCCTCGGAGGCTGGGGGACAGCAGTGGGCCCCCGTGACCTGGCAGTGAGCACACGACTGACTGTGTCCCTCGGCTCTCAGCTGCTGTATGCAGACCGTGAGCCTCTTAGCACCACCTGATTCCAGGAGTCATTAATCTGTGTCTGGTCTTGAGCACACTCCCCAGAGCCCAGAAACGATTCGGCCACTGATTTCCTCTAGAGCCTAATAGGAAATTGAACATTTTCTGGAGAAAGGATCACCTTGGGAACAGAGAAGGGAGTGGAGACTAGGGTCTGTGCCCCCTCTTCCAGGAGGATTTCGCCGATGCTCTCTGCTGCCCTGGGCCTACCTGTCCCAACCCCACACCCCCCTTCCCTTACTGGCCGCCCTTACCCTAGTATGCCTTTGGATCTGCCTTCAGGGCGGTCAATTCTTCCTCCCTTCATTCAAGACACCTGATTTTGACACAGGCTTTTCAAGTTCCATTCTGTCCAAAGGGTGCAAAGTTCCAGTCCTGAGTGGACCCACCTGGGTCAGGGCCTTGTGGGTGTGACCTTGGGCCCAGAGTTAGTCCTGGACAGAGCTAAGGAAAGCTTTCACTTCCCTTCTGAGCAGCCCAGGGAGCCTTCTTTGGAAGAGGTGGGCTTTTGAGTGAAGGTGAAGAATGAGATATTAAGAATCATCCCAGGGGACTTCCCTGCTGGTCCAGTGGCTAAGACTGAGTTCCCAATACAGGGGGGACTGGGTTCAATCCCTGGTCAGGGAACTAGATCTCACATGCTGCAACTAAGACCCAGCACAGCCCAATAAATAAATAACATTTTTTAAAAGCCATCCCAAACATGCTAACTCTTCAAACTCCAAATAACTTGTAAGCATTCCCTGCTCGCTCCCTAGATACCCTGAGCCCACCTCCTGCTGAGCCAGGCAATAGATGAGGGGCCCCAGGCAGCCTCCAGACAGAGCAGCTCCATTCACTGGGGCCTGTAAAACCCTTGCCTCTGCCCAGATTTCTGTTCCCCAGCAGCTCCATCAGCAATTCCTCCAACCAGCCAGGAAAAAAAGAACTCGCCCCAGCACCAGATGCCCAGCCATGTGCCCAACTGTGCAGGGGTCTGGAAGGTGGTGGGGGGTGTGGGGTGGGAAGAGGCCCAGGCACCCAGCTCTGGGATTTCCCAGCAGGTAGGAGGGGCAGACTAGGTGCACAGTAGCCAGTAAATATTTGCCCTTTTCTCTGTCTCTGTCCTCCAGCACCACCACCCCCAACCATGCCCCCTCTGTTTCCTTCCCTCCCTCCTTTGCTCCACTGCTCAGAGGAGATTTGTGGCAGACCAGAGGGCCCTCATACCAGCAGATGAATAATTGACGAGGGTTGTTTAAAGATTCAGTGGAGTTTTTCCAACCTCAACATGCTGGAATAACTCATTTCTTTCATTCTCTGTTTGAAAGTCTAGCCCCCTCCCTTCATCTTTCCCCTTCTTGGTCCCCACATGCCTGCCCTGCTCTGAGCATCACACTTTTGTTTCTCTTCCTCTCTTGAGTCTGCTGAACCCCCGATGATCCCTTGATCTCCGCCTACCCCCTGTTTCCTTTGTGTCCCCTTCGCCAGCTGTCCCCACCCCCATTTAACCTAGTAGGTTGACTTCAGCTCCTCTGGACGTCATTTCCCCAAGACAAAGGGCCCCATTTCAAGGATGAGGTAAGGAAGGAAGGCGGCAGGCGCTGTGGCTCCTCCCAGGTCACACAGCTGTGGAGGTGAGGGCTCGGGCGACCCGGGGGCAGACCTCCAAGCCCAAGGACAGCTTCCTTCCCAGACAGGCAGAGAGGGCGTGGCTCTGCTGTGCCTTCCCAGGGTGACTTGGAGCCCTTTGTGTCCCTGGGCCTTGATTTCTCCATCTATAATTGAAGAGAACCACTTACCTGCCTTGCCTGCCTCTCAGGGTCAAATGGAACTGGTGAGGGGCCTTCAGGAAGGGCTGGCATGTGGCAGAGATACCTGTGAGCCTGGGCCTACAAGTCTGCCTGGCATGGTCTTCATGGCATCCAACCGTCCCTATTTCCCCAAGACTGAGGGATCCGGGGACATAGGACTTGCAGTGCTAAACCTGAGCCCCAGGCAAATCGGGATGGGGTCGTGGTGTGGGCGCTCCCCTGCCCCTGCCCCAGCCCTGCTCCTTTCAAGGTAGTAGCCCCCTCAGCCCCCCTCAGCCCTCCACAGCCATAGGACATATACCCTCCACCTGTCAGCCCAGCGCCAGACTGTGACCCACACTCACAGCAATCTCACCTTCTCCTTGAAGTGACCTTGAACTTCCTTCCCTTTTCTAGGCCCCAGTCCCTTCTTCTGTCTGCAGAGGAGGTTGGAGCAGATGTTCCCCAAGCCCCCTGGGGCCACTGGGCTGTGACTGGAACCTTGGTCCTGCCCTCCAGACTCTGGCCTGGGAAGAGGTCTGCAGACTGATGAGGTGAGATTCAGCACCAACCTCGGCTCCCCGAGCACCACGTGGTTAGCAGGTGATGGGTCCTGGGTAGGAGGCAGCTGCCAACAGTGGTCCCCAAGTATGGACGCCACGCACATCAGTGGCAGCCAGGAGCAGGAACATCAGCTCAGGTTGTGAGCATCACAAGGCCAAGAGTCTGGGGTCAGCCCCCAAAAAACCAGGAGCCCACCCTGGGAGGCAGGTCACCCGGGTCCTGAGAGTCTGAGCCCCACCCAGATCTTTGGTCCACAAGAGGGAGGAAAGATACAAGAGAGACAGATGGAGACAGAGCGAAAGCACAGCCCTCTGGTGCCCACCTCAACAGCCTCCAGTCAGATGGCCCTGACTCGGTGCCCGCTATGGGCCACCAGCTGTGTTCTAGGAACAGCACTGTCACCCCATCCCTCCTGCTCCAACACCCCAGTCTCCGTAGTCCCGACTCCGCAGCCCGGTGCCCATGGTCTGATGTGCCAGGTCAGGCTTCTGTCCCTGTCACTCCACAAGCATCCCTGTTCTGGCCACCTGGCTTAAGGCTCATTTAAGGAGCCACATGTTCGTCGCACACAGGCACCAGATCCACTCCCATCCCGAGCCCAGCTCCTGCAGGTAGAAGGTCTTCTCAGGACTCCAGCCTGCCTCAGCTCCTCTCCTGCACTCCTGCAGCCGAGTGGTAAGCCCTGCATGCTGGCACTCAGGGGCTGTCTAAAAATAAATCTTGTGAGGGTGCAGCAGTCACAGCTCCCGGGCTTGGCTGAAAGCCGTCACCAGCTCCACTCCGCTTCTACTCTGTCCTTCTCTTCCTCCTCCAGTCCCTACAGAGCGAGAGAGGAAAAGGTGCTTACCAAGCATTTGAGAGAAACATGGATCTCATCCTACCCGCCTCTGTTATCTCCCTCTGCAGACCCCTCCTCCCCACCTCCTCTCAGCCGTGCAGCTCTAGCTGGTCTGAGCCTGTCTCTACCTCTCAAGAGCTGTGTGACCTTGGATAAATCACTCCACCTCTCTGGGCCTGTCTCCTTGTTGTTAAAGTGCAAGAAATCCACCCCCTCCCCACCCACACACAACCTCTTGAGGCTGTAGGGAGGATTAACCAGAGAGTGGATGACAGTACAGTGCATTAGAAACTGTAAGGGGCTGTCCACTTTGCAGGAAGCTTATATAGTCACTGTGTTGGTGGGGCTTTTGGAGACAGAGAATGAAAGGGGGGAAGCACGCATCTCGCAGGCCTCCCCACCCTGACCCCTTCTGCAGAAGTGCTGTTCCCAGCCTCCTGACCCACTTCTCCCTCCTTCCCCCCATCCCCGGCATCTCCCCGGTGGGCCATTCTCCTCCTCCATCCATCACCTGGGACTAAAGAGATTAATAAACGAGACTCATAACTCAGCTGCTGGGATGCGGCAGATATTTACAGCTTCATTTCAATTTGCAGAAAGATTAAGTGTTTGTCGATTTATTGTCTTGCTGTGTGTGTGTGTCTGTGTGTGTGTGTGTAGCTGAACGAGGCCCCCTGCAGCCTGGCTCCACCTCCCCCACTCCACATACTCTCTCACTTGTGGGCTCACTCCCTCCCACACCATCCCACACCCCTGCCAGGTCCCTGGAGCTGGTGGAGAGCCTAGGGTCAACCAGCAACCAGTCCAGGGAAAGCCACTGGCCGCTGGAGTGGGTTTGTTTTTCTAACCAACTTGACCAGAGTGGCAAGTGGCTTAGCCACAGGAAAGGTCCCCAGGGCCCTTGGAACCAGGGTATTAGACAGGATGGGAGAGGGATACCATCCTTAGATGATTTAGAAGGGCCCTTTCTGGGCTCCCCCTAGCCTCATCTCTCCCCAGAGAGCAAGGGGTCCACAGGGCCAGGTAAATGTACTCTGGAGCCCAAGCCCCGCAGTCTAGACCAGTCTTTTGGTATCCAAGCCCCCAGAATTCCCTGCCTGAGTGGACCTGAGCCTGCTTCTGAGGGCTATGCAGGGCTCTTGCCAAAGTCTATCCTCCCAAGATCCAATAGTTTTGGGGCTGCACCCATAAGCCAAGGAGAGAGCTGTGTATCGGGGAGTGTGGGCACCTGCTGGTAGCCTCCATTTGTGCCCTTATCCTGGGCCTCATAATTGTCAGGGGCAGATCTAGAGATGGGGAGGCATGATTCCATGGAGAAGGCCCCCAGCCTAACTGGGAGGAGTCTGCAGAGGCCAAGGGAAGTGGGCCAGCCTGGGGAGGTGAGTGAGAAAGCAGTGCTTCCCCCAGGGACTGCAAAGGAGAAAGAGCTCTGCCCTGAGTCTGAAAGGGGCTTGAGGAGCTAAGACAAGGGCATGTGGGCACAGGGAACAAAAATGTCAAACACTCCTCCACCCCCACATGCCCTGAGACATTCCCCTTCCCAGCGGACTTTGCAGTCAGGCATATGAACTCACTTGTTCATTCATTCACTCATTCATTCATTCAACCAGGTTTTTGAGCATCTACTCTCTGCCAAGCCCTGTTATCTCCCCCTGCAGACCCATCTACTCATCTGCGCAGCTATAACACATTTGAGTCCTGTCTCCACCACTCAGGAGCTGTGGGACCTTGGAAAAGTCATTCTACCTCTCTAGGCCACCTCATCTGTTAAAAGGAGGGAATCCTCTCCCCCTACCCAGTTTTTGAGGCTTTTGAGAGGATTTATAAGAGAGTGGATGGCGGTACATGGGAAACTCTAAAGGGCTGTCCACTTTGCAGGAACCTTATTAATAGTCACTGTATTCATGGGGTCCTTCCAGATGGAGAGAGAAAGAGGGAGGTAGCACAACTCACCCAGACCCTGCCTTTTGATCCTTTTCCAGAAGCTTGTCCCCAGGCTCAGTGACAGCAACATGACGATAACCCCCTACAAAGGTCCCTGTCCTCAGGAAGCCCAATTCAACAGAACAGTCGTTGTTCAATCGCTCAGTCATGTCCAACTCTTTGTGACCCCATGGACTGCCCCATGCAAGGCTTCCCTGTCCTTCACCACCTCCCTGAATTTGCTCAAACTCATGTCCATTGAGTTGGTGATGCCATCCAACCATCTCATCCTCTGTCGTCCCCTTCTCCCCGCAACATCAGTGTCTTTTCTAATGAGTTGGTCTTTTCTGATGAGACAGAAGAGACACAACAGAATTCACTGGAGGAGAGTGTGTCCACAGCTGGGGAACAGTCTGCTCAGGGGATTGATTGTAGGAGCACAAAAGGGAGTGTACCTAACCCTAACCCCACTGCCAGGCAGGGCACATTTCATAAAGAATGCCAAGTAGGGTCCACAGACAGCACTGCTGTCAGGGGTTGTTGGTATGAAAACTGTGGTAGATCATTGATTTGCCAGTAGAAGAGAGGTGTAGGTGAGTGAATTTGTTCCTGCAAGAGCAGTCTGTTGAGTGGAGATTCCATGTGTGTGTGTGTCTGTGTGTCTGTGTGTGTCCATATCCCCCAAGTGGGACCCTGGCCTAGTATCTCACCAAGAGATACTGTGGAGCCTTTGGGATAGTATCTTCCGTCTCTGGACTTCAATTTCTTTATCTATGAAATGGAAATTGGCCAAATCAGGGCTTAACCCCAAGCACCCAAAGACTGGGCTCAGAGGGGGAGAGGATGAGGGGGCCACCAGGAAGAGGGGAAATTAACAACTGGGAGAGCACTGGATGGGAAAGGCATCTGAAGGCCTGGGGCCCAGTTTCTGCTCTGCTACTGACTTGAGGAGACACCCTAGCTGACTCCTTCCTTCTCTGGGCCTCCGCCTCCCTCCTCTGTGGAGTGAGAAGCCTGGTCTTCATGATGTCCTCCTTCATCCCAGCAACAAGGCAGGCAGAGGGCAGGATGGCCTTCTGGCTCGCTCCTTAGTGAGAAGGCTCTTGCTACCCTGTATCACTGTCCATCTCAGTTCCTTGATTAAACAGTGGGTGGGTGGGGCAGGAGTGCAGCTCTCTCTGTAAATAAAGCCAAGATGATGAGGCCATAAATTGCTGAGGGCTCCAATCATCGATTGCAGAGGGTAGGAGGGGACTACAGAACCAGGGGAGACTGGGAGAGATTTGCTAAGCTGGAAACAGGGACCCATCCTTGTCCACAAATAGCCAGCTTCGCCCTCCTTTTAATACTACTAGTTATTCCATCAGTATTTTACTGAGTCCTTACTCTGCTCCCAGA
Source organism: Cervus canadensis (assembly GCF_019320065.1). Lineage (NCBI taxonomy): Eukaryota > Metazoa > Chordata > Mammalia > Artiodactyla > Cervidae > Cervus > Cervus canadensis. Next base: position 34,160,054 of record NC_057402.1, read on the forward strand.
TCTTTGTCATAATCTTATTTCATCCTTGAACCAATCTGATCAAGGATGTACAATGATCATCCCCATTTTTCAGTTGGAAAAACTGCTGGAAGCTTAATAACTGTCTCAGGGCCACAAGGTGAGACTGACGGAGAACATTCATTGGTCCAGCACAGGTCTGGGGTCTCAGCCCAGGGCCTGCTCCTGCAGCTGCCTTGGCCAAGCCTGGTGACTCAGAAGTCAAGGCCCTGACTCATCGTCTTCCCAGCCTGTTTGGGTGGGAGGACTGCCTTGGTCTCAATTAAACTCCTAAACAGACCTCTGTGGCTGCAGGTCCCCTCTGCAAGTCCACCCCAAGCCCTGGAGAATACACGTGGAGATAGATACATCACATTACCGACACCCCAAATAATAAGTTATAAATCAAGCCGGATCCCACTAACTCTTATATACATTCTATTCTTCTCTTGACAAATATATAATATATATATATATATCTTATATATGTTAATAATATATGTCTTATATATGCATATCTTAGAAACAACCTCAGAGGATTCTCAGATTCCACACTGGATCCTGGCGACATGGGGAGCACAGCTTCCGGCCCCCACCCCTAGCGCCTCCACATCACACAGGAGGCACCCCCTTTCCTTCTCATCCGGCTCAGTTTCAGCCCCACACCCTACTGACCCAGTGGCGTGGGAGACCTTTCACCTGTGTAAGGGTGCACCGTCCCCTCTAGGAGGACAAGCACTAGAAGCAGGAGGGGATTCCAGGGTCCCCTGTACCAGGGTGTGGTCTAGAGCGGTACTCAGACCCTGCATGCGCACAACCCCTCGGCCCCACCAACTCCTCCCACCCCAAGGGGAGGGTGCACCCTAGGAGAGCTGGAGTAGGACTCCATGTAAGACGCAGGGCCCAGAGCAGGGCCCCTTTTTGTCCAGGGCCAAGGGCAGAACTGTTCCTCCTCCAGCTCAGTGACTCTATTAGGGTGGGCTCCTGAGCTCAGATTAAATGCTTTTCAGTACAATCCAATTTCCTCCCGACGTGGACTAGAAAAGCCCAGTTCATGCATGTGCGTGCGCACACACACACAGACACACACACACTACACTTGGTGTTAAATATCCAATCAGGTCCAAAGATAATAGAGAAGGGCCAGTTCACTCCCAGTTTAATCAGATAAAATGCCCATTCATCGCTTCTCCAGCCGCAGCCCTCCCCTCCTCGGCGCTGCAGCCAGGACCAGGCTGACGGGGTGGGAGGGGCGCAAGGGGAGGGCTGAGAGGCCGGTGGGAACTGTGGGAGAGGAGAAGGGGGTGAGTAGGAGGGCTGTGCCTTTAAATCTTCAAGGAGGGGGGGGCAGCGTTGCCCACAGGGGACTAATTATCCTTCAGCCTTCAGCCAGCTCTTACTCAAACAGACAAAAGGGGGCTCGAAGCCCTGGTGGCGCTAAGCTTTTGCGGCAGAATGTTTTTTTTTTTCACCCTCAGATATGCAAATCCACCTTGATGTGGTGGACACTGGGGATGGCCAGATAGCGGCTCGGGGATTTTGAAGAGCCAGCCAGGGCATGGGCCTGGCGGCTGGACTGCCTCCGAGGACTGGCGGCATCTCACGGTCCCTGAGTCCTGCTCGCCGCTGGGGGAGAGTCTCCTGGAGGCCAAGATGAGGGCCCCTCCCTCTCACCTTCTCCTTTCAGAGGTAGGGGCTCCTGAGGCCTGCCGGAGGGGCTCCCTCGGGAAGCCAGCTCGGGGTCCAGGAGCCCACAGTCCAGGTGGGCCTCTCCTGTACACTTGACCCCCTCTGCCCTGGCACAGAGCCATCGGGTGTGTTGCTCCCAGCTCTAAGGAGCAACACACCCGAGGAAGGGAACCCTTCCACAGTTCCCTTACCTGCTGCATGAGCCCCTCGGCCTGATGACCCCTGTGACCTCTGAAGCCTGTGCCCCAGCCCAGAATATTCTACCCACACCCAACCCTACTCATGCTTGCTCACAGCTCAAGGCCTTTGCTCCTCTGCGCTCTCTGCCCACATTCTGGGGAGCCTGGATATGTGCTCCATAAATGGGTCCACGGATGCATAAAATGTCCCTCCTAAGCAACCACGTGACCTGGGGAGAAGACAGGTCTGGATCGGAGATAGGAAGTTTGCTTCCCACTCAGCACCCAGCCAGCACCTATAGGAACCTCAGTCTTTTCACCTGTGAAATGGGAATAATGATAATGCTTACGCTAATGCTACAGACTGGCTTTAAAAATCTCATGGTGACTGGAAAGGGTTCTGTGAGCTGTGAAGGGGCTTAATATTCACAGCAGGAGGTGAGGAGGACAGTATGGGATAGTTTGGGGAATGCGAGGTGGGGAGACCAGATTTCCTTTCTCAGCCCCTCCAAAACGCTCATATCAGACAACATAGCCACTCCCTTGGGGAATCCAGTCCCCCACTGTGTATGGATCTCTGCCTTACCCAACCCAGACCTTCCCAAATCCTCTGGAGCATGTGATCTTACTGCTGTCTCAGGAGGAGGGACTTGGGACCTGACATTAGAAGTGGGAGGGGAGCTGGCCCTGAGGCAGGACTTGTGCTTGGAGCAAGTCTGACTAGTCAGGATTTGAACCTGGGCCTTAGCTGGCCAGGGGCATGGGCACCCTGAGAGACTGGGTAGAGAGGGAGCCCTCAGCAGCAGCACCACCACCTCCCTCCACCACCCCATGAAGCCCATCCCCTCATTGCTGCCTGTCTGTGAGGACCAGGGCCCGGTGTGGGGTGGGTGGGATTCCCAGGATGGGGAGGGGGCGAGTCATGAGGGCAAAGTGCCTAAAAGAGGCTGGGTCACCAGTCAGGTGAGAAGGAGCTTTGAAGGGACCCACTTGCCTTGTGGCTCAAGCTTCTGAAGGCAAAGCGTAACATAGTTATCCAGAAGCACCACCCAGGAGCCTGAAAGCAGAAACACTCTGTGAAGCTAGGGGCTGAGCCTGGAGCCTGGCAGAAATGAGCCCAGTCTCTAGCACTTCCGGGCTGGAAGGCAGACAGGAGGGGACAACCAGCCAGAAAGGGTCCAGCCACTGAGGGTGTGGGGCAGATGACATAAAGGTTTCTTAAAAAGAAACTCAATGGGGCTAGAGAGGCACAGACAAGGTCAGTGAGCTCCCAGGGGTGGGGAATTACACCTGCCCATCCCCAAGTACCCTAGGGCATTGCCCAGGCATGCCAGCCTCCCCCAGAAAGCCCTGGGAGTCTGGCCCTTGGGTACATCAGGTCCAGGCCTTTGGAGTAGAGGACCCTGGCTTTCCAGAGGCTAAGGTGAACCCCGGAAAGAAGGAAGAGAGACCCCACCTCCAACTCCTCTGTCACCCCAGCCCCTCCCCATTCGCTGTCCCCCTCTCAGCTCCAGATTGTCTCAGCCCCCTTGAATCAGGCAGGAGGTCCAGACGTCCAGCCTGGGGCTCCTTCCTCCGCACCAGACACCTGGCAGGTAGCCCGAGAACCTCTCTCTATTGCAGTCTGCTCCAGGGCATCTTTGTTTCTGGCCTAGGGAGGGGATACTGAATGAGAAGCGGTGGACACACACCTTTACAGAAATGATGAACTGTGGAGGGGAAGGGTGCTGAAAATGAGTCTAGAAATCAGGCGTGGAGCACACTAATCAAAACAAATGATGTTCTACAAATAATCTCAACTCCTCTAGCCGAAGATAACCGAGAAGGTGGGTAGGGACCTCAGGAAGCTGTGCTGGCAAAGGACAGGAAGGACTCGGGCTCCGGATGGGTGATTCAGGGGAGACTTCAAGGACAGAGGGCTTTTCTCTAGTCAGATGCTCTCAGGAGGGGGATAGTTCTATAAGCAAGGATTTTAGTGATTCTCATCCAGAAGGCAGGGAAACAACGAGAACTGCAACTGTTCCTGGTAAAGAAGCAGCAGGCACTTGTATTAGCCAGGGAAGCCTGCTGTCTTGTCACCCTTGTGGTTTGGGCAATGGTCACGTTTCATCTGTGTTCAGACATGATTACAGAGTGTCTTGCTGGTCAGAGAGTAGCCTTGTATGATGCTGTGAAATTATGTTCAATAGGAGAACACCAAGGTCCAGCTGGGCGTGCCAGGCCAGCTCCTGGCATGCAAGGGGCTGCTGCCTTCTTTCTCGGTGACTTCAAGCAGAGTGACCAAGAGGAGAGGGAAGGGCTGTGTTGCACATTCAGCAGTGCCAGGCACGGTGCTTGACTGTCACAGACACTGCCTGCTTAGTCTTCACCCCAGTCCTGTTCCCATTGTACAGATGAGGAAACTGAGGCTCAGAGTGGCCAAGTGCCTGGTAGAGCCAAGAGTAACTGGCAAAAGTGGAAGGCAAACCCTGAGCTCCCTGGCCTCAAAGTCCCTTCCACCCCGCTGCCTTTGGTCTGGAGGCTGAACCTCTGCCCACTCTTAGAGGCCTGGGACCCTAAGTCGTGTCCCCCTATGCTTCCCAGCTGGGCATCTCTTGCTGCAGCAGCTCAATCCGCCGTCACAGGCCAGCCGGAATGTCAGCAGCCGCCACGGCTCAGGTTGGTCCCCTGTGACTAGAGGTGTGAGGGGTAATGAGGCCCCGTAATTAAGGTTTCTGGAGACACGGCCAGATTTATAGACAGGCTTTGTCAATAACCGCGCTAGCGACTGCAGACCCAGGGAGACATCGATAAGTGCTCGTTACAGCTTCTCACCCGTCCTCCCCCCACCCCCATCCCTCCCAGGCCTGTCAGCCTGCCTGTTCTCAGCACCTATGTACACAGGCTTCGCTCAATTAATTTGCACTTGTTGGCACCATCTGTTCTTTTCATGTGTCCTTATCGGGAGTGTGTGGGTCCTGCCTCCCTGCCAGACGTGCTCCCGAGCAGGGCCACGGCTCCCCCCTCAGACTGGTGCTCCACAGGCTGGGGCACTGTCCCCTCCCTCAGTCTAGGACCACCCCCCTGAAGGTGGGGCCAAGTCTTCCTCGTCCTTCACCTCCCTCCCCACCTCTAGCCCCTCACCCTGGTGAGCCAATGAGCCGGGCTGACCTGAGGTCCTTGCAGACCCCCTCTGAGCCCTCCCCCACCAGGCAAGGCTTTGGTCCTCCCATCCCAATCAAACCGTCCCCCAGAAGGCTGGCTGCCCCAGGGGGAGCTGAGAGGCACAGCCTGAGGTTTTCAGGTTCCTGCTCTAAGAAGAGGGACATTACAGAGCCACAGGGTGGGAGGGGGCTGAGAAATCCTGGCTAAGTCTGCTTCCTGTGAGGTGAGGTCGGGCTGGCCTGGTGGCTCCAAGATGTCAGGATAGGTGGCCCACCCAGAGAAAGGGCAGTATCCTAAGTTTACCTGCCGGAGGCTGGCTCGCCATCATCCCCAGGTTCTCAGCGGCCAACATCCCAGCCCTACCCCTTCAGGGCCACTCTTTCCTCCAGAAGGTCTCCATCCTTCCCACTCTGATAGACTGTGATTTCCAACACCACCCACGCCCCCTCACCCCGCATGGACCCTGAGGCAGCCTGGCTTTCCCAACTCTGATGAGCTATGAATGCCAAGCTGGCTCTGCCGCTGAGGTCTGTGGGAGGCAGGGCAACTCCCTGCCCTCTCTGGGCTCTGGTGCCCTCTGCAGCTCGCTGGGCATGGTTACAAGGCAACCAGGTCTTATCCTGGGAAAACTGTGAAAGTGTTAGTCGCTCAGTTGCATCCGACTCTTTGCAACCCTATGGACTGTAGCCCTGTCCATGAGATTCTCTAGGCAAGAATACTGGAGTGGGTAGCCATTCCCTCCTCCAGGGGATCTTCCTGACCCAGGAAGTCTGGGGTCTCCTGCATTGCAGATTCTTTACTATCTGAGTCATCAGGGAAGCACCCGAAGGTCTTGGGAAATTCATCATCAGGCTTGATGCCAGCATCTAGCTCCGGCCCAGCCCACCTCTCTTGACTATGACAGGCTTAGACCCCAGCCTGGCATTAAAGTCCCCATGACTGGGCCCTGGAGCCACACCAGCCTCATCTCTCACCACCCCTCCTCAGCACACATCCGGACTGTCTGCCCTTCACCAAGCATGCCAGGCGCCTCTCACCTTCCCGCCTTTGCTCCTGTGGCTCCCTCTGCAGGAACCCACCCCTTCCTCACTCCTTTCTCACCTGGCACACTCCTACTCACCCTTCAAAACTCATTTCAGCTCCGGGATACCCTCCCTTTACTCCTCTGCTTGCATGCATCCTAGGGTGAGGAAGGGCTGGCTGAGGGGCTCCCCCACTTATGTGCTGACCATCCTGTGTATCATATCACACTCTGCTTGCTGCCACACCCACTATAGGCTCCCTGGGGACAGTACAAGCCCCAAGCCTTGGTCACATCTGTGTCCCTGGTGCGCAGTAAGGGCCTGGTCAAATGGGGCTGCTGGGAGGTATGTGTTGAATAGATGAACCCTAGTGTCCTTATCCCAGGTTGGAGAAGAGAAGTACTCAACCCTCCCCAACAGGTGGGGGGCTATGCCTCACCTTCTCCCTGGGCTGCCTGCTGATAGAACCCTGGAGGTCTCAGAGGGGGCTGTGGATTCATTAGGGCCCAGTGCAATGCACCATGAGGGAGGTACCAAAGGAGTGGGTGCTACCCAGCTCCCTACTGACCTCCCCCAGCCCGACCCAGCTCCAGGCCCAGCACAAGAACCCCATGTAGATGTTGGTGTTAGAGTCATAGTGAGTCCCCTGCCACAGCTCCAAGCTTGTCCTGCCTGGGCTCCTGGAGCAGGGATTTGCCTGGGTGGCAGAAGGGGAGGGACGTGTGATTCATGGCTTCCATGTGTATTTCAGACCCACTGGTGGCATTTCTGCCAGGAGAGGCTTTTAGAAATGGAGACCCACACCCCCTCGGCATATGCCGGGCCTCTGGGGCATATGTGCATATGTGCAGGGACACAGAGCGCGGGGTGCCCACAAGCCCCCTCCCAGGCTGAAGCAGAGGCCCATAGCCTGGCAGGGCCCGAAGAAATATGGTAGCATGCCAGCAGCAACGGGACAAACCACCTCAGTCCCGGTCTCCTCCTCTCCCGTGTGTTGATGTGCTTTATTGCAGGGAAGGGCAGCGTTCAGGACAGCCTCAGAATGTTGGAGCCAGACTTGGAGCCTGGAGGATGAGGGGAGTAGGGCAGGGTGGTTATTATAAGACCTCCAGGCCCTGCTCTGAGTTCCCCTGAGCTGGGAGCGGGGAGCCCTAGGCCCTGCAGTGGCAAGATCCCAGCCCTAGTCAGTGAGGAAGTGGGAAGCATAAGCCCTGCCTCAGGGGACCCGAAGGCCAATTGAGGACAGGAGAGCCAGCCTCAGAGTCTGGGCAGGTGGTTAAGAGAGTGGACTCTGGAGCCATCTCCTGCACTGGGACAGGTTCCTTGACCGCTTCCTGCTACACTGCCCCCTTCAGTAGGATAGATGTAGTGGCAGCTGCCTCACTGGGTTCCTACAGGGATGAAATCAAATTCATCTCTACAACATACATAGAACAGAGCCTGCCTATGGTGAGCGCTTCGGGTCTGGTTCAAGCTCTAGAAACTCAGCAAAGGAAGCTGCCATCCCTTCTCGTCAAGGAGAGTGGAAAGGCTTTGTCAGGAGGGAGACTCTTGAAGGAGGGATCTGCAGAGATAGGGTGAAGGCGCCTCCATCTTTCCTGTGGAAGAATTGCAAAGGCTCAGAGGAGAACAGAACAGAGCCTCTGTTCTTCCCCCAGCCTTGATTCTGAGACCGCAGAAGCGCTCGTGGAAAGGGAGCTGGGCTTTGAGGCTGGAGGAGGCAGGACCAGGATCACATTGGACCTTGACCACGGAGTTGGGTGAATAACCCCTGCCTCAGTGCCACCAGGCTTCTCTCTTCTCCCCTCAACTGCCTCCCCACCCCAGCCTGGTGCCTACTCTGCTTTCCTGGAACCCACAGAGGAAGGACATCCCGCAGCCCCACAAAGAACCCTAGAATTCACCTAGCAACTCTCTGCCATGCCTCACATGCTTTAAGGAATAGGGGCTCCTCAGCACCCATTCTACGGATGAAGTGACTGAGACGAGGTTTCAAGGGGGCAGGCTCAAGTCTTTGAGTCCGGCTTCTTCCCACCTCCCAGCATCCCACATTTATGGGGTCCAGTGATGGACCCCCGAGGGCTCCACTCCTGCCTCCCACCAGAGCAGACTGGAAGACAGCCATGTCTGGGGCCTGGCTGATCTCAGCAATGCCTCTGCATGGTGCATTATTGATGGGGCTTCTAATTGTGCGTTTCCCAAAGTCTACAGGCCTTTGATGAAAAATTCATGGCACGCCCGAGGATGGGAGCAGATTCAATCGATAGCCAGCGCAGCAGGCGTGGGAGCCCAGGGCCCCTCTCAGTGAGGGGGCGGGTGGCTGAAGGCTGGGCTGGGAGGGGTTGTTACTCTGGCTTTGCCTGTATCCCAGGCTTCTGCCCTGGGATCTTGGGATGGAGGTGGGTGGAGATGGGAGACGCAGCAGAAGGCAGCAGCCTGTTTCCCCTGCGGGGAGGCTGAGAGGCAGGATCAGGAACATCTAGGCCCGTATCTGAGACGCCATCTGAGAGGCTGGCACTGCCCAGAGAGGGTGGCCAAATCCCTCACAAGCCTCATTTCCTTAGAGAAGGGTTAGAACCCCCAGGGGTCCCACAGAGGAGATGATAGCATTTCCAGAGCTGCTTAGAGCTCTACCCAGCCCCCTGCCCCAGCCTCAGTATCTCTGCCCCCCAGCAGCTCTGGGAGGTGGGTGTGGTCACACTCCCCATCTGACAGAGGAGGAAACTGAGGCCCAGGGTGGGACTCGAACACAGTGCTGGGCAAACACAAAACCCACTGCCTTCCCACGGTTCCCAGCCAGCTCAAGTATGAGCCCCAGAGCTGTGAGGGCTTATCCTGTTCCACACCCCTGCCCCTGTGATATCATATCCCTATGATAGAGAGGAAGAAACCCCATGAGTGAATTCTACAGGGTCTCAGAGTAAATTCAATGAGAAATGAGGCCTGCCAAGGAAAAGAGTAAGAGCCCACTCACAATACTGACAGGGGCCCCCACCCACGCAGAACCCTGGGCTAGCACCCGGCAGTTGGGGGTGGGGGTGCCTTAGACAGGCTGGAGCTTTGGAACCAGGTCAAGCTGTCTGTCTTGGACTGTCTTCTTGAACCACCACTGAAACCCCAGAAACCCCCGTCATTCCTCCATTCATTCATTAAACAGGTGAACAAATATATATGGAGTCCCAGCTTCACGTAGGCGTCTTGCTAGGGGCAGATGGAGGGGTGGGGCTATCAGAGAAGGCTTTGGGACCAAGCTTGCCTGGGATAGACAGGCTGGACCCAGCTCAGCTGGGGCAAAGCCAGACAGACAACTCCAAGCCCTAGGAGGGTGTCTCTGCAGTCCCAGGCCAAGGGCAGCTGTAGCAGATGGCTTTGCCTTGGAGACCAAGGCCGTTTCTAGGTGGTGGGCTGCCTTGTTTGGGTTTGTTTTCCATTTGCTTCCCAGGGAGTTCCTTTTAAAGACATCCACCCATGTTGTCTCCACTGAACTAACAGGAAAGGAATTTGTCCAGACTATCAGGACAGCGGAGATGGGAAGGCCTGGGGGGCAGGCTTGGGGCCCTAGGCCTTGCTGGGCAGCTGCAGGAGAAAAGTGAGCCCAGCCTGGACCACTGCAGAAGGTGGACCGCTGAGGGTTCAAGGGCCAGAGAGAAGGGAGACTGGGGGATCCAAATAGGAGGAGGCTAAAGGGAAGAGGAGAGGGGAGCCTGAGGGTATGGGGTAACCCGAAGGCAGAGACAGTGGGGATGGAGGGGCGAGACTAAGGGGAGACTGAGGTCTACATAGAGGGCAGGTCAGGGGAGGGTGCTGAGACTGGGGTTGGGGAGACGGAAGCTCAGAGCCCTTCAGGGTCTTGCCTGTTTCCTGGTCTCCTGGCCCCACAGCCCTTTCAGATCCTGCCATCTCCTTGCAGTTCCCTGGCTAAGGAATGAGCCTAGCCTGATTCCAGCCACCCCACCCAGATGCCCTCACCCTGGAACAAACGGGGGGTGGTCCCCTGGGCCAGCCTGCTTCCAGCTCAGGGCAGGGCTCAGTCACCAGGCAGGCACTTGTTGTAGCAACGGTCCCCTGGGGCCCATCCTGGGGAACAGAACTGCTAGGAGGAAAGATGGGGGAGCCAGAGTCTCCATCCCCTCCAGCCCCCCAGGCTGCCCCAGGCCTCCTGGACAGCTACTCCGTAAGTCTGCCCCCATACCTCTGGTTCTGGGAAGATGGGTTGGCTCACCTAGCAGCCAGGTGTGTTGGGGGTGTGTCGCCTGGCAACCAATAAAGGTATTCCCAGAGCAGGACAAAGGGAGAACTAGAAGATCAGGCCCACAGCCACTGGCCATTGGGTGCCCGTGGTCACTGGAACCTCTGTGGGGCTCCCAGGCCCAGCCCAGGCTACCTGAGCCCACACCTGGGAACCCAGAAAGGGAAGAGAGAAGGACTTCTGGGAAAACCCCTTGAAGTGACCACTGCATCCTGCTAACTTGGGGCTTGGCTGTGGTCTCTTAGAGGTCCAGTCCTATATCCTAGAAAGTGGCTGGGGCTGGGCTAGCCTGGGGCAGTCAGGCCAGAAGGTCTTATTGATAGGGCCAGAGCTCATAAGGGCCAGTGAGGGTGAAGAGCAAGGCAGATTGTTCAGTCATTAAGTCGTGTCAGACTCTTTGCAACCCTATGGAGTGCAGCAAGCCAGGCTCCCCGTCCTTCACTATCTCCTGGAATTTGCCCAAATTCAAGCCCACTGAGTCAGTGATGCCATCCAACCTTCTCGTCCTCTGCTTAGCCCTTCTCCTTTTGCCTTCCATCTTACCCAGCATCAGAGGCAGATGGAGTCATCCAAAAGGAGGGGAGTCAGCCTTGGGCCAAGGGGCCTGCCTTGCCTGGGATAGGGACACCTTTCTCCTTCAGACCCCAGGAGCCAAAGCCTTTATTCTTTCTTCGTGGCAAGAACCCAGAGCAGGCCCATGAGGCAGCATATCTCCAGCCTGCAGATCAGGAGACCTGGAGTAGGTCAGGGCCTTGCTTAGGGTCACACAGCTGATTTGAGCAGAGGCTAGATTAAAACCCAAGATTCTGGACTCCAACCAGGGCTCTCCTCACACCCCACATGGAGCACTCAGGGACAGCAAAGCTCTAACCAGGGAGGAGGCTTGCAGCAGGAGGTGAGCACAGGGGCAGGGGTCCTTTATGGGAGAGTAAGCAGAGCCTGTAAAGCCAGGACAGGGATCTGTCTGCTCACCAATGCCATGAGTGCCGGGTCCTCGACTTCCCTGGGCTGAGGTCAAAGGCCAACCCCAAGCTGAGTCTAGGAGAGGCAGGTCTCTGATCTCCAAACCTGAGGAGGTGTGATGGAGGTGGCCCAGGAGGTCTTCCTGGAGGAAGAAGGTCCAGAGTAGAGCCTTGAAGGTCCACAGGGATGCCTGGGAAGGGAAATGGGAATGGGAGAGAGCATCCTCCAGGAAGCCCCTCCCCCAAGCCAGCCCCACCCCTGTCCATTGTCCAGGCTGTGCTCAATTAGCCAGCCTGGTTCGGCAGGGGCCACTTAGGCAGAGCCTGGGGTCAGCAGCCAAGGCCTTGCCACCACCCCTCCAAGCTCCAGTGTGCTGAACACAAAAGCTTTCCAGGCGCCAGCTCTGCTGCAGCTGGAAGGAAAAGGAAGAACAGAAGAAAAGGAAATTTCGCTCCTTTTGTTTCATTGCTGTAACCTTGGGCTGAACAAAGAGGCAACCGCCTCCCCCTCAGGGAACCTGTTTTTTAAACTGCAATTTGCACAGATTTGCTTGTGTTTGAGAGGCTAACATCTGAGGAGTGGAGGTGTTGGGTGGAAGCACCAACTGGAAAAAAATATCACACAACCTGAGAACTGTGAGTTCAGTTTTATTTGGGGTCTTAGGACGATAGCTCAGGAGACAGCCTCTCTCGTAGCTCTGACAGAACTCCTTCAGAGAGGTAGTGGGGAGGTCAGCAAGCACATATGTGACTGTGGAGAAGGGGGTCCATGCCATCAAGCACACTTCTTGGCAGAAGGCTGCTCTTAGCGACGAGGAACAGATATCTCAGTTAATGGTTTTAGTGCTTTTCTAAGGAGGGGAAGATGCAAGATTCTGGATTCATACAATTTTCTCCTGAAAATATACCTAACTATCTGAAGGCTTATTCTGCCATTTTTCCCAGAGCATAGAGTGCCTCATTCCTGATATTTGCCCTGACTTTCTTTCAGGGTGTACTATACACGGAACTGGATGAGGGAAAGCATTCATAAATTCAACCAAGTTTTGGGAGGCGTTGCATGACCAATTTTTAGTAGAAATGCTCTTTGCTGAGTCGGGCAGGGATTCCATTGCTAGGTCCCTCAATGGACTATTACTGGACTAGACCCTGTTGAACGCAGCCAAAAGTCTCTGGACATGTCTATCTGTTATGGTCCACAAGAAGATTCCCTCTTGCTGTTTCTTCTCGTATCTGCAATTACACTATTGCAATCATTGATCTTATGTAGAACTATTTATCTGGTCGGTCATTTCAAGTCACCCAGTCATCATTTTTATCAGTAGCTGTCACACATTGGACAATACAAGGAATAATAATCTTGCAAAATAGGCAGAATATAATAATATGCGAGTGAGTCTTAGTTGCTCAGTTGTGTCTCTTTGAGACCTCATGGACTGTAGCCCACCAGGCTCCTCTGTCCATGGAATTCTTCAGGCAAGAATACTTGAGTAGGTTGCCATTTCCTCCTCTAATATAACTAGTAGGCTTTATAAGGTCATAAGTAAGAATTTAAGCCAAGAACTTCCATTAGATGCTGCCCAGTACATCCCTGGTCAGCTGACCCAATCTGTTTAGTATCCATCGCTATCTTTAAGGGCAATGATGTATTGGCCCTGTTTGTAAGGCACCCAGCCCCAATTTCCTAGTGTTATTAGGCTGATTATCCTTAGTATGATTTAACTGTCCCTGACATAAGGGGAGGGGGGTACCTTCCATTTAAGCCATAATAGCCTGATGTAAGCTGTATAAATCCATCCCATAACTGAGGGGGGGTCCCTCCTAATAATCGAGAAGTTGTATTCTTTGATTGAAATTTAGGTCATTTCTCTGATTGAGCCTGAGTAAATTTAAAGATCTTGCTTAGAGTCAGTATGATTGATTGGCCAAGTGGGTTCCATCTAGTAAGATCAATAGTGACTCAGACAGAACTACAACTTCTTTCTTCTAGAATAAATTTCCTAAGGGCTATCCAATTAGAGCCTCAGAGAGGAGAAATCCACCAAGAAGTACAGGTCATATGTAATTGACCATAAACCCAACAAAATGGATTAATTTTGAAGTTCTGCATAGGCTTATGCTCATGGTAGAAAAAAACTTTTGATTCATGTGCAAAAGTTCAAGACCACAAAAACACTATAAATAATCACACAGGTCAAGTCCAGCATCTCGGAATTGCTGTTGACTGCTGTGGTCAGGCACAACCTCTGTCCTCTCCCATGCCTCCCTGAGATAGCTCCCCTGAACTGAGCTCTTGCTCAGACTTCTGATCTCAGGAACTACAAAAATTCATACAAACTGAGTGTTTCCATTTTAAAGAAATGTGGTTAATTCCCCCTTAAAGCTACAGATTAGCCAAGAGTGACCTCTCAGATATCCTGAGGGGACCTATAGGAGCTCTGCCCATCAAATGAGGACAAATCTGGCAGGGTCCTTGGCCACCAGTCTGGGGTGTGTGGGGCGGGGGTTGGTCTTTCTGACCCTACTTCGCCAACTCAGAATGGCAACCAGAGGTTGTGGAGAGGAGGAGAGGTCCTTCCATAAGTCAGGATCTTTCACGAGCTTGGTGGCTCACACAGTAAAGAGTCTGCCTGCAGTGCAGGAGACCCAGGTTCAATCCCTGGGTTGGGAAGATCCCCTGGAGAAGGTAATGGCAACCCACTCCAGTATTCTTGCCTGGGAAATCCCATGAACAGACCGTGGGGTCACAAAGAGTTGGACACGACCGAACAACTAACACTTTCAAGGAGCTAAGCGGAGACTGGTGGGATAAGGAGTGCCAAGCTAGACTGGGGGTGGAGGTCAAGGATGGCTTCTAGATAGAAGCAGTAAGATTTCAGAGATAGGGAGGAGCCCAGGAAGACTGGCCCATGAGCTTAGTGGCCAGGTGATATAGTTGTGCTGTGATAGATGGCCTTGAAATTGAGTTGGAAGTTTATTATGCAGGCTTGTGGAGCCATTGGAGAGCTCCAGAGGCCAGAGAGAAGGTTCCAGTTACCTGTTGCTGCATAATAAGCATCCCAAATTTAAAGCAGTAATGTCTTCTTTTGTCATTCTCAGTTTTGCGGTTCAGGAGCTAGGCCGAGGCACAGCAGGGAGGCCTGGTTTCAATCCATGGTATGTGGGTTCCCAGCCGCCATGACTTCCCAGCCCAGGGAGGCTGGGGCCAGGCAGGCATCTCTCTCCCACACACTTAGTTTGGGCTTCCTCACAGCGTGGCCACCTCAGGGTAGTGGTCGTTCTTCTCTGGGGGAACAGCAAGACCTCCAGGAGGAAGGGTGGAAGCTATGAAGATTCTGATGACCTGGCCTGAGAAGCCCCAGAACCTTGCAATGTGGCAGTCTGCAAAGTCTCTGAGGTTCATCCAGTTATATGGGGAAGGAGATTAGATTTGATAAGAGGAGGAGCACAGCCTTTTTAGCCCTCTTTCATTGATCAGAGAGGTAGGCTGTGTACTGAGGCAGCACAAAGAAAGACCAAATGTAAGAGAAGCGGAGAACCATGAGGCCTGCCTGCAGAAGGCTCCAGAGATCAGACCAGTCAGCCAGGAGCAGTGGAAGAGGCTGCCCCATCCTTGTGCCCTTCTGGGCAGATGGAATCCCTGAGGGGAGGGTGGATATATCTACATTCTTAGCTGGTTTCTCAGGGGCCACAGGCTTCCCAAGTGGCCCTAATGGTAAAAATCTGCCTGCCAATACAAGAGATGCAAGAGACGTGGGTTTGATCCCTGGGTTGGGGAGGTCCACTGGAGGAGGAAATGGCAACCCACTCCAATATTGTGGCCTGGAGAATCCCATGGGCAGAGGAACCTGGCAAGCTACAGTCCATGGGGTCGTGAAGAGTCAGACATGACTGAACACACACACACACACACCCACACACACACACAAAGGCAGAGGGATTATGAGGGAATAGAAATGGGCCCTCCTTGCTTGTGTAGGAGTCCAGGAACACCAAGGCCTGGCCAGACCAGGGTAAGGGGGTGTGTGGGCAGGAATCGTTCTGGTCTCTGACTCAAAAAAGCAGCTTCTAAGGGCTCCAAAAACACCTTGCTTGAAAAGAATGTTCACACACCCACCCCCAGGCAGACACATTGCCTAGGAGATAGCCCCAGTCCTTGGAGAATGGAGAAGGTCAAGGGCAGGGTGGCAACTTATCCTGTCCCCTTGGAGACAGCAGCTCAGTAACCCTACCCCAGGCTTGGCTTCCTGGGCTCCATAGCAGCCTCCCTCAACAATGCCCAGAGCGCCCCAGGTAGAACTGCCGCTCCTCCTCTGCGAGTGGGGCAACCGTGAACACATCACTCAGCTCCTCCTGCTCTGGACCTCAGCTTCCTGCTCAGCAAATTGGGTCTGAAAATGCCTCCCTCACAGACTCATTGCTCAGGTCAGAGAAAAAGTATATAAGGGGCCTGGCCAGTGACAGATGTTCAACAAAGGGGAATTGCTGTCATGAGGCTCCATGACCCTTACAGGTCAGCCTGGACTTTGTGTATCTTCCTGGGTGGATAGAGGACTTGTAAAGATTTAGGCTTTGGGGTGTGTGCGTGAGGGGGTGGCGCACACTTTTTAATTGCATCCAAGTCCCTCTCAACTCTTCCTTTGGCACAATGGTAAGCTGTGTATGTGTCACTTCCGTCAGGGTCAGTTCAGTGGTTTGAAATGGCTCTTGTCCCAAGTCCCATCTCTCCCTACTTAACCCCATCATTTTCCCTGGGGCTGGCTCAGGACAGAAGTCCCAGTGGAAGATCAGGATTTGCTGTGTGACCTCAGGTAAATTACTGTACTTCTCTGGCCTCCCTGGGTAGTTCTCAGCAGAATCTCCTAGATAAGAGTTCTGGGGCAGGAGGTGTGAGATGGCAGGCTGGACTACCTGGAGGAGGAACACGTGTGCCTGGGGCTGGACAGCAAGACAGCACCCCTAGACGTGTTCCCCAAGAGCATCGGGCCCACTCAGGTCATCCTTGTTCCCACTGCAGGCTGAAGCCAAAGCATCCGTGGAAGGCGAGTGCCCTCTGCCGGCTGCAAAGGCAAACCACACTGCAGGTAGCCTGCCAGTCAGCCAGTCAGGGATCCCTGAGGCCTGGAGACCCAGATGTTGGGTGGTTCCCCAGGGAAGGGCAAAGTCGGGAGGGTGCATGCCCAGCCCTGCAAACCCACCCCCCTGGCTGGGCCTCCCCACCCACCCTCTGCACCCACTCCACCCCCTGCAGAGCCCTGTCACCCATGCCACCTTTGATCCAGACACTCCAGGATTCTTCCTTCCCCTTGGAGCGTGAAGCCCCCGCCAAGGCCCTCAATCCTTCTGCTCTAATCCATGACCCCAAACACCTCTCCCTGCGTGTCTCCTCATCCTCCAGAAAACCGCCTCTCCATCCCCAGGTCTCTCTTCCACCCTGTATCCCCAGCTACCTCTGTCCTTTCTCATCCTCTGTCCTCCTCCTGCACACCCTCCTCCTGGAACTCAGAGCACTGGCCAAGGTCACCAGGGGCCGTTTCCTTGAGGTCACGCCTGGAGGCTCCCTCTGCAGATTGGAAAGCTAGTGAACCTCACCTTTTATCAAAAGCCTTTTAAATTGTGAAATACAACCCCTATGGAGACAATTGTGCTGAACAGAAAAATTAAACACAACCAAATTATCTTAAAGTAAACATCCATGAAACCACCACTCAAATCTAGAAATGGAACATCACCAGCACCCCAAGACCCTGGTGCTGCTCATCTCCTAGACGTGACCCCTGGACCCGCTCATGTCTTATACTCTGCTGCTGCTGCTTCTTTTTAAATATTTATTTTGGCTGCGCTGGGTCTTAGTTGTGGCATGTGGCATCCTTAGCTAAGGATACAGGGTGGAAAAAAACCTAGGGATGGAGAGGGGATTTTCTGGTGGATGAGGATTTTTAGTTGGCCGCACTTGGGATCTAGTTCCCTAACCAGGGATCAAACCCAAGCCTCTGTGCTGGGAGCTCAGTCAGCCACGGGACCACCAGAGAAGTCCCATTTGCTTTATTTCTTTATATTATCAACACCTCCGTACACCTCCCTAATCACTATGGCCTAATAGTCCCTGTTTTTAACTTTCTATAAAGAGCATCACACAATGTATGTTTTATTTTGGGTATGGTTCATTTGCTCAGCTAAATGTGTGAGAGTCATCTGTATGGTGCTGGGTGCTGTGGGTCCTCTTTTACATTGCTATATAGTATTCTACCATATGGGTTCCTCCACCCCACCCCAGCCTCCTCTCTTACCTATGTCCATTAATTCCTCACTGTCACACCAGTCCTTTATATGTTTAAGAAGGTGATTTCTACTTTGTATCCAGCTTTGCAGCTTATCTACAAGGAAAGTTGGTCTGTGTTACTGCATCTGCCATTATCCAAAGCAGAAGGCTATCTCCCCTCCTTTCTTAAGCTCTGTGGCCTTGGCCAAGCCAGCCTGCACCCACCCCTTTTCCTCCCACCCCTCTGGCAATTTCCCTGAACTTGAAGTCTCCTGTCCCACCACCATCCTTTTCCTTTGTCCTTGAACCCCTCTCCCCACCCTACACTTCCTCTGACTCTGGAAAATCTCCTCCCTTCAAGGTTTCCATCACACTTTGGAGGCTGTCTTCCCACCCCTTTATCTCCAGCTGAGATTCTTTAGAAGCTTACCACCATCAGCTGCTTGTGACGACCTTCACCTGAAGGCCACACAGCCTCAGCCTCCGTACTCCATGCACACACCTCCTCCCCTGAAGACCTGCTGCCTCCCCCTGATACAGGTCCCAACGAGTTCACCTGGCTCACTGTTCTCAGCCTTCATTCTCCTGATTTGTCTTCTGGGCTCAGCATCCTGAGAGGTCTTATCACAGGCACTCCTGCCTCACAGCTTAGGCCCTTCTGTGGCCTTCAGAACGGAGTCCTAGGCCCTGAGACTGGCCTGCAAGGCTGTCTTCTGTCTGCCCGGCTACCTCTCCAACTGAACCCCTATTTCTCCTCCCCGCACCCTGCTCTCATCTGCTTTGCTCCTAACCTCACTCTCTCTCACCTCCTTGTCTTGGCCACAGCGTCTCCTCTGCCCAGGGGCTCCCCAGGTGGGTCAGTGGTAAACAGTCCACCAGCCAATGCAAGAGGTGCAGGAGGCTCTGCACCTCCAGGGTCGGGAAGGTCCCCTGGAAGAGGAAAGGGCCACCACTCCAGTATTCTTGCCTAGAGAATCCCGTGGACAGAGAAGCCTGGCAGGCTACAGTCCATGGGGTTCCAAAGAGTCAGGCATGACTGATCAGTGGAGCAGTGTACACTCCTTTGCCTGGAGAGTCCGCTCTCCACCTCCAGAGAGCTCATTCCCAAGAGTCAACTCAGATGATCACTTCCTCCAGGAAGCCTTCCTGCCCCACCCTGCCCCGAGGCTGGGTTAAGAGCCTCCTCTGAGTTTCCCTCTGTCACGGGCACTTCCTGCCAACCTCCTCAGTTTAGAGGGGAGCCCACCACAGCCTGGAACAGTCTGGGCTCCTCTGAGTTCTGAGGCCCCAGCATAGCTCACACATGGCACTCAGCAAGTGCTGGTTGACTGGGTGTTTACTGAGCTGCTCCCAGTCAAGGCTTTATAACTGAGTCTCTGTGACCTTGGGCACACTGCTGCCTTCTAGCCTCCGTTTCCCCCTCTGAACAAAGGCATACCTGGGCTTCCCTGATAGCTCAGTTGGTAAAGAATCTGCCTGTAATGTAGGAGACCCCAGTTTGATTCCTGGGTCAGGAAGACTCGCTGGAGAAGGGATAGGCTACCCACTCCAGTATTCTTGGGCTTCCCTTGTGGTTCAGCTGGTAAAGAATCCGCCTACAACGCAAGAGACCTGGGTTTGATCCCTGGGTTGGGAAGATCCCCTGGAGAAGGGAAAGGCTACCCACTCCAGTATCCTGGCCTGGAGAATTCCATGGACTATATAGTCCATGGGGTCACAAAGATTCGGACACCACTGAGCAACTTTCACTTTCACTTTGGTCAACATAGCTGGTTGTGGCCACAGGGATATTTGAACATCCCCAAGTGGCTGAAGTGCCTCTGATTCCACCATAAGAAACTTCTTTGTGGGGGAGAGGGGCAAGCTTTGCCCTCTTCAGGCTTTTGTGAAAGATCACCACTGCCCCTCCTCCTTAATTAAAGAGGGCGAGGTGGACGCTGGGCCTCGGCTTCTGTAAAAGGGGATCAGTCAGATAATCACATCTTCTGGACTTGGTGCTCAGGGCTATCACACAGGTACTTTTTTTAAATCTATGTCCAATAATTCCTCGTTGTCTCACCTGCTCTTTATATGTGTAAGGTGATTTCTACTTTGTATCCAGTTTGTAGGTTATCAAAAGTGGTACAAAGATGGGAGGTAGAGAGAGTTCCCTAGTGGCCTAGTGGTTAGGATCCCAGGCTTTCACTGCTGCGGCCCAGGTTCAATCCCTGATCAGGGAACTCAGATCCCACAAGCCAAGGTGTGGCCAGAAAAACAAAGATGGGATGTGGCGTCTCCGGGCAGCCTATAAACCAGAGCCAGGCAGGCCCTCATCTCACTTCCTGACTCCACAGCCGCCGCTTGAGATGAGACTATTTTCCCATTCCACAGATGAGGACACTGAGGCTCAGAGCATAGTCACCACCCTTCCAGAGCCAGAGAGGGGTTCATGCAGCAAAGGCCACCGACACCCTGTAGCGGGGGAGTTATGAACCCAGGGCCACTTGGTGCTTCTCACCTCCGCTGCTCAGAGAGCCAGGGTCCCAGTGGGTGAGGGAGGTACAGTGGGCACTCGGGGTCACGCACTGGTAGAGTCCTTGTCCCTAGAGGGTGTGCAGACCCAGAGGATAGGAGTGAGGCTGACGTCCTGCCCACAACCCCCACAGCAGAGCAGCCTGGGAGCTGGACGGGGAGGGGGCAAGCGGAGGGGCCGCGCACCACAGGAATCTGGGTCGTGGTGTCCTGGGTTTTCGCAAGGCTGCGCTGTGACGCAGAACATGGCCCTGAGCCGGGAGCCCAGCCCAGTCTGTGGGGAGAGGTCAGGGCTGCCATCTAGAAGCACGGCTCAGCTGGGGTGAGTGGAGTTGGAGATGGAAGGAGGTTGCCTCCCCTCTGGGTCCCCTGGGACAGAGGGAGCCGGCAAGAGTGGAGTCTGAGGGTGGGTGATCCAGGGCCGGGTCCCTCTCCACCCCTCCAGAGGAGATTTGGCTGGGGGGGTGGTGGTGGAGCCTGTGGAAGCTCAGTAGGGCTAACCTCCCAGGGATGGAGCCCCCAAGAACCCATCGGCCATGTGGCTGATGTAAGGGCCCCACCACCACGTCAGCAGGAGCCACATTGTCCTTCTCCATTTCTTTTTTTCCCTTCCCCTGGACCTCATCTTTCTTTCTTTGTCAAGGAGGAAGGGTGTTAAGAACAGAGCTTTGTTCGCCCCCAGGACTCCTGAGTGAGAAGTAATAGGGCATTAGAAAGGGTGAGCCCTGAATAAGAAGAGGAGCTGATTAGACCCGTGGGGTAGGCCAAGGCCACAGCCCCTTCCCCAGGACTCCCTCCACACACACGTGCACAGGTGCACACACATGCACACTCAGGAGCACACACACTACCAGTCCTCATGCAATTACAAATTACTGTTGTTGTTGTTCGTTCACTCATTCATGTCCAGCTCTTTTCGACCCCATGGACTGCAGCACACCAGGCTTCCCTGTCCTTCACCATCTCCCGGGCTTGCTCAAACCCATCTCCATCGAGTCGGTGATGCCATCCAACCATCTCATCCTCTGTCGTCCCCTTCTCCTGCCGTCAATCTTTCCCAGCATCAGGGTCTTTTCCAATGTGTCAGTTCTTTGCATAAGGTGGCCAAAGTATTCGAGCTTCAGCTTCAGCATCAGTCCTTCCAATGAATATGCAGGATTGATTTTCTTTAGGACTGACTGGTTTGCTCTCTCTGCAGTCCTTTAGACTACAAATTACTGAGTGAACTATAAAAGATCAAAGATTGGGTAGTGGAAATGGGGGAGAGGTTCTCTGCAGATATTAATAGTTCAGCCTGAGTAGAGATGTGAAGGGGGAGATAAGAGTGCTGGAGGGGAAGGGCAGGGTTGATGGGCATAAGAGGGTGGCTTGTAAGAGGCCTTGAATGCCAAGCCTTAGACTTTGCCTCTAAGTTGAAGCAGGGCAGGAAGAAAGCTGCTGTAAACCTCAGGAGCTCATTCTGAACCACAGCCGTGATGCTCTCAGCCCTCCCCACCTACACACACATAGACTAAGGTGCCCGGACCCCAGCATCCAGAAGAGTTCTTCCCTGCCCAGGGCCTCTCTCCCTCCACCCCTACCTTGGGCAGGACCCACTGAAGGAAAAGCTGGTGAAGCAGCAATGGGTTCAGGCCAGCAGTTTTCTCACTGTGCTAGGCAGGCTGCATG
Source organism: Cervus canadensis (assembly GCF_019320065.1). Lineage (NCBI taxonomy): Eukaryota > Metazoa > Chordata > Mammalia > Artiodactyla > Cervidae > Cervus > Cervus canadensis. The sequence continues at coordinate 34,181,737 of NC_057402.1, forward strand.
CCCACCTGTCCCAACACAGGGAGACCCGGGCACTTCCAGCTCCCTGAGGAGCAGGCTGGGGATGCCCTTCTTCCATCTCCACCCCAGGCAGCCTTGGCATCAGGGACAGAGGGTACCCTGGGACCTTGGGACATCATATGGACACTGGTACCTGTGCTGGCCACTTCCCCCATCAGTGCTCCTCAATTTCTGTAGACAGATTCAGCTACTGTCAAGGCAGGATCTCAATCTTCTTCCCTCTGGGTGAAGCCCCAACCTTCCTCAATCCAGTAGGTGAAAAGAGCACAGGTTTTAGCAGGGTCTGGGTACAAAGGCTCGCTTCACATTTGCAGGCAATGGGAGACCTGAATTAATCTGAGTCTCATAGGATGTTCTGAGGCATCCTTTAGGCCCTCAATAAGGGTCAGTGTGTGGCCTGCTTGCTCTCAGAGGGCCCTGCCAGGGAGGTAGAGCAGATCTGGCCAGTTCTCCTGGACAGGACTGAGTAAGCCTCACAGGGTGGAGAGGCCATGATCAGGGCCCAGAATCAGTGCCCACAGGGAGCATCCAAAGCTCAGGGCTGGAAAGAAACCCACTATTGCTGAGAACCAGGATGATCTCCAAAGGGGTGGCAAAGTGGAGGCTTCCAGTACTTAAGCAAAGCTGAACCAGGATTTCATTTCTTTTTTAATTCATTCAGTTCAGTTCAGTTGCTCAGTTGTGTCCAACTCTTTGCAACCTCATGAACCACAGCACGCCAGGCCTCCCTGTCCATCACAAACTTCCAGAGTCCACCCAAACCCATGTCCATTGAGTCGGTGATGCCATCCGACCATCTCATCCTCTGTCGTCCCCTTCTCCTCCTGCCCTCAATCTTTCCTAGCATGAGGGTCTTTTCCAATGAGTCAGTTCTTTGCATCAGGTGGCCAAAGTATTGGAGTTTCAGCTTCAGCATCAGTCTTTCCAATGAACACCCAGGACTGATATCCTTTAGGATGGACTGGTAGGATCTCTTTGCAGTCCAAGGGACTCTCAAGAGTCTTCTCCAACACCACAGTTCAAAAGCATCAATTCTTTGGCACTCAGCTTTCTTTATAGTCCAACTCTCACATCCATACATGACCACTGGAAAGACCATAGCCTTGACTAGACGGACCTTTGTTGACAAAATAATGTCTCTGCTTTTTAATATGCTGTCTAGGTTGGTCATAACTTTCCTTCCAAGGAGTAAGCATCTTTTAATTTCATGGCTGCAATCACCAACTGCAGTGATTTTGGAGCCCAGAAAAATAAAGTCAGCCACTGTTTCCACTGTTTCCCCATCTATTTGCCACGAAGTGATGGGACCAGATACTATGATCTTAGTTTTCTGAATGTTGAGCTTTAAGCCAACATTTTCACTCTTCTCTTTCACTTTCATCAAGAGGCTCTTTAGTTCTTCTTTACTTTCTGCCATAAGGGTGGTGTCATCTGCATATCTAAGGTTATTGGTATTTCTCCCAGCAATCTTGATTCCAGCTTGTGCTTCCTCCAGCCCATTAAAAGTTTTTAACTTTTTAATGTGAAGTACAACACCCATTCAAACAAACACGCAAAACATAAATGTATTTAAGGAATGAATCATCGCAAGGTGAATACGCACATGTAACCCCCTACAGGTCCTACAGGTCAAGAAGAGCGCTGCCAGCACCCCAGAAGCTCCCTCATGCCCTCGTCATCTCTCTACCTTCCCAAGGGGATCTAATACCCGGATTTCTAACTTGTTAAAGTTTACTTGCTTTTAGAGAAAATCTGTATGGAACTGTAGAGTAGGTACTTTGTGTCTGACTTCTTTTGCCCACAATTAGTTTGAGAGATTCCTCCATGTGGTTTTCCGTGACCATCATTGATTCATTTGTATTGCTGTGTAGCATCTTATCATATGACTCTCCCACCATTCTACTGTGATGGGTACTTGTGTTATTTCCAGTTTAAGATTATCACAAATAATACTGCTAGTAATGTTCTTACGCCAGCTTCTTGATGCTTTCGCATGTGCATTTTGGGGGTGGGGGGGTGGGTACATACTCAGCAGTATAATTGCCAGATCATAGGCTATGCAGACGTTCAACTTGAATAGGATCCAGTTTCCGAACAGATCTGTGAAAGGATGGTGGCACTTCACGTTCCCCCAGCAGAGACTAAGAGTTCTACTTGTTCTACATCGTCACCAACATGTGATATGGTCAGGATTGTTTTGTTTTTGTTTTAGTCAATGTGGCGGTGTATAGCAGAATCTTTTTGGTTTTAAAGGACTAATGAGGGTGGCCACTGATTCAGATGTTTATTGGCTTATTTTGTTGAGGGTCAGTTCAAATCTCTTGTCCATTATTCTATTATATATTCTGACTTCCTCTTATGGATTTGTGAGAGTTGTTTTTATAATTTTATTTATTTATGTTTTATGTATTCATTGGCTATGCTGGGACCTCGTGGCTGTGCAGTTTTCTCTAGTTGCTTTGAGCAGGGACAACTCTCTAGTTGTGGTTCGTGGGTTTCTCACTGTGATGGTTTCTCTTGTTGTGGAGCATAGGCTCTAGGGCACGTGGGTTTCAGTAGTTGTGGTTCCCGGGATCTAGGGCACAGGCTCAATAGTTGAGGCCCTTGGGCTTAGTTGCTCTGCAGCATGTGGGATCTTCCTGGACCAGGGATCAAACCTGTGTCTCCTGCATTGGCAGGTGGATTCTTTACCACCGCACCACCAGAGAAGCCTGAGAATTGTTTTTATATCGGAATATGAGTTCATCTTTGGTTGTGTTTTTTGCAAGTATCTTCTCCCACTTTTCTTGCCCATTTCACCCTGTTAATGATGTCTTTACACGAATAAAATTTCTTAATTTAAATGTACCAGTTTATCAGTACCGTCTTTTCTATCCTGATTTGTGCTTTTGGGGCATATTTTGATTTGGGCTTTTTTTGTTTTGGGTTTTGTTTTGTTTTTTGCCACACTGCGTGACTTGTAGGATCTTAGTTTCCCAACCAGGGATTGAACCTGGGTCCATAGTGGTGAAGGCCCGCATCTCAACCACTGGACCACCAGGGAAGTCTCCCCTTTTTTTGAAATGTCCTGTTTTGAAAAACCTTTCCCTACCCCAAGTTCATAAAGATATTCTTATCCTTGTCTCCTGGAGGCTTTATTGATTTACCTTTTACACTTAGATCTACAGTCCATCTGGATTTATTTTTAATTATGGTATGTAATAGGAGTCAGGTTTCCCTTTTCTCCAGATAGATATCATATTGATACAGCACCTTTTATTAAAATTACTATCCTTTCCCTACCACCCTGTAACACCATCATATGTTTAGAGTCCGTATATGTGTGGATCTGTATTAGGGCTCTCTTATGCTTTGGCCTGCTTATCAAACTTTGCGGTTATATTACCCTGTCTTAATTACTGTAGCTTTATCATGAATCTCGACAGCTGATAGAGCAAGTCTTCCCACCTGTTCCTCTTCAAAAGTATTTTGGCTATACTTGTTCTTTTTATTTCTCATAGAACAGGTTCATCTATTTCTCCACATACACAAGAGGGTTATGATCTTAATTGAAAATACATTGAATCTATGAATCAGTTTAAGGAAGAACTAACTCTTTAAACATTTCATCTTTCAGTCTGTGAACATGGTATATAGCCCTCAATGTATTTCGGTTTAAATTATTTTCAATTAGATGAATAACATGGATAAATTCTTAGAAAAATGCAGAGATTAAGCAAGGTTTCCTTTTCCTTCCCAAACTGATCAGTCCTACTGTTACTATACGTTTGTATGTATGCACTCATGCATACAAGTGCACATATGCATTCACACATACACATACCAGTTGTGGATGTGATCATATTAATTTGCCACATTGTTATTATTTTTTTTTACTTAAAAATACAGTATGGACATCTCTGCCTCAGAACAATTGAATCTAGGTCATTCCTTGTAAGTACTGCCTATATCCAGAGACTGAGCATTTCCCAGAATAAAATCACAAATTGCAGTGTGTGGGGCATCCTTGAACTTGTTTTCTTGGACGAGTTGGGTTTTCTCTAAAAGATAATTCTAAATCAAGGAAACCCACTTGGATACTGCTGTAATTGTTCAGAGAAGACATGAGAAGAGCCTGAACTAGGCTAGGGAGGGAAAGGAGAGATGAATTTCCTTTTTCAAAAAATATCATGTGATTCCTCTTGACAGTCTACTGAGCCTCCCAAACTCCTGTCCATCAGGGGGCTGCTATACATTGAAGATGTGGAACACAGCAGAGGAGGGAGCAAGGGAACCCAGGCTGAGGGTAGCAAGGATGAAGAGGAAGGGGTCTGACCTGTTAACTAAAGCTGGTACTAGAACTGAGATGGGGTGCAGTGGGAACTGCTGCCTCTAAGGCCTGCGTGCCTGAGGCAGAGCCCCTGAACTCAGAGCTTGCAGCAACTCCACGCTCCTCCTGCCAGAGGAATCTGAGGCTCAGCAAGGGGCTCGTCCCCTTGCTGAAGGGGCTCGTCCAAGCTCACTCATGGAGTCAGTAGCCAAGCTGGGCTTCTGCCTGGGGCCTGACCACAAAGCCCTGTGGGTGTGCAGTCTCTGGGCTGAGTGTCCTAGTTAACATAGCTGTCTGAGGGCACCAGATGGGCAGATCTACAGGAGCCAAGACCTGAAACGTGACTGGGGCAGGTGCTGGGGAGATGGGCCCAGCGCTGGCACCAGTCAGAGGCAGTCTAGCCAGAAGGCTAGACAGCAGCAGGTGACAAGTGGTATCTGATGAGCCCCTGCTGTCTGGAAACCCCACCCTGGGAAGCCAGCAGCCCACCATGCAACAGGTTGGAGACAGTGATTGGGAGCCAGGCCACATCCCCAGTCAGCATGGGGCCCAGGTGGGAGTTGGGGACCAAGCTCTGCTTCCTGAGGACATGGGAGCCCCTTCCTGGCTGGAGCCCCCACCCCCCACCTGCAAGGCCTGCACAGTCTCAGAAAAACCACAGGCCACCAGGGCTTAGCAAGCTCCCCATGGCCTTGCTTCCCTCCTCCTGCTCCACCCCCAAACTAGCTCCTACCTCCTCCCCCTCCGCGGATCTTTCTGGCTTCACGTTTTGAGTCTCTTTTCTATTTTGTTGTACTGTTTATATTTAAGAAACTATCTTCACAAAGGTGTTTGTAAATAACAGTAGGGAATTTCTGATTATAAAGCAAATAGTGTAAATATAACCTATGAATTCTCCTATGTACAAATAAGGGCAAACATGCATTTTTTTCCCCCAAGTTGAGATCATAATTCTTTGTAGTAACCCGTTTTCATCACTTCTCAAAATATTGTGAAGTTTCCTTATTTGGGGGCATTGTGACAGGATTGCACAGAGCTTAAGAACAAGGATTCAAGGGCCAGCAGGCCTGGATTTCAGACCCTGACCCTGCCACTCATTAGTTTTGTGACTGAGCAGTCTACTTGCCTCTCTGGGCCTTGTCTTCATCGTCAGTAAAATGAGGATGATAATAAAACCCATCCTCACAGGCTAAATGAAGGAGGTGGGCCTGACCTAGAACATGGTAAATGTTCTAGGTAAAATGTCTAGAATACCAGATATTAGTATTGCTGTTACTCCTAACCTAATGACAGAACCTGGCATCCTGGCCCCACCTCATACCCTGGATCCTATAGCTGGATCCTAGCACTGACCCTGAGTCCTTATCTGGGTCTCCCAGGTTTACCTTGGGTCTCTTCAAGACCCCTGGGCTGGTTGGGAGGCTGGTGCCCAGGGGCAGCTCCCAAGGGGCATTCAGGGAGATTTCAGAGAGATTCTTCCCTAGGTTCTCAGTGACATGAGGAAGAAGAGGGATTAGAGAAGAAAGGAGAAAGGAGAAGGTGAAAATGGCCCTGATTTGGCCAGGCCCTGGAGAGCTGGCCCAGAGCTTTTCAAATCTCCACCACGCAGGGGCTTCCTCACTGGTGTCTGACGCCTGGGTCCCCGCTAGAAGGTATCTCAGGAAAAGAAGTAAGCCCCCAGAAGAGCACATTTACACAGCTCTTTTCACTGACCAGGAGGGGTGAAGACCCTGTCATGACCACCCCTCCAAAGAGTTGCTAAGACTTGAGGGCACAGCTTGCGATTCTTTCTGTTCTTTGGCCTCGGGAGTGACCCGCTGATTTCCAAGTGTGAATGTCGATGTTGGGTGGCAGCCACAGTGGGGCTGGGGGTTCAGCTCTGAGCTCTGGAGTCCACAGGAGATGAACAACTATCGGCGGGCCATGCAGAAGATGGCAGAGGACATCCTGTCACTGCGGAAACAGACCAGCATCCTGGAAGCAGAGAATCGCATGCTGAGGAGCCAGCTGGCCCAGAAGGAGGTAGAAGAGGAGTCAGCCAGCCCCGACAAGGCCCAGAACCTGGGTGAGGGCGTGCAGGCCACCGAGGGAACAGGGAGGCGGGGGCCTCGCCCAGGGGTGCTGCGTGCTGCGGGACACAGGCTAATCAATAGGAGCCTGGGGTCTCTCCGGGGTGGAAAATTGAGAGTCCAGTCCTGTCTCAAGCCCCAGGACTGAGAGACACCTGCCCTCCCCACCTGCCCCCCACCAAGTATTCCGGTTTGAATTGGGCGGGGCCTCCTCCCTGAGCCAGTCCTCCACCACCACCAGCACCCATGAAGCAGAAACTGCTGCTGAGTGAGCTGGACACGAAGAAGCTGAGGGACAAGGTGCAGCGTTTGCAGAACGAGCTGATTCAAGTAAGCCAGGGCTCGGAGGGCAGAGGGGAAGGGCGCTCGGGAGGGAGTGTCTGAAAGTAGAAGGAAGACGTACATAGGGGCCAGGGGCCAGGGCAGAGGAGGACTGAGCAGAGAGGGCTGGGGTGGACCCTCGGGGCCAAGGGCACCCCTGTTCCCCCTCCTCTCCCCTCTCCCCCCTGCCCCCCGCACCGTCAGAAGAATGGTCGAGAAAAGGAGCTGCTCCTCCTACACCAGGCTCGGCAGCCACAGGCTGCGCTGCTGAAGCGCTACCAGGACAAGCTGCAGAAGACGAAGGCGCTGGAGGAGACCGTGAGGCACCAGGAGAAGGCAGGTGGCAGAAGGGCCAGGCTGCCCAGACCCAGCCACTGAGGGGAAGGTGTGGTGCCCCCGGGCAAGCCCAGCCCCTGTGCTCCGCCCTCCAGGTGATCGAGAAGATGGAGCAAGTGCTGGAGGACAAGCTGCGCAAGAGGAGTAAGCCCCTGCAGGACAAGCCGCAGGGAAAGCCCAGCATGCGTGAGTCTGCTCCCCGGCTGTCGTCCCGCCCCTGGGGGCCCTGCCTTCTTGGAGCCTCTCAGTTTCAGAAGCACCTTCAAACTGCCCAGAGGGTGCTAGTTCTCCATTCATTCAGACACTCAGCACTTCCAGAGGCCCCCTGAACTCCCTTCTCCTGCCAGGGAGCCCCTCAGAACACAAGGGAGGGGACACAGCGTGTGAACCACGCTGGAAAGGCTCTGACCTTCCAGAAGCAGCTCTGAGACTCAAGTGAACAGAGATGGGCTGCCTGCAAAGAGGGGCTTTCCCAGGCAGCAGTTCCCAACTTCTTAACTCCAGGACCCTTCAAATTATATACTCATCTCCCTATATCTTCAAAGAGTCAGTTTCTACAAAATAAACAGAAAAAAAATATTTTGGTTAAGTCTATGATTTGCTTTCTCCATCGATGTTAAACCAAAGCCATCTAGAACTGCCCATCTAAGGCAGCTCTGATAAGCAGAAGAGAACCAGGTCGCACGGGATCAGGTCAGCCCAAGCAGAGGATTTCTGTGCCACTTCACCGGGGACCCCCGTAAGCCCAGCCCTGTGACAGCCTTCACTGCATGGGGTGTCAGTGAGGGGGCATTTTTGAAGGCCTGTAACAAACAATGAAAGTTGGGCCTGCCTTTCAGGAACCCTGAGGTTAGCATGAGAGATGAGAAGGCAATCTTGGGAGAGAAAAGAGCCAGGCCCTGGCCCAGGGAGTAAGGATGCCAGAAGCAGAAAAAGGAGGAAAGATAGAGATGAGGAACTGAAACAGACCCAGGACAAAAGGCAGGGCAGTGATTAGGGAGATCACCCGGGTCAGATTCTAAAGAGCCTAGAACGATGGCCTCAGGAGGCGTGTGAACCTGATCTCACTGGCAGTAGGGAGCCATAGCAGGCTGGGGAGCAGAGGATGAGCAGAAAGAAGGAAAACACTGAGGCAGATTTGATCAGGCACATGGAGGCAGGAAAGCCTATCTCATGCATATCTATGGCCACATTCACAACCTTCCCCATGCTCTCAGCCTCTGGCCTTCCCCCGGATCCTACGGGCGAGAATCTGCCTGTTGACGTCTACACAGTGCTGCTCATGGAAAACTTGAGACTGCAGGAAGAGCTGGATAAGAACTGCCACCAGTCAGCCCCCATCATTCTGCAGCCACAGGCCCTGCCGGTAAGAGCCACCAGCACAAGCGTGGTCCTGGGCCTGCCTACCCAGGTCACCAGGTGCCCAGAAACCACTCACCACACAATCCGAGGTGAAGCCCCAGACCAGGAGCTAGGTTACCCAGGGTCTCCAGTGTGCCTGGAATCTCTGGAGAGTCTCTAGCTCTCGGGCCTTGGCTCTCTTCCCCTGGGAAACACTCACGAGTCTGAAAGCTGCACCCTTACCCTCATCTAGTATCCTGGGAGAGCAAGCAAGCCCCTAGCCGACCCCTGACCCCACTTGCCACCTGGCTGGCCTACAGTGGGACTCCACAAAGGGCTCTCAGAACTCCATCCTGGAGCATTTCCTGGGATTGGGACAGCCTTGGAGAGCCCTTTCCCTGATCCCAGGTGGACCCAGGGGAGTTGGGAGCAAGGGGAGATCTGGCAGAGAGACTGCAAGAGACAGAAGCCCCAGGCCACTCCAGGGGCACCCTGACCACGCAGGTGGGTGTCCCTGGCCCCTCTCTCCTTCTGAGGCTGTTACAGGTGTCCCTGCTTTATGCAAACCCAGAGACGGAACATTTGGAATTACAAAAGCCAGGTGAGCTGGGCACAGCAGAGTTTTTCTCTTCATCCCAGGATTCGCAGGAGGTGAGTTCTGTTTGAAAGCACCTTTGATGCGTGGACATCCAGGTAAAGTGCGGAAGATGGGGAACCCTCACTTTACAAGCAGATCCTTTACTTTACAGAAAGACCACCCCCCGCCCCAGATTAAGAGTCCCTTCTGTGCACTAACCTAGTGCTCCCTAGTATTAATACATTTTTTTAAAGATATATTCATTTATTTATGGCTGTGCTGGGTCTTCGTTGCTGTGTGTGGGGTTTCTCCAACTGCAGTGAGCAGGGGCTACTCTTCATTGTGGTGCATGGGCTTCTCATTGCAGTGGTTTCTCTGGCTGCAGACCACGGGCTCTAGGCACGTGGGCTCAGTAGTTGCGGCTCCCAGGCTCTAGAGCAGAGGCTCAGGAGTTGTGGCACATGGGCCTAGTTGCTTCCGCAGCATGTGGGGTCTTTCCAGATCAGGGGTCAAAGTCGTGTACCTTGCACTGGCAGGGGGGTTCTTCACCCCTGAGCCACCAGAGAAGCCCTCCCTCATATATTTTTAAAATTTTAATTGATGTACAAAAAATTTCATACACTCAAAACTATGTGGGGAGAACAGCTGTGAAAATGGCACATGCCAAGTGTGAAACCCTGGGCAGGGGCTTTGTCCCTGAGTCTGAGGTTCTGCAAAGAGTCAGACATGACTGAACGACTAAGCACCAGCTGAGGCTCTGCACTGGGAGCTGAACTTGGAGCTTGGACCTGGCTGATTTCTCCCTCAGTGTCACCTGGCCTCCTGAGCTCCAGCCCCCCACGGGGACCATGTGCAAATTTCTGCTTTGCCCACAGGATCTCCTTGCCAATAATTCAGACAAGTTTAGCCTGCTGGCCAAGCTGGAACAAGCTCAGAGCCGGATCTTGTCCCTGGAAAGCCAGGTAGGTGAGGTGAAGGGGTCACACAGGCCAGGGAGTCTCCCCTCAGTTCAGAGACCTGGCTCCGCCTCTATATTTCAAGAGGGTTGGAGGCTCCGTGTGTGAGGAGCGCCGAGGCTCCAAGTTTGAGGAGGGTTTGGGTCCATTTGTGACCAGAGTCGGGGCTCTGTGTTTGAAAAGGATCAGGGCTGTATGTGTGAGGAGGGTCAGGACTTAATTCATGACCAGGATTGGGGCTCCCCGTATTTACAGTATCAGGACTCCCAATTTAACTACAATTGGGCTCAATGTGTATGTGTAGGGTCAGGACTCAGTCTGCATCCAGGGTCAGGGGCCCATTTGTGACCAGGATTGGGGGCTCCGTTTTGGGACTAGTGCCTGCTGTGTGACTAGCGTCGGGGCTCGCTGTGTGATCAGGGTTGGGGTCCAGTGTGTGAGGGGGATTGGGTCTCTGGGGGTGACCAGGGTGGGAATTTCCTCTGTGAGGAGGGTCTTGGTTCAGTGTGTGACTGGGGTCAGCACTCTGTATGAGAGGAGGAGGGTCAAGGCTTTGTGTGTGATCAGAGTGGGGGCTCTGTGTGTGTTGAGGGTTGGTGATGGTGGTTTTATTTTTAATATTTATTTATTATTCGGCTGCATCGGGCCTTAGTTGCAGCACACGGGGTCTTCGTTGTGTCATGCGGGATCTTTCCTTGCAGGGCACAGACTCTAGTTGTGGAGAGCACAGGCTCAGTAGTTGTGGCACACGAGCTTAGCTGCCCTGAGGCATGTGGGAGCTTAGCTCACCTGCGTCCCCTGCGTTGCAAAGCAGATTCTCAGCTGCTGGATGACAGGGAAGTCTCAGTAATCAGTTTTGGTCTAGGGTTTGGACTCCCTGTGTGAGGAGTGTCAGAGCTCAGTGTGTGAAGAAAGTCAGGGTTCCCTTTGTCAAGGGTCAAGGCTGCATGTTAGAGTAGGTCGGGCTCAGGTCAATCTCCATGCATGACCAGGGTGGGAATTCCCTGACCAGGGTCAGAGCTCTGTGTGTGTCTGGCACTGGTGATGGGTGTTTGCTATGGTCGGGACTCCCTGTATGAGGAGGTTAGGACTCCAAGTGTGAAGAGGGTCAAGGCTTGCTTTGTGACCAGGATCAGGGATTTGTGTTTCAGGATGGTTAGGGCTCTGTGAGAAGAATTGGGGCTCCGCTGGTGACCAGGGTCAGGTCTGCATGTTAGAAGAGGGCTGGGGCTCAGGGCGTGAGGAGGGTTGAGGCTCCGTGTGTAGTCTCGAGAGTGGGGGCTCTGTGTGTTTGGAGGGTCAGGTCTCTGTATATGACCAGTGTCGGGGCTCCATATGTGACCGGGATCTGGGCTCAGTGTTTGTCCAGGGATGGAGCTCCCTGTTTGACCATGTCTGGGCTCAGTGAGGAGGGTCAGGGTTCAGTCTGCATCCAGGGTCAGAGCTCCATTTGTGACCTGGGTTGGGGCTCCTTGTATGAAGGATCAGGTCTTCATGTGTTTGGAAGGTTGGGGCTCAGTGTGTGAGAGTTATGGCTCCATGTGTGACCAAGGTCAGGACTCAATGTTTGTCCAGGGTCGGGGCTCCCTGTGTGACCACATCTGGGCTCAGTGAGGAGGGTCAGGGTTCAGTCTGCATCCAGTGTCAGGGCTCCATTTGAACCAGGGTCCGAGTTTGGTGTGTGACTGGGTCCATGCTTCACGTGTGATCAGGGTGGTGGCTCTGTTTGTGAGGAGGGTCTGGGATCTGTGTGTCAGGAAAGCTGGGGCTCTATTTGTGATCAGGGGGGCTTCCTTAATGGTGAGACCTGGGTTCGATCCCTGGGTCAGGAAGATCCCCTGAAGGGAACAGCTACCCACTCCAGTATTCTTGCCTGGAGAATTCCATGGACAGAGGAGCCTGGTGGGCTCAGTCCATGGAGCCGCAAAGAGTTGGACACAATGGAGCCACTTTCACTTTCACTTTGTGATCAGGATCAGGGCTCCCTGTGTGACCAGGTTTGGGGCTCAGTGCATGAGGAGTTTGGGGGCTCAACTCATGACAAGTGTCGACGTGAGACGGGGCTTCCCATACATATAAGGAGGGCTGGAGCCCCGTGGTGGAGGGTTGGTTGGACTCATTGTAATAATGTCTGGGCTCAGTATGCGGTGGAACTAAGAGAAGATCCATCAGTCATAGTCAAGCGGTCACTGAGTCCCTCTTCACCCACTCTTGTCACCCTGAGTCTCTTGGGAGGGTAGCTAGCCCACATGAACTCGGGTTTTGCTTTTACCCCAAAGAGCAGACTCAGGTAGGCTGTCCTAGCTCTCTGGGAGGGGGCCTGCTGCCTAGTGGTTCTCCATCTGTGCCTCTTCATAACTACAGTTAGAGGACACAGCTCGGCGCTGGGGACGAGAGAAGCAGGACTTGGCCACACAGCTGCAGGAACAAGAATATGGCTTGCGGCACCCTTCCAACATGGCCACCACAGACGCGCCCGTGAGTGATCCCCATGGGGGAGCTCCTTGGGGCTCGGGTGGTGGGTCTGGCAGCCACCCCACCTCCAGAGTCACTGGACCTTGAGAAAAACTGTCCAGGGGGTCCTGCTTCCTGGCTGGTAGTCAGAGGACCCAGGCTCAGCTTCTGCTCAGTTACCAGCCGAAGCTCTTGCCCCATTGCAATGCCCCCTGGTCTAAGGGGAATAGTGAATCCTGCCAAGACATGCCCTCCCCTTCAGGTGGTGATGAGCATCACAACCACAGATGGCTGTGGTTGACAGGTTGCCCACGAGGGCATTTCTCAAATGCCCTGGCACTGGCTATACCTTAGGACTGGATTTGCTCATGGGCAGAGTAGCTGTGGCCCCCACCCCACCCCACAGTGCCTAAGATTCTCCCATGAACATGTCCTTCTTGGGCAAGTGCAGTGCCGCACACTGCCAGAGATGGGATCGTGCTGCCAGAGAGAAAGCTTGCCAGCTTCCCAAGAACAAATAGGCCCCTCAAGCTCAGCCCTGGGCCACCCAGCCCCACAAAGCAAACCCCCTGGTTGCTCCTGCTCTTGAAGCATCAGTATTCTGCTTCTTTCCTGGCTCCTGGACACACCCAAAAAGGATGGGGGCTCTGGGGGTGGGAGGAATACCAGGCTACCTTAGTAGACTTACCCACTGAGCCCTGGAGACTCTGGGAGAAATTAGGTATGACCTACTGTGGTTAAATGGGCTTGCAAATCTTTGAGAAGTCATGACCCACTGGATTTCAGATTGTCTGAGGCATGGCTTTCCAGTAAAAATGCATTTTATTGGATCACCCCTCTGGGGGCAGGGGCATACTCATTTCATCTCGCTTTGCCACCACAGAACCCTTCCAAGGACCAAACGCAACCCTCCAAGTTGGACCCCTTGATGCCCAGCTCAGAGACTAAGCTCAACAAGCTCTTGAAATCTCAACAGACTGACTCCTAGCAGGCCTGAGTCCTAGAGCAGACCACCCCTTCTGTGTGCTGGAGTCTCAGCCCCACCCCATTAAAATGACTTTATTAAATGCTGTATGTCAGTGAGCATTCACCCCTTTCCCAGAGCAGGGCAGCCTGGGGTACCTAAGCTTCCTCCTTCCAGACCCCACTCTGGGTCTGGGCCCTCTGCTGTAGCCCTATAGCCACCTGTCTGTTCCAGGAGCTACCCTCTTTAGAGAGTCAAATGCCATAGTGGACCCAGGACAGGAGTGGGCAGGGAGAGCGAAGAGGCCTTTCAAAGCAGAAACCAGGGAGACAAGCCCCATTCAGACCTCCAAAAGAATTGAGACCACCAGAGGTCAGCTGGTAAGAGAGGCTGGGATTTTCTACCTGCCCCTCAACATGTATCATATCTGAAATCCTTTGTTTCAAGTTTGGTTTCTCTGTTTCTTGGGAAGGCAAAGACTTGAAGCCTGCCTGTGACAATCAGTTACATGTTAGTATGAAATACTCCATTCAGGAGGGATAGGCTGAGCTGGGAGTGTTGTGTCTAAACACATCCAGGGACAGAAAAGCAGATGGGGCTAGAAGGAGGAGCCCTCCACTGAAAGTTAGGAGGCCTGGCTTCTAGCTACAAGCATGCTGTGTGACCTTGAGTGACTCAAGCAACCTCTCTGGGCTAACATCTGTGACCGTAAGGCCCTCCAACTCTAACATTTCCAAGCAAAAATGACTCAAGCCTGGAGAATGGAAAGGAAGCAGGAAGGAGAGAGAAAGACAACAAGGAAGCAGACTGTGATGAGGAAAAGCAGAAAGGCTCCAAGAGTGAATTCAGAACCTGCAGATCCTGGTAGAAGAGGCCAAGCCATTCGGGCTGCTATCCTGAGCAGCACTAGCCCCTCATGTCTGCCTGACTTGGACTTGGGTAGCCAAGGGCCAGGGAGACTCAGGTACCTGGTCAAGTCAGAAGTCACAGAACTCAGAGGGGGGCCAAGGGGGTTAAAATTGAGACCATTGTCAGGCAGTCCAAGTAATGCACCAGAGACTCTGCCCCAGTCTCCCTGCGTAATGCCCAGAGCTTGGGCCTGTGGGCCTGTCCCACTGGTGTAGGAAGTTAAGTCCTGGGGAAGCCCAGAGAAGGGTGGGCAGGTGGGATAGAGGAAGCACGCCGGCCTCTTCTTCCCAGAGTCAGTCACCTCACACCAGCCCCTCACCCACAGCCTCTTCACCACATCATCCCCAGATATCATGCTCCAGACTCTCACTGGCCCTTGGCAGGAAGTCCTTGTGGCCCCACAGGGAATTCCCACCCAAGGCTCAGCCAAGCAGAGCACTGTAGGAGCCTCACCCCTGATAGATGGGCCTGCCCGGGGAGCCAGGATTGGCCCACACCTCTCAGGCTGCCCTGTTCTCTCAGCAGAACTCAGCCAAGTTTTTGTACCTCTGCCAGCTGCTCCAGTGGTGCAATGGCAATAGCCATCCATCTGCTCTGCCTCATAAGCAACAGGACAACAGGGAGGTGGAGCCTGTTGGCTCCTGAGCTTCTATTAGGTGGGTGGGTCCCAGCAGAAATGGCTTCAAGGGTAGCAGTTCTCCATTCATGCTCAGATCTATCTGCTGACCTGGGTCAGAGAGCATCACTCCAGGAGTGATGACTACCTTAGGGGGTCAGATGGAAAATGAATGCACTTTGCAGTGTTCACCCATTTATTGCCTTCATGGGGTGGGTGAAGAGGGGGAAGAGGTAGGGTGAGACAGGGGTGCCTCAGCTGAGCTGAAGCAGCTGGCCCCCGAGTGCCAGCTCCATCTGGTCAGAGCTGGCCAGAAAGGTGCAAGGGGTGTGGACTGAGCGAGCAATAGAGGCATGCATAAATAAAAAGCCATGGCCCCACCCGCTCTGGCCGTCCTCCCACACCCCGGCGAGCTGGATTGGTGGAAAGGGCAGTGCCCGTCCTCTCCGGTCACACCTGGGGCGGGTCCTGGTTGAAGGGCCGGAAGACAAGGAAGATGGGCTTGTCCGGCGTCAGGATGAGGTTGAATATGGTGTTCACATCACTGATATGCTGCATTTCAACCTTGAAGTTCTCCAGAATCTGAGAAAGAGAGGTAGTGGGCTTAGGGGAGAGGCAGGGCGGGTCTGTCTCCCCCAGCCCAGGCTCATTCCCCTGGGAGCAGTTGCGTGTGATGTGAGATGCTCCAAGGGGGTCTACTTCCAGCTCCTACTGAGCCCTGTGCAGAGCCTGAAAATACCACTAGCACTCTGTCCCCCTGGTTCAGGCTTTCACTTTGGTTTCTATGAAAACTTTTCCACCCCCACCCCCTCCCATCATAAGTTCTGTGGGAACTTATGGCCAGGGAGCACCCGTGGATGGTGAGTGGATTTGCCCCAAAAGGAGACCGCAAGAGGTTGTGGGGGAGGGGAGACCAAGTCCCAGGAGACAGATGTCCCCAGGGCAGACTCACGTGGATGAGGAAGAGGGTCATCTCCAGCTCGGCGATCCGCCGGCCCACACACTGTCGCACTCCCCAGCCGAAGCCCAGGTTCCGGAAGTGGATGAGGTCCTTGTCTTTACCCAGCCACCTGGTTGGGTCAAACTTGTCCGGATTGGAGAAGAAGGCAGGGTCTCGGCCCATGGCATAGATGGCCACTTGCACCAGTGTCTAAGGACAAGGTGAGCCGAGGTCTGAGTAGTCCTTACCTCCTCACAGCCCGGAACAATACCAGCTCAGCATAATACCCACTGTGATCTTGAATAAGGCCCCA
Source organism: Cervus canadensis (assembly GCF_019320065.1). Lineage (NCBI taxonomy): Eukaryota > Metazoa > Chordata > Mammalia > Artiodactyla > Cervidae > Cervus > Cervus canadensis. The sequence continues at coordinate 34,197,860 of NC_057402.1, forward strand.
CCTCTCCATGAGCCTCACCCATCCAATGGGCACACCAAAACACTAGGCTGGGGATGGCCCAAGGGATTGTCCTGCCCCTTTCCTCAGTCCCAGAGGACCCTCAGAAACCAAGGCAGCCCGTGGAATCTCCCTCCTAACCTAGGAGTCCAGCAACATCCCAAACACCACCGTCCACTGTGACCATCCCCTCTGCCCTTCATTCACCCTTGGACCACTGCTGCCAAGGACCCCACCAGCCAGCCCCAGGAAGAAAGGCAGGACAGAAGCCGCCCTCACCACTATCTTATGCAATTGCAGTCTGCCCCCGGCCTCCCCTGTCTGACTAACAGAACCGGCAGCCTTCTTGCCATACCTACCTTGGCAGGAATCAGGTAATCTTGAAGAACCAAGTCATTTTCAGGGTATCTCTGCAGGGTCACGGAGATGGGGTGGAGTCTGCCAGTGAAAAGCATTCAGAGGCTGATGCCCCAAGGCCTGGACAAAGGCCTGGCCCCCAGCACGGCAGCTCAGTTCCAGCTGCAGCACCCTGGTGGGGGTGGTCTAGAGGCAGGACCCCTCTTCCCCATTCCCAGCTGTCTTCCCCAGACTCCTCACTTCCTGCTACCCATCTTCTCCACCAGCCCATCCTTGTAACCCTGTGCCCAGGCAGCACCCTGTCCCTGCCCAGGGATTTGAGGGGGTGGGGTGGGCGGGGCAGGCATAGGTGGGAGTGGGCTTGCCTCAGCGTCTCCTTAATGCTAGCTTTGAGGAGTGGGACCATTTGCAGCATCTTGCTTATGTCTCCCTCTGCCTGGCGTCGGGCATTCAGAACCTCTTCCCGCAGCATCTCCTGCACTTTCAGGCTGCGTGCCATCTCGTACAAGTGCCATTGTAACGTCATGGATGTCTGGTGGAGAATGTGGGGATGCAGAAAACCCAGAGGGCTGATTACTCACGGTGCATCTAGACACATGCTAAATTTTCATTGCCGAACACTTCCCCTCACGCTCGTCCAGGGATCCAGAAACCACTATCCACATAAAGCAAAACACAATTCAGAAGGCAAATGTCAGGACTTCCCTGGTAGTCCAGTGGCTAAGACTCTGCATTCTTAATGCAGGGGTGGTCCAGGTTCAACCCCTGGTCAGGGAACTAGATCCTGCATGCTGCAACGAAGACCTGGTGCAGCCAAATAAGTAAATTTTTAAATTATTATTTTTTAAGGCAAATGTCCAAGAAGCTTTTCTTGTAGTCCAAGCAGGAATGTTTGGGGCAGCACTTATCCCTGCCCTCCCCACTCACATCACCAGAGCCATCCCATCTTCCCAGCCAGTAGAGGGTCATCCACATAACTAATGCCTTCTTCCAAAGGACTCCAGAGGCCTTAAGAGGCCAAATCCTACTTCTGTAATGGTTGTACTCCTGATGACTGCCATTCCTCTTGAAATGCCTGTAAATGAGCAGCCCTCTCCCCAGTAGAACTTCCACCTAAATGTAGCATCTGCCTATAGTATTATAGCATAAAGTGAGGCTCAAGAATGCTGAAACCAGAACAACCAGACCTGTTTTACATCAGAGTTGCAATTAGCATGTGGTCTATATCGAGACTGACCAGCTAATCTCAGGGCTTTCACTGGAGGTATGAGTGATCCTTCTCAGGCCCCACAGTTTAGATTCCTCAGTAATGGAACTGGAATATGTCCTAGGGTTAGACACATGGTGTTGGCATGTTAACTTGCCAAGGATCATATTTTGGTCCAAGAGTTTTAGATATGCTTCGTCTTCCTCCCAGTGGAAGCAATTGTGAAAAAAAAAGCCATCCAGTCGCTTCCCAGCTTGAAATTATTGCCTGGGTCCCTGGAGTCCCCAGATCAAGTCCAGAGGCTGTGACCAGACCCATGGACCCCCTCCAACACCTGCCGGTTGCTCCCAGCCCACTGCCACCTCCCTCCAACATGGTCCAGCCACCCTGAGCTACATGCAGCTCTGAAGCCCAGAAATCTTCCTCATGCTGTTCCCTTTTCCTACAGTCCCCTTCCCCAGCCTAGGAAGCAGGTGTGTACCCCTCCCTCAAGGCTCAGATCAAATGCAAGTAATTGTCTCACTCCTTCCAAGCCTGACACAGCGTGGGTACTCAGGAGATACTTGTTTAGTAAGTAAGAGGGCTGGATGACGAGGCATCAGGTACTGACAGCACTGAGAAAAGAGGAGAGACCAGCATGGCTTTTGCAGGATGAGAGAGACTACTGGCTGTATTCAACTAAGTTAGGGCTTCCCTGGTGGCTCAGATGGTAAAAGAATCTGCCTGCAATGTTCGACCCCTGGAGAGGGGAATGGCTACCCACTCCAGTATTATTGCCTGGAAAAGTCCGTGGACAGAGGAGTCTGGTGAGCTATAGTCCATGGGTGGAAAAGAGTCAGACACTACTGAGCGACTAACACTTTCACTTTTCACTTTCACCCGAATTACTGGTTGTGTGACCTTAATGAAGTTCCTTAACCTCTCTATGCCCCAGTTTCCTCATCTCAACAAAGGGGAGCAGTAACATACCGCAAAGTATTGTTTGTGAATACTAAATGAGTTAAGAGTTCATGTGAAAAGCTTAGGATCCTGCTTGCTATATAGTGCTTGCTTAATAAATGTTACCCAAGAGTAACAGCTGCTCTAGTGCAGGTGAGCTTTTAGAGGGGAATCCCTTTCACATGACTGACAATGAACTATGTTTAAAGTATGCTCACAGTCTCCATCTGCAGCCCAGGAATGGAAGCTCCTGCATTAGAGATTAGAGCACAATATAAATAGAATACCTAGGAAATGAAGGTATTCACCCAGGGGCTTTGACACCTGCTTCTCCCCAGTCCTGAAATGCTTTCCTCTCTTTCCTCCTGGCACAAGAGGGAAGACAAGTTGACTTTACTCTGTGGAGGCTCTCCCTGTCCTGCAAGGCCATGTTGGTCTCTCCCCTCTTCTTAGCATTGTCAGTACCCAGTACCTTGTCATCCAGCCCTATAAGATGAAGATGTGGTCGTCTGGGCCTATGCTGCCTCCTTGTCCTGGGCTGAACTGTGTCCCTCCCAAATTCATATGTTGAAGTCATAACCCCCAGCACCTCACAGTGTGACTGTATTTGGAGATAGGGCCTTTAAAAAGGTAATTAATGTAAAACGAGAGCTTCCCTGATAGCTCAGCAGTATAGAATCCGCCTGCCAATGCAGGAGACACAGTTAGATCCCTGAGTCAGGAAGATCCGCTGGAGGAGGAAATGGCAACCCACTCCAGTATTCTTGCCTGAGAAATCCCACAGACAGAGGAGCCTGGCAGGCTGCAGTCAATGGGGTTGCAAAAGAAGCGAACACAACTTAGCTACTAAACAAGGTAAAATGTGGTCATATGGGGGGGAGGGCCTTAATTGAATAGGACTGGTGTCCATGTAAGAAGAAACGGGAGTGTTAGTTGCGGCACAGGAACTCTTAGTTGAGGTATGTGGGATCTTGTTTCCCAACCAAGGATTGAAGCCAGGCCCCCTACATTGACAGCGTGGAATCAGAGTTCAAATGCTGCAACTAAAGATCCTGCATGCTGCTACTAAGGCCTGGCTCAACCAAATAAATAATTTTTTTTGGAAAAGAAAGAAGTAAGGAAAATTATGTGAAGATGTAGGAAGAAGACAGCCATCAACAAGCCAGGCAGAGGGGCTTCAGAAGAAAGCAGCCTTGCTGATACCTTGATCCAGAACTATGAGACCCTACATTTCTGTGGTTTAAGTCACCCAGTCAGTACTACTTTGTCATGGCACCTCTCACAAACTTATACATGCTTCCTATCTGAGCCATTTAGGATATTTGAGGTCTGCTGTATTCATCTTTATAGTCCTGGGGCCTAACTCATAACTAGCAATCAAGAAACACTAATGAATTAATCCTCACCATCACATTCGCTTGAGGAAGTTTAAGGTTTAGAAAAAGGAAAGGCATACAGGACTGAGAAATTTTGACATTCAAGAACAGAAGCTTCTGGGACTTCCATGAAGGTCTAATCGTTAAGACTCCACGTTCTCAGTGCAGAGGGTCCGGGTTCAATCCTGAGACAGGGAACTAGATCCTACAGGCCACAACTAAGTCCTGACACAGCCAAGTTAATACAATAAAATAAATACTAAAAAAGAAGTTTCTTGGATATTATTCTGCCTGTGGACCTCTGGGAGACACCATGCATGATGCCTTCAGACATTGGGGGCATCAAGGGGGACTGAGGTCTGGAAGAGGGGGCTTGGAAGGCAACAAAAAGATCTGGAGGGCGAGCCAAGGGCAAATTCCACCAGTTGGCTCCCAGCTTCTCTGAGATCCCGCTGCCTTCCTGATACCGAGCAAGCTGTGTCACCCACCTGTACCTAGTCACCCCCTCTTTACTGGCAAAGAAAAAATGGTGGATCAGCCTCGAGGCATGCTCAGTGGATGACTGACTTGACCTCGCCCTCCTAGAAGATTAGCATCTAGGAAGTAGGGTCAGGAAGGGGAGATGCAGCCCTCATGGACAGGGGTTTCAGACAGTGAGGAAGACTGTGGGGAAAGGGGCACAGGAAGGGACAGGAGGTACCCCTACGGCCACCTCACTGTGTCCTCACCGTGTCCACGCCCCCTGCCAGCATCTCCGTAATATTGGCCTTGACATCCTCCAAGAGCATCTTCTCACTTATCAGGAGGCGGTAGAGGATGCCTGGGTAATTCCTAAACTCTGTTTTCCGTCTCAGGTCCTGGTAGAAGATCTCAGTGTATCTTTCAGCTGTGGGGCAGGAAGAAAGAAAACAGAGTGAGGCCAGGAATTTCCCTGGCTGTCCAGGGGTTAAAAATCCATGCTTCTACTGCAGGGGGATGGGCACAGATTCAATCCCTGGTCAGGGAAATAAGATCCCACATGTTTCCAGGTGGCCAAAAAAAAAGAAAAAGAAATAGCAGTGAGGCTCTCTGCAGAGTGGCGAGAAGGAGCACAAGGGCTTGAGGATTCTGGAGCCCTGCACTTTCTTGGCTGCTGTTTCTCTGAGGAGCATGCTCTATAAAGTTCCTCATACCTGGGTGGTTTTTTTTTTAATTATTAATTATTTAGGGTAAGTGCTATCATCCCCATTTTACAGATAAGGAAACAGAAGTCCATCTAAGATAATAACTTGCACAAGGTCACAAGGGTGTCAAGGGCAGAGGCAGGATTTAACTCCAGACCTGGCATCATCACCACATCCCAGTCAGCCTTCTTCACCCTTTACGAATCCCTGTCACCAAAGCCCTGCTCTGTCACCAAGCACAGCCGTGTCTGAAATGCTGGTCTTTAACCCATGTTGGGAATCCTGGCTCCTTGGAAGAATATGACAGACCTCGTTAATCCTCTTTCTCCAGAAAAATCTGATCATCCCCAGGAGCCAGCTTTTTGCCTACCATATTCAGGGGTTCCTGGGCCTTCCTGATGGCAATCTATCAGTTTTCTATACCGCAATCATAACTTGGGACAAAGCGGCAGGTCAAGGTCTGAGGCTTCCAACTGACTTTCTCTCCACCTCTGTGTCTTTCTCCCCACTCCCCCAACCCTCAGCCCTCCAACCCAGGCCTGGATTTCCCATCTCCAGAGGCAGATAGGGCTCTCCTGGCTCCCTTCTATGACTGCCCAGGGTACAGCCCTCACCTTTATGGAAAATTGTGTCCCATGCAGCTACATGGTCCCTCCAAGTCTTGGTTCTGAACAGACGGTACAGTTCTGGAGGGAGGTTGAGCAGAGGGACGCTGGTGTGGAACATCTGGTAGACGGCATCAATGAACTTCTGGGCCTCAGGGTTCACTGTCTCCTCCAGCATCCCCAGGCGCTCCCCAAACATGACATTGGTGATGGCTGTGGTAGAGGCAAAGTTGAAGAATCTCATCCAACCTGACCATCTGAGAGCCTCAGCTCCCAGGAAACCATCGCCCCCCCCCCCCCACCAACACATGGGAGCCCTTGCATCCAACTTCAGCCTCCTTCAGTAAAGTAACTAAGCTGAGTCCCAAAGGGCTGAAATCACAGGAGTAAGGAAAACTGCCTTTGTGGCAGCCAGTCAGGCCCTTCAGAGGGTCATGGGACAGACCCTAAAAAGGGATCCCTCGAGTGGGAGGCAGAGCCTCCAGCACAGCTGAAAAAAGGCTCAGGCTGGGAGGAAACTGCGCTGTCCCCCTTCCACCAGCACCCACAGCAGCCTCTCAGCTTTCCTCCTGGGAAGAGAGACTTCTCATCTATAATTGACCAGAGTGGCTAAATACTTCCTGGAACAGGTCAGATGGGTGCCTGGGGGGACATCAATCCCCGGTAACTGGCCATCCAGGGCCCACTCTGGCTGGTCATAAGAAGTCACAACAACCCCCAAGGGTTTCCCGCCTCCTGGGTCAGGAATTTTATGCCAAACCCTGGGCACTCCAAATCTCCTGCAGTGACCACATGATCCCCATCAAGCCACAGGGCCTTTGCATGTGCTGTTCCCTCTGCCTACAATGTCCAACTTCTTTATTCCACCTGGAAAATTCCTAGACATCCTCCAGTACCCTGTTTCAGTTACCCACCCAACCCTCCCCTCCCCTCCCCTCCCCTCCCCTCCCCTCCCAGACTTCGAAGGGAAGGTCTCTGTCCCAAGAGAGAGATTTGCTGAATGAAAGGCCAAGTCAAACCCTGGCTTTTGGAAGAAAGGGGCAATAGGGACCCACATTTTAGAAATTCTTGCCCCCATATCATGAATCAGATGAGAGCGTGCAGCTCTCCCCCGGCTAGCTGATGACAGAGAATGTGTTCAGTGGCTCCTCCCAGAAACAAATCCTGACACTTCTTCAGAGTCTATGCTGAGTCTCAAGGTGAGATGCTGGGTTCTCCAATCCCCAGGACTGTGGCCAGGTAGGTTCAAGTTCCTTACACTCAAAGGCAAAGTGAAACAGGTCTTCCTTGATGTCCCCTACAAACTTTCCGGAGCCCTGCTGCTTGATGCGCTTGTGCAGGAGGCTGACGAAGTCCTGAGACACTGGATTCAGCAGGGGGATGAAGTTCTTTATTGCCTCTGGAGCCATCACCTCCGTGTTCAGGACCACCCGGTCTTTCTTCCAGGTTCCTGACTTCCTGAGAAAACATGGGCCCTCGGGCCCTCATGGTCACAAACCCCAGGCCTGGCAAACACAGAGGGCGCTGACTAGGCTTTCCCAGGAGGCTGAGCCACAGCTCAAAGTCCAGCGCTCACATCCACAGCCCTCCCTGCCCTCCCCTCCTCCCAGCTTCTGCCTGGCCTGGGTGGGACAGAGGGGAGGGAACGGGGAGGCTTGTGTGACAGAAAAATAAAAGGCTGAAGTTCAAACCCCCAACCGTGCTCTCCTCCCTCTGCTGCTGCTGCTGCTGCTTTAAACAAGATGGCAATCCTATGCTTAGAGCCTTTAAGTAACTGTCAAGCCCTTTAGTCTTGGCCTCTGCTACAGGCCTGCCCTCCCCACCACTTCCGCTTCCTCCTGGCCAGTCTCACCTCCTACCATTCAAGGGTCCCTCTACATCACCTTTTCTGGCCCCTTCACGGACACAACTGACCAACCTCTGCACCCCCAACACGTCCCATTACTTTAATTGGTGGGGAATCTCAGGTGCCCAAAATTGGTTAATACCCATTCCTAGTCTCAACTTACAGCCCATTCTTGGAAACAGATCCGTGCAAAGCCCTCTTTTTTATTTGGGGGCTTTTTTGTTTGTTTGTTTACAAGAATGTTATTATAAACTCACAATCCAACATGAATACTAGAAACTTGATGATAACTTTCAGATGCCTACCCGGTCCTCCCACATCCTGCCTCCCTGCCTCCTAACCTGAATCTCTTGTTTGCTTTTGTAAATAGTTTTAGCTGATCGACATATATTTCTAAAATGTGCTTTTTAAAAATGCATGCTTGTTTTCAACTTCTTATGAAAGCTGTCATGATTTGCTTTTTTCACTCAATTTATATCACTAAGTATCATCTGTGTTGTGAGATGCTAAGGCTGTTCTTGTTGACGGGGGTCTGCCACTGTCTCTCTTCATGCTCCTGTTGGGCATTTAGGTGGTTTCCCGGTTTTTGCTATCATGAACAACTGCATTGCAAACATTTTAGTACATATCCGTCTCAGTGGGTGGGGTGGGGGTATTCTTTGGAGTATACTCCTGAGAGCAGAATGACTGCATTATAAGCATGGGTTTATAATGGCTGCATTATAAACATTCAACTGCAGGAAGTAACGTTCAACCATTTTCCCAAGTGGTGGCATCGGCTTTCAGTCCCACTAGCAAGCTAGGAGCACTCTAGTTGCTCCATATCCTCATCAACACTTGTTATGGTCACATTCTCATTTTTTGATGAGCAATGTGGTGGAAAATGGTATCTGTTGCATTTAGATACACTGATTTATTCATGCTTCTTACTGCTCCTTTAGACTATAAGGCACTCTCCTAGGGGCAGGGCCCTGCCCTGCTTGTCACTCAGAGTCTAGCACCAGGACTGGCACAGAGGAGGCACTCAATAAAATGGGTCTTACTGGATGAACCAATGAATGAGAACTTTTCAAGGTCTTTAATTACTCAGTAAGATCTTCTTCCTGACCATGTTCCTGAAGGTTGGCAGGGCAGTTCACCCTCCCCATCATCTGTTTGATGGAGGCAGGAAGATGACAGGGGTTTGTCTAGGGGCCCAGCTGTTAACAGAAAGGGCAGGGCAAGCACAGCCCCAGCTTCTCACCCCCAGCCTCTGCCCTTGCCCCAGCCACCCAGCATCTCCCTCCAGCCCCTGGGAGAGGGCCCAGGACTCACTTAAACAGGACTCCGATGGGTTTCTGATAATAGTGGTGATAGGCCAGCCAGGGTGGGACGTCATATCTCTCTGGGTAGGACCCCTCAAACTTAAAGAGACGGGCCACGTCTTCAGGGTGAATGATATAAACTGACTCCAAATTGCCGAGCTTCTCCCTGGAGGGGCAGAAGAGGGGTGCTGTGAGGTAAAGATCTGAGGAGAGTCCTGCAGACCCTGAGCAATCAGGGCACAGGGCTCAGCTCCTCTGTAACCACTTTGTGGCTGACAGCACAGAGCAGACAGGCCTGGGAGTGGATCCTGGCCCATGGTTTCCACACTGTATGATCTTAGTCTCGGTTTCTTCACTGGAGATAAATATAGTACCCGCCTGACAGGATTGCTGAAGGATAAGATGATATGAAATCTATGGGTGTGACTCCTATTGTGTGTGTCTGTGCTCAGTCGTATCTGATTCTTTGTGACCTTATGGACTGTAACCCACCAGGCTCCTCTGTCCATGGAATTCTCCAGGGAAGAATACTGGAGTGGGTTGCCATGCCCTCCTCCAAGCGATCTTCCTGACCCGGGGATTGAACCCTCATCTCTCACGTCTCCTGCACTGGCAGGCGGATTCTTTACCACTGTGCCACCTGGGAAGACAGTCTCTCTAAGTAACAGCTTCGTGCTCATCTTATCATCACAGTGGCTCCTACACATCCTCAGGACCAAGCCCACCCCTACCCAGGGCCTCCCCTGGATCATCAGGTCCTCCAATGTTCATTCTTCCTGTGTGTCTAGCACCCTCCACCCTCTCACCTATGCAGAGCTCAGAAACATGGCACTTTCATGGCAGCTGGGAGTAACCCTGGACTAGAGTGACTCTGTGTAGCTTGCTAGGCAGGTCACACACCAGGCCAGGCAGTCCCTTCTAAGCTCTACGATTGAAGTTCTGGGACTGGTCACCCTCCCCCAGGAATTTGATGCCCAACCAAGTACTCTGTCACTATTAAAATAAAACTGAGGTAAAACATCAAACCCCAGGTATAAATATACCTTAAGGCACTTTGCATAGTATTAAAGTACAACTGTCATGAAACAACAGAAAATCCTGCTTCTCACTTGTATCTGCCTTTTGCATAAGAAAGTTAATTCAAGATACACTTCAAGGTAAAATATAAAAGCATACAAGTATAAGCCAAATTCTCATTCTCTCCCTCTCTCTACCCTCCTTCCCCTCTCTTCCTCCCTCTCCCTTGAGAATGGAGAGGGAGGGGGAGGGGAGGAGAGGATGGGGAGAGGGAGAGAGCATGGCTTTAGCCACTAACCCACAGAGCCCAGGCCTATCTTCCCCAAGTCTCCTTGGCCGACCATGGCCTCCCAGAAAATCCCCTCAGTGTTTTTCCAGCTGCCACACATCCTCAAACCACTGGCTCCATTAAAAACAGCTAAGCAAAGTCCTTGAACTGCTATTGTTATTATCAATTCTGCCTCTGGGAATCTAGCCCAAGGCAGCTATCTGACATCAGTGATGCCTGATGGATGAAAATGTTCATAGGAAAAAAAATGGATAAGGATGTCTAATAGTTAAAAAAAAAAAAAAAAAACCTAGAGTGGTCTAAATATCCACTTTAAAAAGCTAGCTTAAAAAAAATATGCCTTATCCATACTATGGGCTACTATGCTGCCTTTTAAAATTATATTAAAGAGAGAAAAGAGAAAAGAAGTCCTTGGTACATTGTTATAGGACAACACAAAATAGCATATAAATACATTCACATTCTGAACGGTACATAAATATTATCAAAACTGAGATTGTATTTGATATCAATTTTTCTAAACTATTGAATAAAGAACAGGAATAACCTTGTATTAAGGAAAAGTCCATGAAACTTGTAAATTCCTCATGTTCATTTAGAAGTTTGTTATTTCAAGGCTATAGTTAGAATACTGACACCCTGAATAATATAATAATGTGCATGCTCACTCATGTCCGACTCTTTTCGACCCCATGGACTCTAGCCTGCCAGGCTCCTCTGTCCATGGGATTTCCAGGCAAGAATACTGGAGTGGGTTGCCATGTCCTCCTCCAAGGGATTTTCCTAACCCAGGGATCAAACCTGCATCTCTTGAAGGCATTGGCCGGTGGATTCTTTACCACTAGCGCCCCCCTGGGAAGACTGACACCCTGAACTGGAAGCCAAACAATCAGGGTTCCAGCCCTGGCTTTGTCCTGATGAACTGTGTGACCTTGGCAAGACCCTTCTCTCTGGGTCTCAGTTTTCCCATCTGTGAATTGGGAATAATGCCAAATTTAAGGACAGGTTGCAAGACTCAGATGAAAGTGACTCAGAAAATAGGGGCTTTATAAAATGAAGGGTTCCTACAAGGGGCTAGGAATAGGAAGGAGGAGGAGGGGAGGATGCAGGGAATAATGAAAGATCCATGAAGTGAGACTGGGGAGAGAGGCTTAGAAGGGAGAGAAAGAGACAGAAAGACTAAGAAGAGAGACTCAGGAGCAAACTTCTTCCAAACCTAACATTCAGCCTGGGGCTAAGGGGCTGCCCTGTCTCCAACCAGTTCTAAAAAAGCACCTATAACTTTAAAAGGGGAAATTCCCTGTCAGTCCAGTGGTTACAGCTCAGTGCTCCCACTGCAGGGGACATAGGTTCGATCCCTGGGCAGAGAAATAAGATCCCACAGGCCATGTGGTGCATACCCCCCCTCCCCCACCAAAAAGAAATAAAGTAAAAGTAAAGCATTATCCTTCCTGGTATCCCCTCCCTGCCCTCAGCCATCACCTTTGCCACCTCTAATCCCCCTCACTTATGCTGTCAGAAAGGAACCCAAATGTCTCTTGAAGCCCACCTACCTTAGAAACTGCTAAGAACAAGTGAGGCCTCCCTCCCAAGGGCAGCCTCCAGACCTCACCCCCACCCCAGGGCAAGAAGGTGGGGTACACCGAGGCCAAAAGACCAAAGGCCCTCCCTCCTGTCTGGATGCAAGGCAGATGTTTGGGGAAGAGGGGCCGCAGCCAGGCCTAGCGGAAGGGACCAATCAGCCACTCAGAGCCCCACAGGCCAAGGGGTGCCAAGGCCAGCACCCCAGCAGGACGGGCTTCTAGCTGAGTGATGGGGCTAGAGTCCTAACCTCTCTGAACTTCCTTCTCCTCTGATAATGGGGATGACAACCACACATTGCAAAGTGTCCTGCAGATAATAGAGGTACCGAGGCTTATTCTCTTGGCCTCCCCACCGCCCCAAAGTTTCAAAGGTGTAGAGCCCGGGGACTGTTGATGCCTCAGGGCTGGGAAGTGAACCCACTGTCTGGGAAGCATTAACTCTACTCCTGCCACCCCCAGGCGGGAAGAAATAAAGTCAGAGGGGAACCAGAGCCTGGAAGGGGAGGGCAGACCTTTCGGGGAGGGGGCCACCACAGGCTTCCCTATCCCGCCAGCCCCCATCCTCTGCCAGGCTTACCTGTAAATGGGGCCATACTTCTGGAAGTTCTCGATGTGGCGAAAGTGGATTCTCTGTGAGCCCTTCTCCCTCCAGAAATGGTACAGGTTAAGCCAGCCATTGTCACCCGGGGAGGGGATCTCACTGTAGGGGCGAGGGGTCTTAGTGGAGATGCCAGCTCCCTCTCCAGTGCCCACCCTGTGCTGCCCCCAGCTCTCCCTCCCCGTGCTCAGGATGGGTGGGCAGCCTTTGACCAGGACTGAGCGGAGGGGAAGCCCCCTGGCCAGCATGCTGCGCCCACAGCCGCCGCTGTCCCTGCTCCTACTGCAGCAAGTGACTCTGGCCCTGGGGCCCTGGGGCCCAGCTTATAATCACCAGCTCAAGGCTAAGTGAGAAGCTGACAGGGAGGTCAGCCTCCTCCGGCTGACTCCAGCCCACATAGCTCCTCCCAGACTGGGTACTGGAAAGGAAAGAATGTAGCCAATCATTCCAGTTCTGTTAGGGGAAGCCCCTGATTGAAACCGCCCACCCTGGCCAGGCACCATAATAACCATTTGCATGAGTTGTTTTATGACAGGAGATCCTGATAAGGAATATGGAACTAATAAGCCACCACCAGCCAGAAGAGTTCGGGAAAGGTGGAGAGGAGACACTGCCTATCCGTCCACTTCCCAGAATCCCTCTTGCTAGCATCCATCTTGGCTGAGCGATGCTTGCGCCACCAGGAAAGACAATGAATTAGAATGATTGGCCAAAGACCACCCAGAAACTAATCCCATCACCATAAAACCCAAGACTGCGAGCCACTGGCAGAGCAGTTCTCCTGGGTTCCCTTACCCTCCTGCTCTTCACCTGGGTGTCCTTCCCAATAAAACCTCTTGCTTTGTCAGCACATGTGTCTCCTGGGACAATTCATTTCTGAGTGTTAGACAGGAGCCCAGTTTTGGGCCCTGGAAGGTGTCCCCCGTCCTGAAACAGTTCTACAAACATCAAGCGTCAGCCACTATGGTCACCCACCTGAGGGGACCCCCTCAGTGCACCCTGAGGATACTTCAGGTTGAAGAAAAACAGGAAGCATTTGCATTGTACTGGTCCCTAGATAAGCTGTATATCTAAAGGAAAATTTCCATGACCCCAGATTCTTGCACACATAGTTTCCCTCTTGGCTCAGTCAGTAAAAAATCCACCTGCAATGCAGGAGACAAGGGTTCAGTCCTTGGGTTAGGAAGAGTCCAGGGAGAAGGAAATGGCAACCCACTCCAGTATTCTTGCCTAGAAAATCCCATGGACAGAGGAGCCGAGTGGGCTACAGTCTATGGGGTCGCAAAAAAGTCGGACAGGTCTTGGTGACTAAACAGCAACATATATAGAAAAACACTAAAATCATTCACTTGAGATGTCTGTTGTTTGGGATTAGCAGTAATCTTTTTATGTTTGACTACATGTTCATCCCCCTCCTCAAAGCAAAAAAAAAATAAAAGATTGATATAAACCCTAGCTTTTCCCTTACTTCTTTGGAACAGATCGTCGGAGCTGGCTGAGAGCAGTTTCCTAAGCCAAAGTCCTGTAGGGGACCAAAATCTGCCACCCCAAAATATCTCTTTAGAATGCAGATTATTTAAAAATGAAAACAATCAAAGCCCATAAGACTTGGGAAAAAATTGGCCTTCCCTCTGTTAGGTAGTTAGAATAGGGAAAAGGAGTCCAGAATGGCGGTGACTAAAAGATCTGGAAGGGGAAAGCCCACGAAAAAAGAACAAAGGAAGGTCCGAGGACTGGAGTGAGAACCTCAGGTAAAACAAACAACATTCCTGGCTGGCCCAATTTACATAGGACAGGACAAGGGACAGAGAAACATATAAAAAGAGGAGCCAAAGCCCTCTTCTCTCTCTCTCTCCCGCGCAATGGGGTGCTCTTCTCTTCGCGTCTTTAGATCAATGTGCCCTCACGCCTCGAAGATGGATTTTCCTGCTATTATCTAAATAAAATAAAGCTGTAACACTGAGCTGTAAAACTGATTTATTTAAGAGCTATAACACGGTCCATTCGAGACCTGAGAGCTATAACACGATCTGTCCAAGACCCGAGGGCTGTGACCCGCCGAGGAGGGCTTTAATGTCCGTCACTCCAAATTTTTGTTGTGACGAGACAAAGAACCGAGGAGCATACACTCGCCTGACATCTATGGTGCCGTGACTCGGGTTTAACCTGGCTGAAACAACCTCCATGCGGAAGAGGCCAAGCGCAGCAGGAGCCCAACTCGGTGAAGCTCCTGCGGTAAAAGCGGAACGCGAAGAAAACCCAGCGCAAGGGAAGGCCTGTCGTGCTGGAAATCGGGGCAGCGGAAAATGAACTCAGCAGAAAGCCCACGTGGCTCAGCCTCAGATTCCAGAAGACCTCCGGTTAAGGTAGGAGGTCCTCGCTTCTATGGCTGGAGGGACATATGTCTAACAAAATCTTAACTCCTTTACAATCTCTCATTTCTTGTTTCCTCAAACCACCCCGCAAACAGGCGGGCGGCAGTGGGTACAACTGAGGGACTCTGGAGAGGCTACTCTTTCAGTATGTCCTCAAGGCACTATCTGCTGGGCCCCAGTAGCTGTTACCCAAGCCGGTGGGGGTTCTTCTATCCCTTCTCTTCTCTATGCTAAGAATCAGGCCAATGGAAACTGTGAGCACTGGTCAGATATCTAGCAAATTTTCCAGCAGGCTATGAAGGGGATTCCTTGGCATGTTTTTCCCACTTCTTTTTCCTCCTGTCCTTCAGCTCTTTCTCCCGGGGCTCGAGCCCGACCAAAACCCAGGATGCCTGGCTCAGGCTCTGAGGTCTTGCAAAAATTCAGTGAGAGACAAAGTGATAAGTGGGAGGTGGATTTGCTAGGATTCAGAAAAAAAGCGCCCATTCTACAGGGTAAGGGCAATGGAATGTGGCCTGGCTAGGTTTTGCAAGCAGGGTGAATTCATATGCTACTGAGCGGGAGGATCATCCCAGCCATTGGGGAACCACCTACTCCTCTGTCTTTTGGCAGTGCCTTGGAGCTATTCTGCCACTTCTGGGTGTGTCTTTTGGCTTATAGATTGGGGGTTAAGGTTAACTTGAATTTGACTTGTCATGTTGGACCCAATCGATTTTAGTCGGTATACGTTATGCCCTTGTTCTATGTCATTCTTTCAAAGGTTGTGCTCTGCTCCCCTTTCCCTCCTGTTTCATGCTCCTTTCCTCAGCCCCATCCAGGCCCACACTGTTGCCTCTACAACCTTCTAGAGGGATAACCAGAAAATAGCTGGTCTTGGGAGGGAAGTACTGTATAATATCCAACCCCTTAATCCTACCTTGCACTGGTCACGCTGGAGACCTTGAGGATGCCCAAACTCCAGCCCAGGGGTCCCAGGAGGTCGTCACGCCTCGACCTGCCCAGGGACCCAATTCTCGGGAGGCCGTCACACCTCGACCTGCCCGGGGATTCGATCTCTAGGAGGCTGTCACGTCTCAGCCTGCCTGGGGATCTGCACCCTGACCCGGGGACACTGGCTCTCAGGTTGTGACAGTACTAGGTAGGATGAGCTTACATCATGGTATCTATTCCCATCCACGGTGGACAAACTAGCAATGAGTTACAACCCCTTAATTCTACCCAGTACTGGTCACGCTGGAGACCTTGGGGACGCCCAAACTCCAGCCCGGGGGTCCCAGGAGGTCATCACGCCTTGACCTGCCTAGGGATCTGGTCCTCAAAAGGTTGTCACGCCTCAACCTGCTCAGGGATCTGCTAGTCCCAAGGGTCCCAGGAGTCGTCACGCCTCGACCTGCCCAGGGACCCAATTCTCGGGAGGCCGTCACGCCTCGACCTGCCCAGGGATTCGATCTCTAGGAGGCTGTCACACCTCAGCCTGCCTGGGGATCTGCACCCTGACCCAGGGACGCCTGGCTCTCACTTTGCGACAGTACTGGGTAGGATAAGCTTCAAAAAGCCTATTAGGTTTTTCTTTTCCTTTTCCTCCCTGTCATGACTGTTTTTCAGATGGGAAATAACCAATCCACTTCCCGGCAGACGCCCTTGAGATGCATCCTTGATAACTGGAAGCTGTTCGATCCTCTAACTCTGAGGAGGAGTCATTTAAAATTCTTTTGTGCCACTGTGTGACCACGGTATCCACCGGGGACAAGGAACACTGGCCTGAGGATGGGACTTTAAATTACAATACCATCCTGCAATTAGAATTATTCTGCAAAAGACAAGGGAAATGGACAGAGATACCCTATGTCCAAATTTTCTTCAGACTGAGAGATTTGAAGGAACTCTGTCTTAAGTATGGGATCGCTGTATGCCCTAAAAGTGAGCCCACTAGGCAAATGGTGTTAGGCACAGGCAACCAAGAGAAGGAAGCCCCCTGTGAAGGCTCACCTCCCACAGCTCCCGAGTTGCCTGGTACTTCTTCCTTGTATCCAAGCATGTCCCCGTATCCAGGAGCATCCCCTCCACAAAAGCCAGCTCAAGTATGTCCCTTAGTTGAAACTGGAGGAAAATTCGGACCAACTCGAGTCCATAAACCCTTCTCCCTCTTAGAACTAAGACAGATCAAACAAGACCTAGAAAGCTATACAGATGACCCAGGCAAATATATAGATACATTCCAACATATTACTTTGGCCTTTGACTTGATGTGGAAGGACATCATGGTCATATTTAGTCAAACTTTATCTGACCCTGAACATACTAGGGTCTTAAAGGAAGCCTGGAGGTATGCAACAGGGCTTCACATGTCAAGTGATAGATACCCAGTAGGGGAAACTGCTGTCCCCTCCTCCGATCCTAACTGGAATTATAATGACCCTGAGCACATCTGAGAAAGAGATCATTTTCTAATCTGTATAAAGGCAGGCCTGAAAGCAGCCCAGGAAAAAGTAATCAGCTATGCTCGGGTCTCAGCAATAACTCAGGAGTCCAATGAGAACCCCATTGCCTTTCTGGAAAGGCTAAAAGAGGCCCTCCAAAAGTTTACCAATTTGGACTTAGACTCTTACGAGGGACAGATGATTTTAAAGGACAAATTCCTGTCCCAGTGTGCATCAGATATCAGAATTAAGTTACAACAGCTACAGCAGCAGAACTCTGCTGCCTCTCTAGATGAGATGATCCAGACAGCCACCAATACCTTTTATAACAGAGAAAGGAGAAGGAGGCCAAGGCCCAGGAGAGGGAGAGAAGGAAAGAGACAAGCCATGTCCAGATGCTGGCCGCCCTCCAGGGAAGCCCTATGGCACACCCCGAGCCCTTGAATGACAAGGCACGAGGCAAATGCCCAATCTGTAGACAGGCGGGGCATTGGGCCAAACAGTGTCCTAACCGTGACAAGCCTCCTAGAACAGCTTGCCACAAATGCCATCAACTGGAACATTGGGCGGCACTCTGCCCTGGGGACCCAAGAGCCTCAAAGTCAAGCGCCAAGCCTTCCCTCACGATGGTTCAAGAGGACTGAAGCGGCCCGCTCCAGCCAGCCCACCTGTCACAGATAACCATCATGGGGCTGGAGCCAAGGGTTCAACTGGATGTGGCAGGTAGGTCCGAGAATTTCTTGGTTGACACAGGGGCTACCTACTCTGTCTTGATCTCCTATTCCGGAGCCTTCTCCTCCCAAACCTGTACCATTTTGGGTGCTACAGGAAAAGCAGCTACTAAAAGATTCACCCAAGCATTTCTTTGTTGCTGGGGTGGACAGATATTCTCCCACCAGTTTCTGGTAGTCCCTGAGTATCCTACTCCCTTAATGAGAAGAAACATACTCACTAAACTGGGCACCACCCTTGTGATGGGAAGCTTTTCAGCCCCTAGGGCCCTACAGCTTCTGGTTACTACTGAAGAATCCATTACACCTTCTCCAATAGAGAGAGAACAAAGACTATGGGAGGAAAAAATTAACCCCCAGGTGTGGGACCAGGGGATTCCTGGACAAGCCCACCAAGCTGAACCGGTCATCACTGTCCTCCGAGATCCCACTCGGTTTCCTAACCGGAAACAAGAGCCTCTCAAAAGAGAGGCTCGGGAGGGACTACAGCCTTTAATAAATAAATTCCTTGCTTGTGGGCTATTGGTCCCCACCAGTTCGCCATGTAACACCCCAATCCTCTCAGTAAAGAAAAAGGATGGAATCTGGCGAATGGTTCAAGATCTCCGGATCATAAATGAAGCTGTAGTCCCCCTCCATCCCACCGTACCCAATCCCTATGTAATCTTGGGAGAAATCCCACCCGGTGCCAAGTGGTTTACAGTCTTGGATCTCAAAGATGCATTTTTTTGCATACCACTGGCTAAAGAATCCCAATATCTTTTTGCCTTTGAGTGAGGGGCCCCAGGAGAAAAACACCAACAGATGACTTGGACAATATTACCTCAGGGGTTCAAAGACAGCCCCCACTTGTTTGGACAGGCCCTTAGCCGGGATCTCCTAGATTTGGACCTGGGACCTAATGGGAAAATATTACAATATGTAGATGAACTACTAATCTGCTCTCCCGATGAGAAAAGTGCCCAACAACATGCAATTCAGGTTCTAAACTTTTTGACAGAAAGGGGATATAAGATCTCCCGTGCTAAGGCACAGATGGTCGAGACAAAGGTCACTTACCTGGGAGTTCAGATTACACATGGGTCCAGGAGGCTGTCCTCTGATCAGGTACAAGGAATCCTCCAGTTGCCCTCCCCCACGACTCAAAAACAATTGCAAGATTTCCTGGGGCTAACTGGGTATTGTAGACTCTGGATACCCAACTATGGTCTAAGTGCCCAGCCCTTATATAAAAGCTTAAAGGAACGAGATGATTCAATCCCACTGATGTGGGGAACTCCTCAAAAGAAGGCAGAGGCTACACTAAAACAGGCCTTAACTCAGGCACCTGCCTTGAGGTTGCCAGATCCAAAAAAGCATTCCAACTTTATGTCCATGAAAGAAAGGGAATAGCCTTGGGAGTGTTAACTCAAAGGTTGGGATCTGAGTCCCAGCCTGTGGCTTACTTATCCAAGAGACTTGATCCAACCACCCAAGGCTGGCCCCCCTGCATTTGAAATCTTGCGGCTATTGCAATAGAAGATGCTTTAAAACTCTCCTTTGGGGGAAAACTAACTATTTTTACCAGCCACCAAGTAAAACAACTCCTAAATGGGAGAGGCCATTTATGGATGTCTGATCAGAGAGCCCTCAGATATCAAGTAATACTGATGGAAAATCCAGGCCTCACTATATCCCCTTGTGAGGTTCTTAACCTAGCCACCCTCCTGCCTACCCCCGAGGGCTCGCTCCCCTTTCACTCCTGTCTAGAAACCTTGGGCCACTGGACAAAACCCCCAGGGGGATTGTCAGAAGATCCTCTGACCAATAATGAGGAAATCTGGTACACTGACGGAAGCAGCTTTGTCTTGGATGGAAAAAGAAGAGCCGGATATGCAGTAGTCTCCAATTTTGAAATCATAGAGGCTAAACCTTTGCCACCAGGTACTTTGGCCCAATTAGCTGAACTCATAGCCCTGACTCGAGCTTTAGAGCTGGGAAAAGGAAAAAGAACAGCCATTTACACTGACTCCAAGTATGCCTTTCTGGTGCTACATGCACATGCAGCTATTTGGAAAGAAAGGGGCCACTTGACCACCTGAGAGTCCCCAGTCAAATATGGTGATCAAATTCTTAGACTCTTGGAGGCAGTCCATCTGCCCACTGAGGTTTCAGCCTCCCACTGTAAAGGACACCAAAAAGGGAGCACTGAAGTGGCACAAGGGAACCAAGCAGCCGATCAGGCAGCTAAGAGAGCAGCCTTACAGACCAATGACCTAATAGGGGTTGCCACCCTAGTTACACAGACTAACTTGCCAGAAACTCCTTCATATACTGAAGGTGAGACTCTTAAAGCTAAGAGTGAGGGGTTTCAAGAAGATCATATGGGGTGGTTCCAAAAGGAGGGGCTCCTTTTTCTGCCTGGGAACCTCCAGTGGAAGTTGGTTAACTCCTTACATGCCACCACTCATTCAGGAGAAAAGGCCCTCCAAAGATTACTAGAAAGGTCTTTCAGAGGAACAGGCTTCCAAACAACTATAAGACAAGTGGTCTCCTCTTGTCCCACTTGCCCAAGTGGGACAACCCCCAAGGAGCTCGAAGACCCTAGCTGGCCCAGCCCGTCCAACGACGTGGGGCCTATCCAGGAGAGGACTGGCAGATGGACTTCACCCAGATGCCAGTTTCTCAAGGGTATAAATACCTATTAGTCATGATAGATACATTCACAGGATGGATTGAAGGCTTTCCCACCCGGACTGAGAAGGCTGAGGAGGTGGTAAAAAACTACTCCATGAAATCATTCCAAGATTTGGTCTGCCCAGGTCATTACAAAGTGACAATGGGACATCATTTACTTCTAAGATCATCCAAGGAGTTTCTAAAGCATTGGGCATTACTTATTATCTCCATTGTGCCTGGAGGCCTCAGTCTTCAGAAAAAGTAGAAAGAGCCAACCAATTCTTAAAATCAGAGATAAAAAAAGATAACCCAAGAGACCTCCCTGGGATGGAAGGAGGTTTTACCAATAGCTCTCCTCCGTACCCGTATTGCCCCTAAGGAACAGGTTGGTTTTAGTCCTTATGAGATGCTATATGGGAGACCTTTTGTTTATGTCAATGACCTCTTCCTAGATCCAGAGGTTCAGACCCTCCAGTCTTATACGATGGCCATTGGGCAATTCCAACAGGATATACGCTTGTGGGGTATGAACCAGGACCCAAAAGACTCTAAGGAGTCACCACTATATGCTCCAGGGACTCAAGTCCTAATTAAAGTCTGGAAAGATGGGTCCCCAAAGGCTCAACTCCAGCCCACATGGAAAGGCCCCTACCCTGTAATACTTTCTACTCCCACAGCGGTCAAGGTGCCAGGACATGACTCCTGGATTCACTACTCACGAGTCAAACCGTGGAAGAAAACAGAAGAGGACACTCAATACACCCGTGAGCCCCTGGGAGATCTCAGATACCTATTCAGAGTTACAAATGAGTGTCATTCTAATGAACACCCCCAAAACCTGGTCTCTGGGGATAAGATTTCTCAAGACTGCTCTAAAGAGCCAACACAGCTTGGCAGAGATACTCCAAAACAGACAGGAGAAAAATCTGATCTCTGAACAAAGAGAGACTTGAACCATCCTGGCGATGTAAATTTGAAATTGGCTAATGCCCCTACTAGTCCTTGTTACACCATACTGATGCTACTTATGATTGCTCCATGTACTGTCAATTGTCTAATCTGTCTTGTCTCTGCCCAGGTCAAGCTGCAACATGCAGCGCCAGTTCAACAAAGATATAAAACTACAGCCAACCACGGAAAATATCACTCACCCTTAGACGGACACCACTATAAGGACTCTGAGGCTTGAGACTACCAAGAGGAGAAGGCCCAATGCCCCTCGCCATCCCAGTTCAGCAGGAAGTAGCCAGAGAGACCTCAACGCCCCATTCCCAAAGAATTGGGCCTCCCATCTCTTGAGGGGGGAATGTTAGGTAGTTAGAATAGGGAAAAGGAGTCCAGAATGGTGGTGACTAAAAGACCTGGAAGGGGGCCGCCGCTGTCGTGGGTCTGAGGAGGGGCGCTGCTTGGGGGCGCGCGCCGGGGCCCGGGGCGCCCGGGGAGGGGCGGCGCGGCGCGGGAAATGGCGCCCGCTCGGGCCGCGGGCGCCTCGTGACGGGTGGATCTGTGTCCCCGAGCAGATGACGAGATGTTCTCCGACATCTACAAGATCCGGGAGGT
Organism: Cervus canadensis; assembly: GCF_019320065.1. Lineage (NCBI taxonomy): Eukaryota > Metazoa > Chordata > Mammalia > Artiodactyla > Cervidae > Cervus > Cervus canadensis. Next base: position 34,219,885 of record NC_057402.1, read on the forward strand.
CGCGGACGGGCTGTGTCTGGAGGTGGAGGGGAAGATGGTCAGTAGGACAGAGGGTAACATCGATGACTCGCTCATTGGTGGAAATGCCTCCGCTGAAGGCCCCGAGGGCGAAGGTACCGAAAGCACAGTAATCACTGGTGTCGACATTGTCATGAACCATCACTTGCAGGAAACCAGCTTCACAAAAGAAGCCTACAAGAAGTACATCAAAGATTACATGAAGTCAATCAAAGGGAAACTTGAAGAACAGAGACCAGAAAGAGTAAAACCTTTTATGACAGGGGCTGCAGAACAAATCAAGCACATCCTTGCTAATTTCAAAAACTATCAGTTCTTTATTGGTGAAAACATGAATCCAGATGGCATGGTTGCTCTGCTGGACTACCGTGAGGATGGTGTAACCCCATATATGATTTTCTTTAAGGATGGTTTAGAGATGGAAAAATGTTAACAAAGTTGGCAGTTACTTTGGATCAATCACCTGTCGTCATAACTGGCTGGCCACTGCTTTTCATCCACACAACACCAGGACTTAGACAGATGGGACTGATGTCATCTCGAGCTCTTCATTTGTTTTGAACGTTGATTTATTTGGAGCGGAGGCATTGTTTTTGAGAAAAACGTGTCATGTAGGTTGTCTAAAAATAAAACGCATTTAAACTCATTGGAAAAAAAAAAAAAAGACCTGGAAGGGGAAAGTCCACGAAAATAGAACAAAGGAAGGTCTGAGGACTGGAGTGAGAACCTCAGGTAAAACAAACACTCCTGGCTGGCCCAATTTACATAAGACAGGCCAAGGGACAGAGAAACATATAAAAAGAGGAGCCAAAGCCCTCTTCTCTCTCTCTCTCCCGCCCGATGGGGTGCTCTTCTCTTCGCGTCTTTAGATCGTCGTGCCCTCACGCCTCAAAGATGGATTTTCCTGCTATTATCTAAATAAAATAGAGCTGTAACACTGATTTATTTAAGAGCTATAACACGGTCCATTCAAGACCTGAGAGCTATAACACGGTCTGTCCAAGACCCGAGAGCTGTGACCTGCCGAGGGGGCTTTAATGTCCGTCACTCCAAATTTTGGTTGTGACGAGACAAAGAACTGAGGAGCATACACTCACCTGACACCTCTAACTGCCTGAAGAATTTATATAGAGGGCCTGTTTCAGGAATCACCAGGGATATCTGCAGAGAATATGGGCTTAGAGACAGAGATGAGACCCCTCTGTATCCCATTGTCTCTGCATGGGCCAGCAAACATCTATTTATCAAATATTTGCTATTCCATCTCCATGCCCCTTCAAAGCCCTTAAGCCCCTACCTCCAACATCTTCTTTTATGGGAAAAACACAGGATACTGGCCCCAGATAGCTGAGATACAAATGAAAAAAATTATTTCAGTGAGCCCAGACTCTTGTAGTCATTGTTGTTTAGCTGTTCAGTTGTGTCCAACTCTCTGCGAGCCCTTTGATTGCATCATGCCAGGCTTCCCTGTCCTTTACCATCTCCCAGAGCTTGCTCAAACTCATGTCCATTGAGTCCAACCATCTCATCCTCTGTCATCCCCTTCTCCTCCTGCCTTCAACCTTTCCCAGCATCAGGGTCTGTTCTAAAGAGTTGACTTTTCGCATCAGGTAGCCAAAGTATTGCAGCTTCAGCATCAGTCTTTCCAATGAATATTCAGGGTTGATTTCCTTTAGAATTGACTTGTTTGATTTCCTTGCAGTCCAAGGGACTCTCAAGAGTCTTCTGCAACATCACAGTTCAAAAGCATGAGTTCTTCAGTGCTCAGCCTTCTTATTGTCCAACCCTCACATCCATACATGACTACCGGAAAAACCATAGCTTTGACTACATGGACCTTTGTCAGCAATGTCTCTGGTTTTAATATGCTGTCTAGGTTTGTCATAGCTTTTCTTCCAAGGAGCAAGTGTCTTTTATTTTCATGGCTGCAGTCACCTTCTTCAGTGATTTTGGAGCCCAAGAAAATAAAGTTATTCACTGTTTCCATTATTTCCTCATCTATTTGCCATCAAGTGATGGGACTGGATGCCATGATCTTCATCTTTTGAATGTTGAGTTTAAGCCAGGTTTTCACTCTCCTCTGTCACCTTCATCAAGAGGTTCTTTAGTTTCTCTTCACTTTCTGCCATAAGGGTGATGTCATTTGCATATATGAAATTATTGGTATTTCTCCCAGCAATCTTGATTCCAGGAATCAAGCTTGTGTTTCATCCAGCCTGGCATTTCACATGATGTACTCTGCATATAAGTTAAATAAGCAGGGTGACTATATACAGCCTTGACGTATTCCTTTCCCAATTTTGAACCAGTCCGTTGTTCCAGGTACAGTTATAACTGTTGCTTCTTGACCTGCTTACAGGTTTCTCAGGAGGCAGGTAAGGTGGCCTGATATTCCCATCTCTTTAAGAATTTTCCAAAGTTTGTTATGATCCACAGAGTTGAAGGCTTTAGCATAGTCAATGAAGCAGAAGTAGACTCTAACATCTTCCCATGTATAGAAAAGTGCTAAATTCATTAACTTATGATATCTAGTTTCCTTTAATTATAATATTTTGATGTTCAGACTACTTGCCCTTTGTTACAAAACTTCTATATAACCTGGCTCCTCGCCTCACCTCCTCAGAGAAGTTCTCTCAGGGTCACTTGAGATGCTGTCTCCCAGGCTTAAAGTCCTAAAAATTCCCACCAAATAAAACATATTTCTCAACTCTTAGGTTGTGACTATTTTTTAATTAGAAAGTATTTAAGGTGAAAATTTCAAGTATTTCAGCATGTTAGTTTTTCTGGATCTCTCCCATTTATGTGTGTTATTAAACTTCATTTTATTTTCTTCTGATGAAACATCAGTCTCATGTCAATTTCATTCTTAGACCAGCCAGAGGAACCTAGAACCTAGAAGGGCAGAGGAAAATTTCTTCTTCCCCAAGAGCTGGCAACAAGGGTGGGATGCAGCTTTACTGGCTGGACACTACTCACTTCAAAGCTGCTACAGTTAAGAGACCTTAGGATGACTGACAAAATTTAAGAATTCTTACTATGCCTGTCTCCTGAATCTCTATCTTCAGGGTCTGTTGGAAACAAGAGTGGCAAGTTTTTCTCTTTCCTAAAATAGATTATCTGGAGAAAACAGATATAGGGCTAGATGGACTTGGTGACTCATGGCTTGAAATTTGGCAGAGTACTCTCGACTTGTTGATTCTTTTCCTCTCAGAAATTGTCACTGTTTTTCCTTGTCTGTTTTTTGTGTCCTCTGTCATAAGGAAGAAAATCATTCATCTGATTAGGTTTTCCTTTCATCTTATTCTGTGTTTTGAGAGCTTGACTTGTAAACCAGTAAGAATATTCTCTGTTTTCTCTACCATCTGGCAGATGCACTTTTGTTGTTCAGTCACTAAGTCTAGTCTGTCTCTATGTGGCCCCATGGGTTACAGCATGCCTGGCTCCTCTGTCCTCTACTATCTCCTGGAGTTTGCTCAAATTCATGTTTATTGAGCTGGTGATGCTATCCAACGATCACATCCTCTATCGCCCCCTTCTCTTCCTGCCTTCAATCTTTCCCAGCATCAGGGTTTTTCCCAATGAGTAGACACATCCCATCAGGTGGTCAAAGCTTGGAGCTTCAGCTTCAGCATCAGTCCTCCCAATGAATATTCAGGATTTATTTCCTTTACGATTGACTGGTTTGATCTCCTTGCAGTCCAAGGGGCTCTCAAGGGTCCCCTCTAGCAGCTTATTTTGAAAACATCAATGCTTTGGTGCTCAGCTTTCCTTATGGTCCAACTCTCACAAAGTGCACCTACCAGCATGCATTTGGGAGCCAATTGAATAGACTGGGATTCCTAGCAGTCTTTCTGTCCAGCCATGCCAGTTCTCAGGGGAGTTTGTCATATGGAGTCTCAGTCCATATGGGGCCTTTGTCATCTCAACCCTCATTGCTTTATTAGTGATGCAACAAAGGTCTTTAATTTTTTAGACTATATTTGAGACTGAACTTTCTGAATCTTGTGAAGGCTGAATTCTTTACACTCTTTTGTGGGGATGTCTCCTGCGTTTTGTTGGTTTGAGTCACTATTAAGATCCTTGTCAATGGCCAGATGATGGATCCTTTAAATTGGGAAAGCTTCTAAAGTGATAAAATATTTTACAGAGCTCTCATCATAAGTACCTCCTTTATTGGTACCTATGAAAAAGAATAAATTAAGAGGGTAGATACAAATAAATATAGCAACTAACTTTAAGAAATCCCTGATGAGAAAAAAAAGGAAGAAAAAAAAAAAAACGGTTTGGAAAGCCTTAAGGAGTTTGGTGTCTCAGTTTTCCCTCATGGGGAACAAGATGGAAATTTTAAGGGGTTATTTAAAAATAAGGTAAATAAAACAAATATTGTAAGTAGTAGAATAAAGAGAAATCAAAAGGGAAGAGTCACTGGACCCCTCAGGCAGAATGAAAATCTTTAGATATTTATTAACTAATAGGATAAATAAAACAGACACTGATGGGATTAAAACAAAGATTTTAATACAACTTTACCTAATACAGGGTGGGTCAATGAGATCCCCCCTCCACTGGTCTCTCCAAACTTTCAGTTCAGTCAGTCGCTCAGTCGTATCCAACTCTTTGCGACCCCATGGACCGCAGCATGCCAGGCCTCCCTGTCCATCACCAACTCCCAAAGTTTACCCAAACTCATGTCCATTGAGTTGGTGATGCCATCCAACCATCTTATCCTCTGTCATCCCCTTTTCCTCCTGCCTTCAATCTTTCCCAACATCAGGGTCTTTTCAAATAAGTCAGTTCTTCACATCAGGTGGCCAAAGTATTGGAGTTTCAGCTTCAACATCAGTCCTTTCAATGAACAGTCAGGACTGATCTCCTTTAAGATGCAATGGTTGGATCTCCTTGGTGTCCAAGGGACTCTCAAGTGTCTTCTTTAACACTACAGTTCAAAAGCATCAATTCTTTGGTGCTCAACTTTCTTTATAGTCCAACTCTCACATCCATACATGACTACTGGAAAGACCATAGCCTTGACTAGACGGACCTTTGTTGGCAAAGTAATGTCTCTGCTTTTTAATATGCTGTCTAGGTTGGTCATAACTTTCCTTCCAAGGAGTAAGCATCTTTTAATTTCATGGCTGCAATCACCATCTGCAGTGATTTTGGAGCCCAGAAAAATAAAGTCAGCCCCTGTGTCCACTGTTTCCCCATCTATTTGCCATGAAGTGATGGGACCGGATGCCATGATCTTAGTTTTCTGAATGTTGAGCTTTAAGCCAACTTTTTCACTTTCCTCTTTCACTTTCATCAAGAGGCTCTTTAGTTCTTCTTCACTTTCTGCCATAAGGGTGGTATCATATGCATATCTGAGGTTGTTGATATTTCTCCTGGCAATCTTGATTCCAGCTTGTGCTTCATCCAGCCCAGCGTTTCTCATGATGTTCTCTGCATGTTAGTTAAATAAGCAGGGTAACAATATACAGCCTTGATGTACTATTTTTCCTATTTGGAACCAGTCTATTGTTCCATGTCCAGTTCTAACTGTTGCTTCCTGACCTGCCTACAGGTTTCTCAAGAGGCAGGTCAGGTGGCCTGGTATTCCCATCTCTCAGAATTTTCCACATTTTATTGTGATCCACACTTTCAAAGGCTTTGGCATAGTCAATAAAGCAGAAATAGATGTTTTTATGGAACTCTCTTGCTTTTTCGATGATCCAGTGGAATTTGGCATTTTGATCTCTGGTTCCTCTGCCTTTTCTAAAACCAGCTTGAACATCTGGAAGTTCACGGTTCACACATTGCTGAAGCCTAGCTTGGAGAATTTTGAGCATTACTTTACTAGCGTGTGAGATGAGTGCAATTGTGCAGTAGTTTGAGCATTCTTTGGTGTTGCCTTTCTTTGGGATTGGAATTCTGATCAGATTTTTCAGTGTATTTTTTTTTCTTCCAGTTTTTAAATTTTTCTAAAATGGGAGTAAACAGAGTGGACTTGTTTAGAAAAATTAAAACTGGAAGAAAAAACAATATACTGAAAAAGCTGACCAGAATTACTTAGGGCAACAGTTAGACCAATTAGTCAAGTTAAAGACTGACCAAAGAACCTGAGTCCCTTGGCTCCACCCTTCAGTGAGGACCCAAAGCCTTTTATACTGGAGTAGACAAATACCAGGGGACACCTGAACTATCACAACATTGTCAATTGGCTATACTCCAATATTTTTAAAAGTTTTAAAAAATTAGCCAGAGGATAAAAGTTTCTGGGACTCCTTGTAAAACTGAGTCCCCCCTAAAACTGAGTTCCCCTGCCAAGTTTGTGATTAACTTCTCTGCCCAAAACTCTATTCTCTTTCTTGTCCCATTCCTGTTCCCCTCACAACTGATGAATATCAAAGAAAAGGGGAGATTAAAACTGAGCAGGATCCTGTTGGACCTCCCCAGTGACAAGACCCCTCTGTGTCCCCCACTTCTTGTTTATAGAAAAAGCTTTCATCTCCTAGACCTTCCCTGAGTTCCAAAGAGCAGGTTCAAGAAGTTAGCAATTAGAGAAGTGAGGGAATGCAAAATCAAATGAAAAGCTGTCCGTCAAGAAAAAGAATGGTAACTTAAACAATAGTTCAGTAATAAAAGAGTCTTGGTTCTTCCTCAAGGGCTCTAGATAACCATCTGATTCAGAACTTTGAGTTGTTCTGCAGAAATTAAAACCCTACCCTGGCAAAGGATGGAGACTCACTGACCACAAGGACACGGACCCCAGACTGGCTGGAATCAGAAGGTTGATGATTAAGATTCCTGAAATAGCACCCTGTTACCTCACAACCAGCCAATTAGAAGAAAGTCCACAAACTGCACCCATCACCCCTAATGTTGCCTTTAAAAACACTTTCCTGAAAGCCCTTGGGGAGTTCAGGTCTTTTGACCATAAGCTACCCGCTTTCGTTGCCTGGGGCTCTGCAATAAATGCTGTACTTTCTTTCACCACAACCCAATGTCAGTAAATTGGCTTTGCTGTGGAGTCGGGCAAAGGAACCCAAATATGGTTCAGTAGCAGCTGTAAGACCAGGACTTGCTGATGGGGTCCTAATGGAGGCTACAGTTAAAAGTGTAAGAGTTAACAAAATTGAGATGAAAGTTTCTAGGGAAACTGAAATATCTAAATGGGCTTTTTGTAAGATGGTGGCGTCTCTTTTGCCTGATTTGAACAGAGGAGCCGGGCGGGCTACAGGCCATGGGGTCACAAAGAGTGAAACTGAGCAACTGAACAACAATAACAATCGTGGGGACAGACATTGTGTCTCACTGGGGAATGTTTGCCCCACCTGTAACACAAGGCATAGAAATCCAGCCTCAGGCAATGTTAATTAAACATGCTTAAGAAACTAGTAGGGATGACAGACCCATCCAGTGTGAGGTAAAAACTGGGGACTCACGTTGTGTGGGTTCAGTTGCCCCTACTAATATTAAGGGGCTAAAATGAGCAATAGTGGAAGCTTTTTGCCCCTAGGGTGAATTGATCTGGGGTTGACTTGTGCGCTTGGAAAGGGGGTCTTTGTTGAATGCCTTGTGCAAACTTTTGAAGGCATAGTACACTGAACTCTGAAGTTTTAGAACATAAAAATCTTTTGATTTCCCATTTAGTTGAAAATCTCATTGATATAAAGAAGCAAATTGAGAAAAAATGTAGTTGGGCAAGTCAATCTTTTGATATCATTTAGACAGCAGTCCACTTCTTTGGGGACTTGAAAGTAACTGTCTTTGTCTTGAAAACTCTACAAAATCAGAAATATAAATACAGCACACAATAGCCTGAGACTGAGCCTAGTTAACTCGATCAGGTAAAACTTGAAACCAAAGAAGAAAAGAGATCTTTTAAAAAATATAAATTGCTGGAGTTCTCCCTTACCCAAAAACTAGTTCACAGGGCTTCTCTGGTGGCTCAGTGCTAAAGAATTCACCTGCCAATGCATGAGATGTGGATTTGATCCCTGGTCTGGGAATATCCCACTTGCTGCGGAGCAACCTAAGCCCATGAGCCACAACTACTGAAGACTGGGCCACCTAGAGCCCCTGCAGCAAGAGAAGCAGAAGACACTGCAAAGAAAAGCATTCGCACCACAACTAGAGAGTAGACACTGATCGCAGCAACTAGAGAAAAGCCCACACGCGGCAGTGAAGACCCAGCACAGCCAAAAATAAATAAATAAAATTATTTTTAAACGAGTTCACAGCCTACGTAAGGATTTCTTAAGGACAAATACAAATCTTAAAACTCTTTTCCACAAATAGTAAAAAGCCTTAGCCATCAGAGCAAATAACTTAACTTATTCCAATTGTTATTTATAAACTAATGAGTTTTATACTGTTATGTCTGATTCACAAGTAAAATTTTTAAATGAAAGCTAGAGGGTCTCTGGTTGTGTCTGTCTTTAAGTCTAAATGTGTACATTATAGATGTGGTAGTTTTCTACCTCTGGATGTATTGCCAAAATTACTTTGTAAAAGACCTCTATTTAATGGGCTTAAAAGTAAAAACTTGGACGGGGGGATCGGGATGGGGAATACATGTAAATCCATGGCTGATTCATGTCAATGTATGACAAAAACCACTACAATATTGTAAAGTAATTAGCTTCCAACTAATAAAAATAAATGGAAAAAAAAAGTAAACACTTACAAATCAAATATCTCTAAATCTCAAAAATGTAATAGAAACTAATCCAAACATTTTTCAAGTTCACATGTTCTGGGACTAGTGCCTACGTGCGTGCTCAGTCATGTCTTACTCCTTGCAGTCCCAAGAACTGTGGCTCCTCTGTCTATGAAATTGTCCAGGCAAAAACACTGGAGTGGGTTGCCATTTCCTACTCCAAGGGTTCTAGGACTAATCTTTAGTAAATAAAAGAATATTTTAAATTATTCATTTAATTAAGCATTTTTTACTGTTATCAACATTAAATGTAAAACTTTCATTGTATCTAGGCTTACCAAAAGCCAAATAAGTTTATGCTATCCCTGTTACAAAATCTATCAGCAAGAAAAATAGCTTGGGATGATGGGTGATTTTACAGAGAGAAAAAAGGTGTTTCGGTAGAAACTAGAACACAGCAGTTGCGGATGTTAGATCCCGGTTCTGTTTATCATCTTTGAGGTTTTTGTTTTTCCAACAGTAAACTGGGCTGGATCCTGAATTCTTAGGGTTTCCTCAAATATTTGACTACAGCTCTCCACACTCTTCCAATTTTTTTCCTACTTTGACTTGGAATCATTGAGAACTAAAACTGCTCTTTTTCCTAAGCCCTGCAAACTAAAGCTGGATGATTTGATAGAAACTTCAGAGAAATCACCACAACAGCTCATGTTTAAACTGCTTTCACTTCTGTTGTTGTTGGGGCCACTCAGAAAGTTTACCTAAATACCTGAGAGCATCATCACAGACATTTCAAACTTCAACAGCTGGTTCGACCCTCACACCTAGAAACCTTGACTGGTAGCTTTCAGGACTCAGACACTGGGTTTATATTAATAATTTACTCCAATCACTAACCTTTGTTTTCCTCCATAGAAATGTCTCTTATTAAATACCTGATTGCTTGAACCTTATAGACCTAACTTTGAGAATCCCCCTGTATAAGCATCTCCTAAAATGAATTTGATTAGACTGTTGTCTAATCAAATGAGTCCTGTTATCAGGACTAAGAGAGATGGAACAATCCACCAACTCAGCTTCTGGAATGTGACAATTCTTAAAAATTTCAAAGGCAGGACTGCAAGGAAGCAAAACATGCCACCCCAAAATATCTCTGAAATGCATGTTGTTTCAAGATGAAAGCAAAAGACTCAGGTAGAAACTTTTCATTTTCTCCCAAATTCCCTGAAGACTTTAGATAGAGGGTCTGTTTCAGAAACAGACTTATTACCAGAAACATCTACAGAGAATACAGGCTAAGTGCCATGAGGTCGCAGAGTCCAACGCTACTGAACAATTGAGCAGGCACGCAGGCAGACCCGAGCATGTGCCGGGGGCGGGGGCGATGCTTGGAGATAGGAGACCACTCCATCCCACTGTCTCTGCATGGCCCACCAAACATTTATTTGCCAAGCATTTGCTTTCCTATCTCCCTGCCCCTTCAAAGTCTTAAACTCCTTCCTCCAGCATCCTCTTCTGTCTTCAGTTGAAGATGGTATCTGTGGTGAAGGTTTCAGCCATTTTGGCAACTTACTCAGTTTTTCTGGGTCTTTCCCATGCATTCATGTTACTAACTTTGTTTTATTTTCTCCTGTTAATCTGTCTCATGTCAATTTCACTCTTAGACCAGCTAGAAGAACTTAAAAGGGTAAAGGAAAATTTCTTCCTCCCAGCAGTCTTCAGGTAAGTCCCAAAATTAAACTGAAATCCACTGTTCTCACCTTGTGTGTGTGTGTTTTTGTTTTTTTGTTTTTTCAGTTGATAGTACAAAGGCTTGACCTGGAATTCATGCAGTCAGAGAGGCTCCCCACAGCACAGGAGACCCCTATGTCTCTAAACTCAGTGCCAGCCCCAATGGGCCCTTGAAATGATACAGAAATGGTACAGATTTATTCTCTGCTGGGGCCCTTTGCTAACCACCTCTGTTGTGGGACCTATTGTAACTGAATCCCCCTAAAACTGAGTTCCCTGACTGAGTTTATGATTAATCTTCTTTTTTTAAATGTGTTTGGCTGCGTCAGGTCTTAGCTGTGGCACAGAGGATCTCCGTTGCGGTGCATGGGCTTCTTTCTAGCTGTGTTGTGCAGGTTTATTTGCCCCACAGCATGTGGGATCTTAGCTCCTCCACCAAGGATCAAATCTGAGTCCCATGCATTGAAAGGTAGATTCTTAATCACTGGACCACCAGGGAAGTCCCTGATTAATCTTTATGCCTAAAACTTTATTCCATTTCTTTATCCCCTCTGACCTCAACCCTATGCTAATCAGAGTTAAATGAATAAAAGTATTATTGTCAATAACATTATTAATGTACTAAAATTGCTGTTCTAGATATCATCATCAACGTAAAAACTCAAGTTGTTTCTTCAGGACAGGATAAGCTAACAGATACCCAAGCCATAGAGAATTATAAACCAGGGACATCTTGACTCCCAAAACTACATTAAAGAAATGCCACATAAGAGTCACAAGACCAAGCTTCATTCCAGCCTCTTTGCTCTTCCCCATTTAAAAAACCTCTAACTTGAACTTCCCTGGTGATACAGTGGATATGAATCCACCTGCCAATGCAGGGGACACAGGCTTGATCCCTGGTCCAGGAAAATCCCACATGTCGAGGAGCAGCTAAGCCCAAGCATCACAACTATTGAGCCCGTGCACCTAGGGTCCATGCTTTGCAACAAGAGAGGCCACTGCACTGAGAAGCTGATGCACCATAACTAGAGAAAGCCCATGAACAGCAACAAAGTCCTATGGCAACCAAATTAATTAATTAATTAACAAAATAAATAAAAACCTCTAACTCAAAGACCAAGCAGAGTGGCTCTGAGGCTGATCTCTCACTCCCTTGCTTGGCACCCTGCAATAAACGCTGTACTTTCTTTCACCACAACCTGGTGTCAGCAGGTTGGCTTTGGTGCAAGTCAGGCAGGAGGACCCAAATTTGGTTCAGTAATGCTAGCTGCTGCAGGAATCTATAAGGTTGTGCAGACAGCCTGGTGTTGGAGTTAATGATGAGGGGCCCAGGAGGAGATTGGAGCCACCTTGCAACTTTGGGACAACATACATCTTAGTTGCCACCTCATTATTTCTATGCACATGATTATAAATTGTTTTTGTACAGTTTGATGATTTTTCAAATTCTACTTTTTCTGCTCACCAAAAAACCTATAGTTTCTGAAAATGTTGTAATTGACAGGTATTGCAATTATTTTTAAAGATATTACTATCTGCAAAAAATAAACTGAATTACAGTAATGCTTACTGTAGAACACCAAGGAAAAAGACAAACAAGAAAAATTGAAATCTCCTGAGTCTTTCATGTGGCGTGAAAGAAATCAGACATGAAAGGTATATACTATCACATTCCATTTTGACAAAGTTCAAGAATTGGCAAATTGTGCCGTTTAGAAGTGGTTCTCTCCTGGGATAGTAACTAGGAGAGGGAATGTAAGAACTTCCTGGGGTCTAAGGATGTTATCTGTCTTAATCTGTGTGTTTACATTTGTAAAAATTCACCTGAGCCATCAACTTGCAACATTTGTATTTTATGAAATATACACAATTAAAAATATAAAGAAAAAGAATGAGCCTTTGCAAAGAGGAAACCGCCTCACTGAGCAGGAGTTAAATCCAAATCAAACAGATCCCGGATCCTTAGGTACAGTGGGAAGAAGGAAGTCCCTGGGGGAGGGTGAGCACTTCCGACAGCACAGACAACCAGAACGGGGAGGGTACTGGAAGCCCTGGTCCTGAGAAGCTGTGCACAGCACAGTCCTTCTGGTAAGGAAGGGGCAGCAGTTCCCCCAGTGGGTTCCAGCAAGGATGACAGCATTGCCCCACCCGAACATCTGTCCTGCTGGCCCAGAAAGTGGCCATCAGACTCACTGTTTATGGGGCCAATGAATCAAAAACTGTCTTTTATCCAAAAAATGCTGGGGGACTTCCCTGGTGGCCCAGTGACTAAGACTCTGTATTCCCAATGGAGGAGGCCCAGGTTTGATCCCTGGTCAGGGAACTAGATTCCACTTACAGCAACTAAGAGCTTACAGGCCGCAACTAAAAATAAAAAGATCCCACAGGCCCCAACAAAGATGGAAGATCCCATTTGCCACAACTAAGACTCAGGACAGCCAAAAAAACAAAATAACTGCTGGGCATCCAGGGCTGTGCTGTCCCAGGGACAAATGCCCACACATTGCTTTGTTTTCAGAGGTTCTCCATTTAAGATCTCCACACCCCGTTTGGAGGCAAAAGCCAGAATTTCCCTTTCCCAGCATCCCTTGTACCTGGTGGCAGGCCAATGACTTGGGCTCCACCAATCAAATGCCCCCGTCGTGAAATGTTAGTTGAGAAGCTAGTGACATGGAGAGGTAGCACCATGTGGAAGGTATCTGGCACCTGTTGTGGCAGAGACCTCCAGGTTGGGCAGCTGCAGTGTGTGAGCCCAGAGGGGAGGTAGGGCATGGGCAGGGATCAGTGGGTGGCCACCAAGGCAGCCCTAGGATATGATTCAACTGATATTTCTGACACTGTGGCATCCAAGCCTGATTAACTTCCCTCTGATAGATTTTGTGAATGACACAGTAACACTTGATAAGTTCCTTCCCTGAGAAATACTAGCTGGAGTGAATTCTGTTCTTGACAACTAAGCACTCTCAATGAATCAATAGTAAACAAAGTTGGCTTAAAGCTCAATATTCAGAAAACTAAGATCATGGCATCTGGTCCCATCACTTCATGGCAAATAGATGGGGAAACAGTGGAAACAGTGGCAGACTTTATTTTGGGGGGCTCCAAGATCACTGTAGATGGTGACTGCAGCAATGAAATTAAAAGACATTTGCTCCTTGGAAGAAAAGCTATGACCAACATAGACAGCATATTAAAAAGCAGAGACATTACTTTGCCAACAAAAGTCCGTCTAGTCAAGGCTTTGGTTTTTCCAGTAGTCATGTATGGATGTGAGAGTTGGGCTATAAAGAAAGCAGAGCACTGAAGAATTGTTGCTTTTGAACTGTGGTGTTGGAGAAGACTCTTGAGAGTCCCTTGAACTGCAAGGAGCTCCAACCAGTCCATCCTAAAGGAGATCAGTCCTGAGTGTTCATTGGAAGGACTGATGCTGAGGCTGAAACTCCAATACTTTGGCCACCTGAGGTGAAGATCTGACTCATTGGAAAAGACCCTGATGCTGGGAAAGATTGAAGGCAGGAGGAGAAGGGGACGACAGAGGATGAGATGGTTGGATGGCATCACCGACTCAATGGACATGCGTTTGGGTAAACTCTGGGAGTTGGTGATGGACAGGGAGGCCTGGTGTGCCGCAGTCCATGGGGTCTCAAAGATTTGGACATGACTAAGCAACTGAACTAAACTGAACTATATTGCTAAAAGTCCATCACACTCCTACATGTCAATGGTCATTTACACCTAAATTAATAAAGCTAAGTTGGATCATTTTGTATCATCTTACTTTTAATTTATGCCCTCTAGATTTGTTATGGGGACATTCCGGGAACCAAAGAGAGAAAGTCTCATAACAAAGTGCTTTTGAGGGACCTCCCTGGTGGCCCAGTGGTTAAGATTCTGCACTTCCAATGCAGGGGACAAAGATCTCACATGTTGTGAGACATGGCCAAAAAAAAAAAAAAATACCAAGAAGCAAAACAAAGTGGTGTTAGATGGAAACAGGGGGGCCACGGGTTTATCGTGGGGACTGCCACTATAATACCTATTGTTCTGTCACACTAAGATAAACATAAACCAAATGTCAACTGAAGGAAAAAAAATGCACAACATGAGAATTGTGAGCTTCAGTTTTATTGGGAGACTTATTGAGGACTATAGCCCAGGACACAGCCTCTCAGACGGCTCTGAAGAACTGTGCCAAAGAGGTAAGGAGAGAAGTCAGTGTATACCTGACTTTGGAGAAGAGGTATGTGTAATCAAACACACATTTCGCTAGAAGGCTACTGTTAGTCATGAGGAATGGTATCTCAGTACACTATTTTAGTTCTTTTGTAAGTATGCAAGGTGGAAGAATTCGTGTTCAGACAATTGTCTCCTCAAAATATCTAACCTCTGGAGGCCTACTCTACTTGTTTTCCCGGAGCACAGACTACCTCATTCTTGATCTTTGCCCTGAATTCCTTCCAGGGTGAACTGTAGGTAGAACTTGATGCTGGGCAAACATTTTGATGTATTTCCTTTAGTCCTTGTTTCCTAGCTCCCCATCTTATTTTCAGGACCTTCCTTAGAAGGAGTGCATGGAAGGTCAAATGTTGAAATCTTGCTATTCTGACAATGTCTTTATTCTACTCTCAACCTTGATGGAGAGTTTAGCTGGATATAGAATCTTGGAACTGTTGTTGAGAAGTCCAAGCCATTCTGTTTCCTGAAGCTTCACATTTGCCTTCTTTCCCCCACCCGCCTCCAATTGTTCATAGAACCTTCTCTTTATTTTGGTTGCTTCAAATTTCACAATGCATCTTGTCACATTATTCTGGGGCTGGATCCTTGGTAAGCCCTTTAAATCTGCAAACTCACATCCTCAAATCCCTGGACATTTTCTTGTATAATTTATTTCATTATTTCTCCCTTTCAATTTCTCTTTTCTCTATTTCTAGATCTCCTAGTTGTTACATGTGAACTTCCTGGATTTATCTCTTTTTTTTCCTTTTCTCTCCCATACTACATTTCTCTGTCTCTTCATTCCATCTAATGAGAGACTCTCTCCTTCAACTTCCAATCTCATGGTGACTACAGCCATGAAATTAAAAGATGCTTGCTCCTTGGAAGAAAAGCAATGGTAAACCTAGACAGCATATTAAAAAACAGAGACATCACTTTGCTGACAAAGGTCCGTCTAGTCAGAGCTATGGTTTTTCCAGTAATCATGTACAGATGTGAGTGTTGGACCATAAAGAAGGCTGAGCTTCAAAGAATTGATGCTTTTGAACTGTGGTGCTGGAGAAGACCCTTGAGAGTCCCTTGGACAGCAAGGAGATCAAACCAGTTGATCCTAGAGGAAATCAACCCTGACTATTCTTTGGAAGGACTGATGCTAAAGCTGAAGCTCCTATACTTTGACTACCTGATGAGAAGAGTCAACTCATTGGAAAAGATCCCGATGCTGGGAAAGATTGAAGGCAAGAAGAGAAGGGGGCAACAGAGGATGAGATGGTTGGATGGCATGACTGACTCAATGGACATGAGTTTGAGCAAACTCAGGGAGATAGTGAAAGTCAGGGAAACCTGGCGTGCTGCAGTTCATGGGGTGGCAAAGAGCCAGACATGAATTAGTGACTGAACAACAACAATCCATTGTTCAGCTTCCTCAGGCCCCTTCCTGTGTCTGAATGTCGACACAATATGGACATGACAGCTTCTCAAACCTCTGAAGATATTAATCATAGGGTTGTTTTATAAGTTTTTTTGTTTTCAATTTTCTTTTGTTCTCTTACTATCTCTGTTTCCTCTGAGTCCCTTTTTCTATTTGTTTCAGTCTGTACTTTTCATGTCAGAAGTTTCCTCAAATGTCTACTGATTTTTGGCAGTTCCCTAGGAGTCCTGCCTGGACTCCAAATTTAACAGTCAAGACCCAAAAGGCTGGGGCTTCCCTGGTGGCCCAGAGGGTAAGAATCTGCCTACAAGGCAGGAGACCTGAGTTCGATCCCTGGGTTGGGAAGATCCCCTAGAGTAGAAAATGGCAACCCACTCCAGTATTCTTGCCTGGAGAATTCCATGGACTGAGGAGCCTGACCAAGCTACAGTCCATGGGGTCACAAAGAGTCAGTCACAGCTGAATGACTGAGCACACACACACACTCACACACACACACACACACACACACAAGGCTATCCAGTTTGGAGCAGATGAACAAGGCTTGCCCAGCTGTGGCTTCAGGGCAAGGTCATGAGAGAGGACTCTGACAGATCCCCAGTGTCAGCGGTTATATGACTTTTCACTTAGGCTGATCATTTTCCCTAAGGAAGAATCTTGTACATTTTCAGTACAAGACATCTCACTCACTTCATTGCAGGTGGTATCCCCAGGCCCAGAGCCTTCTTGGTTCAATGACTCCAAGGAGCAAACTTCAACACATTGACCCAGAAACCCTCCAGACATCCTGTGCACCCAGCTATGATCATTATTTTTATACAACTTTCTGTGATGCCACATGGTCATCAACATCTTCATAAGCATTTCTCATTTGTTATTAAATGCCCCTGAACTGTCTCTCGGAAAAGTTGCATCACATTCTGTGAATGAGTTTATCTGTGCCTTGTTCTTCTAAGTTCAAAAGTCCGAAGTTCAGAGGTCTACTTGGGTGATTAGGTGGGGCCAGATTTTGCCAGGTCACAACGAAGAGGTGTTGGGGGGGTGGGTGGGAGGCTGGTGTTTTTACTAATTTCCCCACCTGCAGCATTTGACATCTCTACTCTAGACACTGGGCCAGGTAATGGTTTGGGGTGGGGAGTGGCAGTCCAGAGGCCATGCGGGCCCTGACCCCTTGGAGGGCACAATTAGGGGAGGCAGTGAGAAAGCCTTGAGGCAGGGAAGGACTAGATGGACTCTGGGCTCCAAAGAGAAGGATGAAGTAGGATTCGTGGGCTGAGGCTTGGTGGCCCCCATGAGCTCCCAGATGAGAATCTGCAAAGAGGACAAAGGAGAAGCACGTAGAGGAGGCAGGAGAAAGCCAAGGGGACCAGGTTTCATGAGGAGAGCGGATAAGGTGGTCATGCCTCCCCAAGGGAGGGGCTGTGTGTCTGGGTCTGTCAGTATTGTCATTTTTCTTTTTTCTTGTTTTTTTTTCCAGCTTGTTTTTTTTTTTTTGGCTGTGTTGGATCTTAGTTGTTGCATGCAGTCTCTTCATTGCAGCACATGAACTTCTCTCTAATTGTGGCACATGTATTCCAGACCATGGGCTCCATAGTTGCAGTATGGAGGCTCAGTTGCCCCTCAGCATGTAGGAATCTTAGTTCCTGGACCAGTGATCGAGCCCACATTCCCTGCATTGGAAGGTGGATTCTTCACCACTGGACCACGAGGGAAGTCCCAGTATTGGCATTTTTCATTCCTCAAGGGTCTGTGCCTTTGGTTTCCTGACACTGGACTGTCTCATGGAGGGCTAGATCAGCGAGGGGTTTGCCTAAGTGAAGGGTCATCCACCACCTGCTGATTTCATGCCAATTTCCTCCTCTCCAAGGCAACAGATGAAGGATCAGTTCCAGAGAACAAATGAGAAGGGAATGGGAGAGATGAAACAGGGAGAAGTAAGATCACAGCTTGGAATCAAGCTGACCAGGTTGACTATGGCTCTACATTTTACCAGCTGGCGACCCAAGACATGTATGCATCTTCACTGAGAGTGAGCATCCACCTTGTCAAATGAGCCATCTGACAGGGTCATTGCAAGTCAGAGAACACGGTCCTCAGAGCCCGCTGCAGAAGCCTTGCACTCCAGAACCGTGGGTATGGACCTTCCCTTGGAGCAGTGAGGTAATGGACAGAAGGAAACTGGAAGGACCTGGATGGGGCAGACAGGTCCAGTTTTTTTGTTTTTTTGTTTTTTTTCTGTTTTCCTTCTTTGGGCCAAAATAAGGGAAACCTATGGGGCTTCCCAGGTAGTGCTGAAGTCACCACCCAGGGAGTGGTAAAGAACCCGCCTGCCAATGCAGGAGACACAGGAGACATGGGTTTGATCCCTGGGTCAGGAAGATCCCCTGGAGGAGGGCACAGCAACCCACTCCAGTATTCTTGCCTGGAGAAACCCATGGACAGAGGAGCCTGGAGGGCTACAGTTCATAGGTTTGCTAAGAGTCAGACATGACTTAAGCAACTTAGCATAGCGTAAGGGAAACCTGTGTAGGCAGAGAGGAGCAGAGCGAAAAGGAGAGGCCGAGGGAGGCAGGGCCCTGAGTCCAGGTGCCGGGGCATTGAGGGAGCAGGGACAAGGCCAGTGAGGAAGGAAGGTGATCAGCTCCAGAGAATATTCTTTTTGAGTCACACCATGTCCAGCAGTGAAAGGTGTCAGGGTGTCAGGGTGAGGGAGGGGAAAAACCAATTGCAAGAAGGAAATGATTCCATGGGCACTGGGACCCTGCGCTCCCCACACGGCACCCCAACTAGAGGGAAGGACTCAGTCCCCGGCAAGCAGCACGCAGCCTTGTTTACTGCCTGACACTCACCCCACAGGCCACCCACATCTCTGTGTCATCCTGACCTCCCGGACCACAGCTCCAGAATTCTCCACAGCCCCCTCTAACACACTGCTGATGGGGGTCAAGCAGACAGCCCCAACAGAAGTAGAGAGGTATGCCCCCAGGCAGCCTGCCACCCAAGCAAAATCAATAAGAGTCTGGTTTCCATTTCTGCACCTGGACAAGCCCTGTAAGTTTCCCTGTCTGTATGTTTTTTTTTTAATTCTGGTGGTACGGTGGTGGTGGTGGTACACACATAAGCTTTATTTATTTATTTTTACTGGAGTGTAGTTGCTTTACAAAGTTGGGTTAGTATCTGCTGCACAGAATAATCAATCAGCCATTTGTGCACAGATATCCTCTCTTCCTTGGACTTCCTTTCCATTTAGATCACCATAGAGCTCTGAGTGGAGTTTCCAGTGCTATGGAGTTGGTTCTCATTAGTTAACTATTTTCTATGTGTGTGTGTATGTGTGTGTGTGTGAGAGTCACTCAGTCGTGTCCAACTCTTTGTGACCCCATGGACTATAACTCACCAGGCTCCTCTGTTCAAGGAATTCTCCAGGCAAGAATACTGAGGTGGGTAGCTATTCCCTTCTCCAGGGAATCTTCCCAAACCAGGGACTGAACCCCGGTCTTTCGTATTGCAGGCAGATTCCTTACCATCTGAGCCACCAAGGAAGCCTCCTGTACATAGTAGTGTATTTACGTCAATCCCAATCTCCTATCTGTATTGATATGATATAGTGAATGTCTAGTATGTGCAGAGCATATTACATGCATTAATCCACTTAATCATCACATCTCCCTTATGAGGTAGGTTTTAATACTTTCCCTATTTTACAGATGAGGAAACCAAGGCATAGACAGGATGGGTATTTGCTCAAAGACACTGCACTAACCAGAAGCAGAGTTGAGATTTAAACCCAGGTTATCCCTCTCCCAGGGCTGGGCTCTCAGCAAGCTCTTGAGAAGCGGGCCTGAGGACACCAAACAAAGCATAATAATGTGACAAAACCCCGCAGACTATAGAGTGATGACCATATGACTCTAACTGATTTAGGCTGAAAGACCTAGAGAGGCCCTTGGGAGTCATTTCTTTGGTCTCCTGTTGTACAGATGGGAAGACTGAGGTCCAGAGAGGGCAGAGCCCTACCCTGGGTTCCTAGAGCAGGGCAGGAGCAGAAGCAGGCCTGAAACTAGGTCTTGAGCCCCCTAAAGAGCCTGAAGGGCCCGATCAGGAGTGGCCATTCTGGAAAGGAATGGCCGGCCCCTCTCCTGAGCCTGCCCTGTGAGAGGCCAGCTGGGCACCCACTGCAGACTTCTAGAGAGTAGGTGTCTGACTGATGACGGGGAGAAGGTCAGAGCAAGAGGAGGAGGTGACGAGAAAATCTTTATTTCCCCAGGCCTTGGAAGAACTTGAACAAAGGAATTTCACCTTGAACTCCAATCTGTGTCATCCCTCCCCAGTTGGCCCTGATCTGCGGCTGTGATTCAATATGGCTGACTCAGATGGAGCCCCGGATCCCTTGAGCTGAGGTCTGCAGTCAGGCCACTTTGAACTCACTCCAAAATCTTGGGAAATCAGGTCACCACTGAAGCCAGGATGTCAACTCCTGTCCACGCACTGGCTCTATTGTTTTGCTCACTGATCTGCCTCCACAACCCTCCCCATCACACCACACCCCAGACCCATCCCAGCACCCCACACACACCTATCCCTGCATCCACCACTTCCCCAGACAACAAGGATCAATCAAACAACATCAGTCAACAAAACTACAACCCGGGCTTCCTTAGTGGTCCAGGGGTTCAGCATCCACCTTGTAATGCAAGGGACACTGGTTCGATCCCTGGTACTGGAAGATCCCATGTGCCAAGGAGCAGCTAAGCCCATGCGTCACAACTACTGAACCCACGCACTGCAACTACTGAAGCCCACATGCCTAGAGCCCATGGTCGGCAATAAGAGAAGCCACTGCAATAAGAAGCCTGTGCACCACAATAAAGAGTAACCCCTGCTCACCACAGCTAGAAAAAGCCAGCATTCAGCAACGAAGACCCAGCATGGCCAAAATAATTAAAAATAAAAATAAACAAATCTTTTTCTAGAAAAATGAAAGCCCATTTGATAAAAGCATATTTTTTAGGAAGCACGCACACCACGCATTGCACTTGATGACTATAATCTACTCTATACCTTATGTTTTACAGTGGACAATATGATATTTCTTCTTTTTCTCCCCCCAAATCTTATCTGCTGGCAAAGCATATATTTAAAGCACACATGAAAGAGACTGAAAGAGTGGCAGTTGCTTCCAGCTGAGAGGATGATATCTACAGGGAATGGAGTTTCTTTGGCAGGTGATGAACAGGAAAATGTTCTAAAATCGATGTATGTAATGGCTGCACAACTCTCTGAACATATGAAAAACCGTTGAACTGTACACTTTAAGTGGGTGAATTGTGTAGTATGTGAGTGACATCTCAATAAAGCTGTTACCACACACACTCATACACTCACAAACTGACATCCTCCAAACCCTTCTGTTGTGTTTATCAGCCCATAGATCACCTGGGACAGTGAAAGCTGTCCTCACACAGTCACAATTGACCCAGGATTCCAATAGTATTGGACCACTTCCAAAAAATTTGTAGCAGCAGTCTTTTTTTTTTTAGAAAAAAAAAATTTAAAAAATTATATTTATATTATACTTCTATATTTTCTATTTTTTTTCTCTTTGTACTTATCAAGAGTGGTTGTTGTTCTCCTAGGGGGGTAACCATTGCCCCATCCAGGCATGACTTTCTGATAAAGAGAGTCTGGAGGGAACCTGTTTTGCCTCACTGACGGCCCTGAGCCTGGAATGATGACATCAGCCCAGGAAGGTCAAGTCTTATAGGCAGCACGGGAGCAACGAACTCTCACAAAGAAAAGCAGTCAACTTGTTTCTCTTCATAGGCTCTCAGAACCAAGGTGAAATTCGTGGATGTCTGCCTTGAAGCCAATCTTTTTGAGTGGCCCCACAGGCCTTTGTGGAAGGAGCATGAATGGCCACTTCTGGGCAGCACCCCAACTCTGGTCAGGCTTCCCCCCCTCCCCCTCAGCCCGTGTTCTTGGGGCACTGACCCCAGGAGTGGCCCAGGCCCGAGGCTCTTGGCCTCGTCTGAGCCCCTAGCCAGTCATTGCTTGAAGAATAGGCCTGTGATCAGTCTGGGCCAATAAGACGTGAGGAAGGGTTTGCTGGCGGCTTCTGGGGCAAAGGCTTCTTCACTTTCCTGAAAGAATTTCTAGAAGCTTATTTTCTCCTTGGGCAAGGATAACTATGTTAGTTATCTATTCCTGTTTAACAAATTATCTCAAAACCTAGTGGCTTTACACAACAGATATTTATTACCTCACAGTTTCTGAGGGCCAGGAATCCAGGAATAATTCTGCTGGATGGCTCTAGCTCAGAGGTTCTTTTGAGGGGCTACTGTCCACTGAGGTTTGGCCAGAGCCAAGGATCGGCCTCCAAGCTCACTAGATTAAACTGGCCCTTCCTCAAGACCTCTCAGTGGCTGTTGGCGGGGCGACTCAAGTTCTCCCTGGCTTTTGGTCGGAGGTCTCAGTTTTCACTTCAGGGGCCTCTTCCAGGGTCACTTGAGTGTGTTGACCATATTGGCAGCTTTCCCCAGAGCAAGTGATCTCAGTGACATTAGCACAAAGCTGTGTTCTCTCACCACCTCCTCTCTGAACTTACGTAGTGTCACTTCTGTTTTTTCCTATTTGTTAGATGCAAGTCCCTACGTCTAGCCCCATTCAAAGAGACATGGATTGGCTTTGCACCTTTTAAATTTGTAGACATATTTTAAATCTCACTGAGGAAGCCTGCACCTCCCAAAATTCTGGGCAGCTATCGTCACAATTACAAACGGGATCCAGTTTTTAGAAAGATATAAAGAAATCAGGCCCTTGATGCCACTGTAGGAATGCTGAATTAAACCAGCTCTAAACCAAGTGTACTTGGAGACTTTCCAGTTATATGAGCCGACAAGTCCTCTTTATAGCTTCGGCTAGCTTAGAAACTTTCTATAAAACTATAGTTTCTAAAAAAAAAAAAAAACTATAGTTTCTACTGTCTGAAACTGAATGTTTCCTAATCCAGGCAGTGAGGGTGTGGAATTCCCTGGACCACTAGGGAATTCCAAACTCATGGTATAGTTCAAGGACAATCCCCCGCTCCAGTGCCTGAGCAGGAATTCAGGACATGTCCCAGCCACTCCCTGGGCTGGCTTGCACACCAGGGTCGGTGAACTCTTTCCTAAGTACCAATCAGCCTAGGAGTGTCCGCCACCTGATGAAGAGACTTGGTTAAGAAGAAACTCCAGGCCACTCACACATCTGCCATGTTCTCACTTTGTTTCCCAGACAGAATGCTCAAATACCAGATTTTTAAGATCAAAAACCAAACCCTGGAGCCCTCTTAATTGAGTCCCAGCAATGAGATCAGTTTCATGCACTCAGGCCTTGATGGGTCCTACATCCTTCAAATTCCAGAAGGTCATTCTAGATGTGACTTCAACTATCAGCCCAGTTCAACACCTGCATGGAGTGGGAAATCAGAAACAATTTTAAGAACTGACAAGTATGTGGTTGAATTCCTATCTACCCAATCAGGGATGGGGCCCTAAGCAAATGCTTAGCTGCTTCATCTGTTCATGGAAAAATTAGCACCCAGCTCACCAACTATCACAGGAAATAATGAAATCCTATATATATTATGTATACATATGGCTATTGTATCATTTTTTCCCTCCCTTTCTGTTTCTGCCAGTGCTCAAACTGAAGTTAAGGTCCACCCTCACCAAGTCCTTCACAAGAGGTATGTGAATTATCTGAGGGGTGCAGTTGGACTCATGGGCAGGCAAGCTCAAACCCCTCTTGGGTCTCTCAGGAGAGCCTGCCAGGGCTTGCCAAGCTCTTTTGCTCTCCTTTCCCATCACCTCTGACATTCTGGAACTACCCTGCAGTTCTCAGAGTGGACGTAGTACACATTTAGATCCATCTAAAATTCTGCCTGGGCGTCCCAAGTAGCTCAATGGTAAAGAATCCAACTGCCAATGAAGGAGACGTGGGTTCAATCCCTGAGTCGGGAAGACCCCCTGGAGTAGGAAATGGCAACACACTCCAGTATTCTTGCCTGGAAAATTCCATGGACCAAGGAACCTGGTGGGCTACACAGTCCATAGGATGGCAAAGAGTCAGACATGACTAAGTAACTGGACATGCATGCAAAATTCTGTCTATGACAGAGAAGGTGAATATATTGACTGGGATCAGATTTGGATAGATAAACAGAAAATCCAAACCACAGGCTTACACAAAATAGGAGTGAATTTCCTCTCACATATAGGGCAGTCCAGGGCTAGTTTGTCAGTCCTGTGGAAAACCCAAGCTCTGTCTCCATGCATGCCAGCAACGGCTTTGTAGCCTCATGGCCACACGTCATGGTCCAAGATGCTGCCAGAACTCTCTACTCAGGCTTCTAGCCAGAAGAGGAGGAAGAACTAAAGAAGACAAAAAGAGCCCTTTCCTCCCCACTGAACCAGCTCCACCTAAGACGGCTTCCTGGAGGTCCCACACAAGTCCAGCTATGTCTAATTTTCCAGAACTTACTTGCATGATTGCACCCAGCTACAAGGAGACTGGGAAATGTAACTTTTATCTTGGTGGTAACATACCAAGTCTTGGCTGCAGTAAATTAGGCCAACTGGGGGAAGAATGGGAAGGAGGCCTGGTTCTTTCAATGAAAAAGAAAGCTGACACTCTTACCCTGTCTAACATCTGGGTCTATTACTTAATCACTGCAGAACTTGTGAGAGAGGGGGCAGGAATGTGCCTGGAAACTCAGAAATCCCCTGCTCTAGTACAATGCCTGGCACAGAATTGATGACCAGTATTTTCATTTCTCATACTTCAGATATGCAGATGACACCACCCTTATGGCAGAAAGCGAAGAGGAATTAAAGGGCCTCTGATGAAGGTGAAAGAGGAGAGTGAAAAAGCTAGTTTAAAACTCAACATTCAAAAATTGAAGGTCAAGGCATCTGGTCCCATCACTTCATGGCACAGAGATGGGGAAACAATAGAAACAGTGATATATACTTTATTTTCTTGGGCTCCAAAATCACTGTGGACAGTGACTGCAGCCATGAAATTAAAAGGTGCTTGCTCCTTGGAAGAAAAGCAATGACAAATATTTAGACAGCATATTAAAAAGCAGAGAAATTACTTTTCTGACAAAGGTCTGTATAGTCAAAGCTATGGTTTTTCCAGTAGTCATGTATGTGTAAAAGCTGGACAATAAAAAAGGCTGAGCATCAAAGAATTGATGCCTTCAAACTATGGTGCTGGAGAAGACTCTTGAGAGTCCCTTGAACTGCAAGGAGATCCAACCAGTCAATCTTAAAGGAAATCAACCCTGAGTATTCATTGAAAGGGCTGATGCTGAAGCTGAAGCTCCAATATTTTGGCCACCTGATGCGCAGATCTGACTCATTGGAAAAGACCCTGATGCTGGGAAAGACTGAGGGCAGGAGGAAAAGGTGATGACAGAGGATGAGATGATTGGATGGCATCACCAACTCAATGGACATGAGTTTGAGCAAACTCTGGGAGATGGTGAAGGATAGTGAAGCCTGGTGTGCTGCAGTCCATGGGGTCACAAAGAGTCAGATATGACTGAGCAACTGAACAATGATGTTTTCATTTCTGTGGTAGATGCTGTATGGTAATTCCCTGCCTCATGAGAACCACTTCTTCTCTGGGAAAGACCCCAAAAACACACAGATGAGTCCTGAGTAACCCTCCCTTCTGGCCACAGAGGACAGTTCCACTTGAGTATCAACTCACCCAGACTGAGCCATTCATGGTCCCTTCCAGAACCTTCTGAAGCCCATGTGAGGAAAGAGCAACAATCCTTCCCTGGTGGCCAACCAGTGAAGAGTAAGGCAGGGAAGGAAGAAGTCAGCAAAAAGAATGAAAGAGTCAGAGAAACTCAGAGAAGAACTCTAAACACACAGGTCATGGCCAAGACCTTGTCTCTGTTCCCAGAGCCCCAGAGGCCCAGATACACGTCTTTTCTTCGGGTAAACCCGTCTGTGCCATCCAACTCAAGCTGGGTTTCTGTCACTTGCCATCAATAACTCTGACTACCTTTCCCTTTCCAGCAGGGAAGAGCTTCCGTATTTATCACACATTTAATTATAGAATGGCATTTGCTAGAATTCTTTCAGTAACTAGTGGCAGAAATCTAGCTCAAATCGGCTAAAACAAAAATAAACACATAAATAAATAAAAATTCCCTGACATAAATTGGAAAAGTCAGGAGAGAAGCTGCTGATCCAATGGTTGTTTCAGGGCTCACATGCTCTCTCTGCAGCTCTCTCCCTGACTCTTGATTCTCCTTTCTTCCATGCTGTCTGTGCCCTCCCGTAGGGAGAAGAAGGGCACAGGGCAAGAAGAAGCCTTCATAGGGCAAGAAGAAGCCAAGGCAACTCCAGACTCCATGATCCTCAGAGCTTACCCACCTATAGGTAGAGGGACCCCCCCCCCACCCCCTTCAACAACCACACATCTTACAGTAGAGGTCTGATGGGCCAACCAGGGTCACATGCCCATCTCTTGGTCAATCATAGTGGACAGGGCCACTATACCCAGCCTGACAGGTAGGCATGTGTCACCACCCAGCTCTGCAGCCAGGGGTCAGCAGCCTCTATGGCTGACGGGGCCTCAGGATGGGGATCAGACAGTCTCCAGTGCAAGGAGGCACTGGGCAGGCACAGCAATACTATTTTGCACTGTGGAACAAGCAAAAGTTTTGGGGCCAGATGGATGTGGGTTTAAATCCTAGGTTAACCACTGAGTGAACATGTGGCCTTGGACAAGCTACTTCAGCCTTAATTTTTTCATCTTTAAAATGGGGATAATCAAGAGTTGCCAGGTGGTCCAGTGGTTGGGACTCAGCACTCTCACTGTCATGGCCCAGGTTTAATCCCTGGTCAGGGAACTAAGATCCCACAAGTCATACAGTGTGGCCAAAAAGTAATAACTAAAAACTTTAAATTTCTTTAAAAAAAAGGGGGGGGGGGCGATAATCACTTCTGCTTTTCAGTGTTGTTGCAAGAATTAAGTAAGATAACAAAGCACTTCAAATATCATGGGTTCTCAAAGTTGCCCACCAAACTTCTTTGCATATGATAGCACTCTACTACCTGCTGTGACTTAGCTTAGGGTGTGGATGTCATTCATAAGGATGATGTGTTTCTTTTCACATGCACAGATCAAGGCTGTGTCAAATTGTCACCAAGTCAAACCATACCCCACGGCTACTTCATTCCCTCCTCAGAGTGATCTTCTTTGTTCTAACCCCACCCTGACTCTAATAGTTTAAAGAGTCTGGATTAGAGGGTGGGAAGGACCTAGAGATGTTTGGAGAGAAATCAGCCATGGAGACAAGTCTCAAGGTTATGGCCTTTCTAATCTTGAGGAACAGAAAGTAACTTGAATATTTTTTTATTATTACTAAATTAGCATTAAATTCCTTTTGCTCTTCCTCCCTCCCCTGCATCTTTCCTTCGTTTTTTTCACCTTAGGAGGGGTCATATGGTCTTCTGGTCAGGAGACCTTCCCAGTAAGGAATGACATCTGTCCTCCCCACCCAGGCTGGCCATGAAGGTTGACAAAGACTGAATTTTCACGCCCTGGAGGAAAGGGACCCCATTTGGAAAATGGTTTCTATTAATGGATCCTGGGCTATTCCTTTTGACTGCAGAGAGTGAAATGAAGGAAAATATGGAACAGAGTTGATGGAAATTTGAGGGTAAGAGTAAAACAGGGTGGAGGAGGGAAGAAGATGAGACCTGAAAGCCAGGGGCCCAGAGCCCTCAACAGAGGAAGGTTTCCAGTTTGGAGATCCCTGCAAAGCGCATCTCTGAGGACTGATTCTCCCCAGTGCCACCCATCACAGCCCTTCTATGAGAAAACACTCCCCAAGGGCTGAGCACCCCATGGACTTCCCATGCGGTGAGCGCAAGCTTGGTCCCTACTCTTCCGTCATCCACCCTGTGGGCCCCTTCTGGCACCCCCAAGACTCCTGTAAATAGAGGAGCCCTGTACCATAACTCCAGAGGTGAATAAGTAGCCCAGGGTACTCCCTGCCAGGTTCCCCATCACCACCACTGTCCTCCCCCCACCTCTCCACCCCCACACACACCCCTCCATCCCCCCACTCCACCCTCTGCATCCCCAGGCCTTCCTGTGCCCCACCCCCACCCCAGCAGCCTCACTGCCTCCTGCAAGACAAAGCACAGTTTTTGGACCTTTATAAGACCAGGCATTTTTTATTTTTGATGGCTTCACCCCACATCAGTGCAAACATATTAAAATATTAAAAATCCTCTGTAAAATTGTTGAAAGGATATTTATAATTTTGCTCTTGAAACCATTTGGCTAGGAGTAACTGATTTAAATTACAATTGGGGAATTCTTGTAAAGTGAGAAAAACCCAACCCACACATTCCTTCAAATGTAATGAAAGTTTCATGAATACTAAATTTAACAATTAATGAGGTTGATATAATGTTACAGTTGGACATTTGATTAAGGATTTATTGATTTCAATTTTGCAGTGTTCTTATTTTAGAGCAGGTAATTTTTTTCCCAGCTGTCAAATATTCAAATGATGCCCCTGTGGAGGCTCTTGTGGGCAATATATGAGCCACCTGGGCCAATACGTCTTGCCTATCCTCCACCTGAAGCATACATCCCTTGATACACACACACACACACAAAACAAACACGACCTTGGTTAGATTGTGAAGTCAGAGTCTAGCTCCCAATGAAGAAGACAATGGGCCAGTTAAGAGCAGAGATGGAAGCAGGGTCGCATCATGTCACGTCATGCATCATAAAAGAAAGAACTTCCTTACTACAACCAGTGGCTGGACCTGCTAAGGGCACAGAAGTTGAGACAAGCCAGCCTTGGAAGTTGGCACAGGTGCTTCCTCCCTCCCAAGGAGGGTGAGTAGAGGGGGCAGAAGGGAGGGGACCAGTTGCCCTGGTTTTCACAGCCAGTCACAGATCAGGTGCCTGAACGTATTTGAGAACTACAGCCTCTGTGTCCCAGGAAGGCAACATCAGGACTAGTGGTCTGTGAGGTTTCTCCCTGACACAAAGGCCATGCCTTACAGGGAGGATGTGGAAAGGTTGACAGACAGAAGGGTGGCAGGGTAGATGCAGAGAGGACAGGAGGGAGAAGCTGGGGGGAGAAAAACATTGAGAAGGAGCTGGAATGAGGGCGGGAAGAAAGGTGGGAAGAGAGCTGGACTGTGTACCAGTACTCAGGGAAAGGGAAGGAGGATCTCCCAGGACTGGGGTGGCCCTGGGACAGCAGCAGCAGCTAGGTGTCACCCAGGGATGGGGCGGGGGTGGCAGTGATGTGGCCAGGAAAGGCAGGGGCAGTAGTTCTCTGAACACCCGCGTGGTGTTACCCAAGCCTTCTCCACACAGAGGCAGGGGGTCTGCAGGGGCATCTGGGGTTGGTAAGAATCTCTCCCAGTACCCCAGGCTCCCCTCGGAACAGAAGGGAGGGCCTGGGCTGAGGCAGCCCTCAGCCAGGTCTGCGGCAAGGGCTGAGGCAGAGAAATATCACTCTGTCCTCCCCCATCTCTTTAACGTACCCAGTGTACCAGCCGCCTCCCTCGCCCCAGAGCGTCAGCACCTCTGAAGTTAAACATTGTGCCACTAGGTGGAGCCAAAGCCCACGGCAACAGCCTGGGATTGGGACGTTCAGCGGCCAGGGTTTGAGGGCGGTGGGCTCGGGAGGCAGAGGACAGAAGAGAGGCTGAGTCTACGCAGAGCCAGGGGGGGCACAGGACAGCGGGTCCCAGCCTGTTTGGCTGATGAAGTCTGCTCTAGCAGGAAAGCCTATATGGTCCCGGAGCGGACCCCGACAGCCAAAAACCCCCATTTATCAGACGAGACTGAGGCCCGTCAAAGGAATCCAGGAGTCACTCCTGGATTCCTTTGACGGGCCTCAGCTCCTTCCCCTGCCCTGCTCCTGAAACGTGCCCTGCCGGTGGAGAGGGTACCGCCTCCAGAAAAGGCAATCCCGGGCAGCTCCCGCTGCGCCCCGGGGCCTACGACTGGCACAGGCACGAGGTTGCTGAGCCCTCCGCCGCGCTAGGGTGGGACGAGGTGGCGCAAGCGAAGGCCCGAGCTTCTGCGAAAGACCGCAGCTGACCCAGCATCCCAACAATCCGCACGCCTCGGCGGCAGGTGGAGGCGGTGGGGCGGGGCTTCAGTCGAGAAGCTCCGCATTGGGCGTGGGGGGTTGCTGGGGTTCTCGCATTGGCTGGGGGTGAGGGGGTGGGATCAAGGGCGTGGCTGAGAGATATGAAAACCAGGAGAAAAAACGCTTGGGGACAATGCACGGACCTCAGGTGTTGCGCTGAGGCCGGGGCGGGAGATACAGAGTTGATCCGCACCTGGGGTGAGCATCGGCCACGTTGTCTCCAAGCACAGGTGTGCTGCGGAAGACCAAGCTCCAGACTCCCTCTGGTAGCCTTGTCACGTCCAGAACTAGGGAGCTCCCGCGGGTCTCTTGCCTGCCCTTCTCCTTGATCTCACTGACCTACCACCAGCCGAACCAGATAGGTGTCCAGACCTTCTCCAACCTGCCCTCCACCTCTCACAGCAGCCATGCCCTCCCTTAACCTTCATAATTTCCTTTTAGAAGAATCTTTCCCCAGGGTTCACGGATACATCGTACTTAGCATCGCACAGCCAGCGCTCAGCACAGGACCCCTATTCAGTGGTTTCCTTTCACCTTTCACAGTGTCTGTAGAGGGGCAGGATGGAGCAGGGGGGACGCATGGCCACCTGGTTGTTGTGAGTGCATTACTCATTCCACACACATGTACTGAGCACCGACTATGTTCTACACCCTGTGGTGGGTGGACACCAGAGATAGAGCTTCGAGCAAAACAGACACTAGCTCTACTATCTTACACAGCTTTCACATCAAACTGTAGGACGGGGAGAGAAAGAGACAATTTAAGGATACTGACTGGTGAGCCCCACCACTGGGGGTGTGGCTGGGCAATGTTAGCCTTAGCCGGTGGATAAGGACGTTTGCAGAAATGTGTTGGGGTCAAAGCTTATCACACCTGTAAAAGCAGAAAATGATCAATTATCTTAACTATCAAGAAGATACACACTGTCCTCTTGTAGCAGGGTACTGCTTCAAGCAAACTAATATGCAAATGCCAATCCACAGATGAGTTTCTCATCTGTGGGAGGAAGGGGAAGACATCAGTTGTTTGACTCTATCCAAGAATCAATCATTAATCCATCAAAAGCCGATTTCCTTTGAAATTCAAAGGAAGACATTGTCTTTGCGGACACAGCAAATTAACCGCCTTGCCTTCCTTCAGAACAGTGCGGTCAGTAGCCACTAGAGGGCAGCAGAGAGATGGAGATGCCAGAGAGAAGAGCCATCAGTTTCCACCTGCACCAGAGGGCATGAGGAGCCTAATGAAAACAATATAGTAATAGTTCACGTTCATTGAGTGCTTACTCTAGGCCAAGCATCCGTCTAAGTGCTTTGTAAAAAAAAAACTACCTCATTTGATCCTCCCACCAACCCTATGAGACAGATTGTTGTTTAGTCACTAAGTCGTGTCTGACTCTTTGCAACACCGTGGACTGTTGCCTGCCAGGCTCCTCTGTCCATGGGATTTCCCAGGTGAGAGTACTGGAATGGGCTGCCATTTCCTTCTCCAGTGAGACAGATACAGTTGTGTTAGCCACATTCTACGGGTGAGGAAACAGGTTGAGTGACTTGCCTGAGGTCACACAGCCAATAGAGAGTAAATCCCAGATATAATCCCTGGAGCAGAGCTGTGGAGCCTGCCTGCCTCACACTGTGTGGCTCTTTCTGTGAAGAGGACGGAGAATGGAGGAGGCAGCTGAGGTCCTTACACCTATAAGCCCAGTGTGTTTTCCAAGGCCCATTCCAGAAGCAGGCATCAGACAAGGCTTCTAGCTAATGAAGGACCTTGGGGCACCTGTCAGGTAAAGTCAGAAAATCTGAGCTTCCCTCTACAGGGCCGGGCAGAGGCAGCACCTGTTCTCATCAACACCTGCAACAAGACCCAGCCCTCCTTCACCCCTGGGTACCCACCTCCATGGTGTACCCCTACACCGCGTGGCCTCTTGGGTTCAACTGTGTGATGTTGGCTTCGACCCACCCTTCTGCTCATCCTCAGACAGCCCTGCCTGCCCCATCAGCCTGGCTCAGTCCTCACCGCAGTCAGGAAGGGGCTGGTCAAGAGTGGTGATGGCTGCTGAGAGCTTGGTGTCCGATGAGAATCAAGTGCACGTTGCTGGGGGTCCTGTCCAGGACCACCTAGAGAGGAGTTTCAGGCCAGAATCCAATCCTTTCTTGGCTTTCTTCCCAATTTAGCAACCATTCATTGAGCTGCGGCTGTGTGCTGTTTCTATGCTGACTGCATGGGTCATAAGGAGAACTTGCTGGGTGACCTTGAACAAGCTGTTTACCTGAAGAGGCCTCTGACATTATGCCTATGTGTGCCCAGGTACATTTTTCCAGGTCAGGGTTCCTCAGCCTTGGCATGATTGGTATTTTGGCCTGAATCATTCTTTCCTGTGAGGACCTTTCCTGTGCATTGTGGGATATTTAACAACATCCATAGCCTTTACCCAATAGATGCCAGCGACACCACTTTCCCAGTTGTGATAATAAAAAAAAAAAATATTTCCAGATATTGCCAGATGTGCCCTGGGGGTGGGAGGTGAGGCAAGTTTGCCCCTGCTTGAGAATCACTATATGACAGAGCTGCAGAAAATCCCTGGGCTGGGTGAACCACAAATTTATCAGTACCGCCCTGTGGGTAGAACCGGGTTGCAGTTTGTGAGTCAGTGGGTAGACAGTGCTCAGCTTCCCCCACCTTCCTCATCCCTGACCTGCTCCCTAAAGAGAGGAGTACCTCTTTTAAAAAATATTTATTTACTTCATTTTTGGCTGCACTGGGGTCTCCATTGCTTTTCTGTGGGCTTTCTCTAGCTGTGGCGCACCGGCTCTAGGTGCACAGGCTTCAGTAGTTGAGATACTCGGACTCAGTAGTTGAACTCGAATTCTCTAGAGCACGAACTCAGTGGTCGTGGTGCACGGGCTTCATTGTTCCGCAGCACGTGGGATCTTCCTGGACCAGGGATCGAACCCGTGTCCTCTGCATTGGCAGACAGACTCTTATCCATTGCCCCACCAAGGAAGTCCAGGAGT
This sequence comes from Cervus canadensis, assembly GCF_019320065.1. Classification (NCBI taxonomy): domain Eukaryota; kingdom Metazoa; phylum Chordata; class Mammalia; order Artiodactyla; family Cervidae; genus Cervus; species Cervus canadensis. Next base: position 34,253,134 of record NC_057402.1, read on the forward strand.
GCCACTTTAAAGAAAGAACCTGAAAGGACCAACTCTTACCCAAAGTTCTACTGGAGGGGGGACTTCAGATACCCTCTCTGAAGCCAGCTCACTGTGCAGGCTGGAAGGCGTGCAGGAAGGTGGCACATTGCCATGGACCGTTTGGGAGAGGAAATAGCAGGATCTCCTCCGGGCCCAGTTCTCCATGAGCCCTGCCAAGGCCGCCCACACCTGCCGACTCTCTGGGGCCTCTCAACCCTGTCTTGAGAAATATGGCACCCCTCTGCCCCCATGCCCAAAGATGCAGGCCCCAGCCCTAGGCCTTGCCTCAGCCTTCCTCCCTGAGAGCCCTGAGAGGAAAACAGGGCAGCGGCCAGAGTCAGCAATGTGGCAGGTGTTGGAAGCAGATAATTCTTTCTCGCCTCTTGTTGGGCAGCCCTCCACTGACCCCTGCTGTGTGCCAAGGCAGGAGGTCACAGATGAATTCAATGGGGAGCTGGAAAATGTTTAACAACCAGCTCTCTGAGATGTGTGGAATTTACCCATTTCTGTGGCGTCAAAATTCCTACCATGGCCGGGGTTGGGTCACCAATGTGATGATGTTGAAGGCTGGGTTGGTTCACACCATAGTAGAGGGTGTCCCCACCACCCTATCACCTTATGAGCAGAGGAGACAGTAAAATAAATAGAAAGGGATAAGGTTTTATGTGTATTTCCCCTTTTAATGAAATTAATTGTAGGTTTATATAATTTAATCACTAACAATGGCTACATTTAACACCAAGTTCACAAAATTCCTGAAAATTTAACCACCAGTTCTCAAAAGCCAGTCCAAGCCATCTCCAGTTCCTTACTGGAAATTGAATGGGATCCATGACCTCAAGACCATCATTTCTAAGGAAGACAGGTCCACAGGGTGGGATTGTCATTGGAGGACAGAGGGAAACACTAGGGCCATGGACACCTGAGGAGGCACTGACCCTGCCCAGAGGTTCAGGGAAGGCTTCCTGGAGGAGGTGCCATCACACAGCAACCTGATGTAACCCAGAGAGAAGGGAGGGAACTGTGTGAGGCTGAAGCAGATAGAGGGGAAACACCAGGAGAGGAGGAAGTGCTTGGCATGGACCAAAACCCCCAGTGAGAGGCTCAGTCTGCCAGAGGGAAGACTAGGATCCAGGGCAGGTTCTTCGGTTGACGCCTCTCTCATTTTGGGCAGGTCTCCTCCTTCGTAGCTCAATCATTAAAGAATCTGCCTGCAATACAGGAGTCCTCCAGCAATGCAGGACCCGGGTTCGATTCCTGGGTTGAAGATCCTCTGGAGAAGGAAATGGCAACCCACCCCAGTATTCTTGCCTGGGAAATCCCATGGACAGAGTAGCCTGGCGAATGACAGTCCATAGGGTCACAAGACAGTCACTTTCGACTCAGCAACTAAACCACCACCTTCTTCTCCAGGCTTCTCCCTTCTGTCTAAATGGGGCCTTGAACTACATGGTCTCCAGGCCAGTCAGCTATCTAGAGCCCCCAGGGGTCTCTGGAAGGGACCCTGTGAATGTAGTCAACTGGAAGTGAGGGTCTGGCCCATGGCAGACCCTCCACGACCAACTCTTCACTTCTCCTGCCCTCCCCCTTTCACCTGGTTCCCCCAGGTGATCCCTGAAACTCCTGGTTTGACTGCAGAAAGTAACTATAATTACAGTCATTTATAGAGCGGTGTGCCGCTTCTCCTAATTACCAAGCAGTGCAATTTCAATTATACATCTAAGGAAACATCTCGGGAGCCCCCTCCCCAGGGCCAGCCTGTCAACTGCAGCCCTCAGGCCGATGGTGGGGGCGGGGGGCAAGGAATAGGATGAGGGGTTGGCTGCGGCTGCTGCTGGATCTCCGAGGTAATTCTCTTCATGTGATGCCAGGCAGGAAACTCTGGCTCAGAGACCTACCCTGAAGCAAGCATGGGGTGAAAGGAGGCAGGGGAAGCACCCCCAAGAAGAGGGCTTGAGACCTGCGGAGGGTCAGGGGCCTATCACACACAAGTCAGAGCTTGCAGCCAAGGAAGGGGTCTGTTCAATGTGGACGAAGCAATGCCCCCCCAACCAGATGCAGACTCTCTGGCCTCACCTCGCTCACCACCCACTGCAAAAATTCCCCACAGAAACAGTTCCCCTCTACGGAGGGGCCATCAGGCCTGCCTCACATGCCTCCTGTGACAGGGAGCCCAGGACCCCAAGAAGAAGCCTGTGTTATCTTCAGGGATTGATGAGAAAGTTCTTCCTCAAATCAAGAGAATCCCCCACTGTGCCATTCCTGCCCACAAGTCCCATCTCATACCCTCCCCACTGGGGCTGCTGTTCCCTCTGTCCTGGGGTCACTAACCGGCCCTGCTGCCCACTAATCCTCTCCCAGATAGGGGTCTGGCCCCCAGACCTTGTCTGCTTTCTCCCTGCACCACCCCCCACCAGTTTCTGGGAGGACCCTGATTTGAGACTCTCGGGGCTTCTCCCTGTCTATGCTCCTAGGTGCCGGCATCCAGTCTCACAGCTCTGGACAGATAATTCTCACGTGGCTCTGCTCCCGAACCCCAGGCCCGTGTCCCTCCCCCAACCTGTACCCATGCCCCGCCTAACCTGACCGCAGCCAGCTCTCTGGGCCTGGTCTCCTGCTTTCCCAGTCTTCAAAGCCTCGAATTCCAGCACTTCCTTCTCTTTCTCCCAAGTATACCCAAATCTATCTATCTCTTCCAAAACCTCCGGCCCTGCCCCACTCAGACCTCCATCCTGTCACCCAGAACATTGCCAAACCCCCTCACTCGTTCCCCCCCTGAGACTCCAGAGGCAGCAGAGCATGGAGATCAGGTCCTTGGCTCCAGGTGGATTCCAGTCCCAGTTCCTCTACTGCCAGCTGGGCTCACAGGCCTTGAGCAAGCCACGTGACATCTCTGTTGTTGTTGAGTTGCTAAGTCATGTCTGACTCTTTGCCACCCGGTGGACTATAGCCCGCCTGGCTCCTCTATCCATGGGATTTTCCAGGCAAGAATACTGGAGTGGGTAGCCATCTCCTGCTCCAGGGGATCTTCCTGACCCAGAGATTGAACCCATGGCTCCCGCACTGGCAGCCAGATTCTTTACCACTGAGCCACCAGGGAAGCCTGGCATCTCTGCATCCTTTACTTAATATTAGAACCCATCTCCTAGGGTCACCTGTGAACAGCGTGGTTCCCAAGAAATTCAGAGTGGCCAGAGAGGGTAAGAGGAAGAGAGACGACATAAGGCAGAAAGGGCGCAGAGGCCTGGTCCCTGACACCTTCTATGTTCTACTGAAGCCTGTGGGCTTGTTCCTGAGATGAGTGGGGAAGCTTCAGGATGAAGTCTCTGATCCATTTGCTATCTTAGATGGTGCCAGGTGATGCCCAGCCTTCTCTCCTGAAGAAGCTGAAACCTGCCCTGCCCAGGGGTACAGGGGTACAGGGGGTGTCTGGCTCCAGCCCCCACCGACCCCCTGGACTGCTCTAGTACCTGTAAGTAGTCAAGTTCTGCCTGGCTTAGTCCTCCCCTCTTACCAGACTTCAGGCCTCTCACACCTTGAGAGAGAGGACCGGACAACTCTACAGGGGTCTGACCTGAATTCCAACCCTCAGAGGGTGGTCTTGTGGCCAGAGAATGCCACGAGCACAGACACGGCCCTGCAGGCAGGGGGTGGGAAGCTGGCCTCTCACACAGACGCACTACCTACAAAGCTGTTTCGCAAACGTCATTAGCTTGTTTAATCCTCATAACACCTCTGGGAGTTGGGTGTTATTATTCCATTCTACTGGGGGCAAACAAAATAATGTTATGGTCCCATTACATACCCATCAGGAACTTGCTCAGAACGCATAGCACTCGGGTGAGAAGGAGGAAGTGTTTGAGTCAACCTCGCCCACCAGGCCCAAGGCAGATGGAGGGTCGAGCTTGGAGAAGCCAGGGTGGGGAGAGGGGCCACAGAGAGTGGACGGGAGGCGCGGGGGGTGGGGTGTGCCCCCAGGGAGGGCTCCCGGAGCTGGGGCCTGCCAGGCACCAAGGAGAGAGGTGGGCAGGGGCCAGGAGAACAGGAATGGGGGTGAGAGTGAGGCTGAGAGAGGGCCCTAAAGCTGTGGTCTGGGGGAAACCTCCTGGGGTCATCCTGCTCCTCGTACAGATGGGGGAATTGAGGCCCAGGTAAGAACAGAAACTTACTTCAGGCCCCTGAGCCTGCCAGATGCCCAGCTGGGACCTGTCTCCTAGGCTGGGGCTCGAACTCCACTCTCAGTGTCCTGAGCTGCCCTGGGTCTCTCGGGGGCATGCAGCCGGGCCTTGGGGAGAAACAAGAATCAGCCTCTGGGGTCCCAGCAGCTCCCTGGGCTTACCACGGGAGACCGGGTGAAACTTCCAGCCCCTGGAGCCTACCTGGGCTGCCCCAGGAGTAAAAACTTCTAGGCTCCCAGCCCCCTCCCCAGGGGTCCTTCCCAAGGTCCAAGGGTGGTGGGCACAAGGGTGGAACAGGGTTTCGGAGGAGTGGAAAGAGCACCCGGGGCTGAGCATGAGGACTCGGGGGCCCTGTCCTCGAGCTGGTCCTCTCTTCCTTCAGGGTCCAGTTTCTCCACTGGAGAGAATAAGTCCTTTCCCTCCTACATGCCCACCCACTGAGAACATTCTAGAGATGCAGGACTCCTTCCACCCTCTGCTCTCTAAAGGAGAGAAAGCTTCCTAGACTGCATCCCTGCACAGACGGAGGCCTCACACTGAGGCTACACCTAAGAAGGAACTGGCCAAGGTCTCCACCCTGAGTGCCCCTGATGGATCCCGGGACTCGTCCTTGGAGCAAAATCCTCCTCTGGGGACAAGGAGGATGACGGGACAGTGAGGGACTGGATGTCTACCGCCCTCTCAGGCCTGCTGTAGGAAAAGGGAGGGGTTTTTCCCAGGAAGCCGAAGGAGGCGAGCCGGGGGGATGATCCTTCCAAGCCCCTTGCAGAGACCTCAGTATAGGGCAATGGTCTCCCTGGGGAAGGGGCTCCATGTCACCCCCCAGCAGCCCTATGATCCTTCTCATTGGAGAGGTTTCCTATAACCAGTCTCCTGGAGTCTGGTGCCAGCTGGAACCCCTGCTCTGATGGAAAGCTCACTGCCCATCAAGAAAGTGAAAGTGTTAGTCCCTCAGTCCTGTCCAACTCTTTGCAACCCCATGGACTGTAACTCACCAGGCTCCTCTGTCCATAATCAGATTCTCCAGGCAATAATACTGGAGTGGCCAATCCCTTCTCTAGGGGATCTTCCCAGCCCAGGGATCGAACCCTGGTCTCCTGCATTGCAGGAAGATTCGTTACCATCTGAACCACCAGGGAAGTCCATCAAGGCTTCCCTTCAAAGTCGCAGAGGTCCACCTTCTAAGGTCAAGAGTCCCAGGGCAGGAGGCAAAGCAGGACCCAGGACATTGAGGATATAGGAGGCTGGAAAGACCCCACAACCCTGCCTCTCCCAAGATTTAAAATGCCCAGGAAGCTGGAGGGTCCCATCCAGCTGTCTGTCCTTTGCTGGGGTGAGCATACCCTCCCCGACCCTTAGCATGCAGCCTGGCTGTGCCACATAGAGGGTGGTCTCCCGGGGGCCTTTTCAGCATCACCCTTCTCGAGAACCCATCAGTGCCCCATCCACTTGAGTCTGGGCATTGTCTACAGGAAAGCCCCCTGTAAGGGCCGGTTGTCCCAGTCACAAGCTGACTGGCTCTTCTGCCCAGAGAGAGCTAACAGGTCGGGCAGGGAGCTGGGGAGCCACAGCAGGCACCCCAGAGGGGCAAGGAAAATCAGGATGGGGACACAAGGGGGCAGAGTCCTGGCAGGTCCTAGGCTTGCACTCCCTGGAGGGACCAGTGACTCACAGGCCCGGACAGGGGGCATTTCCTCCCGGAGCCGAAACCAGACAAGGAAATGCGGGAGGGAGAAACACTCCATCCGGGAGGTAGGCTTTATTCTGAAGGTATACGTCCAGGTCCGCATTGTGAGTCACTCGGACCCCTCCCGCTGCCTCATGCTGACGCTGACGTCTGAGTCTGGCCCAGGTCCTGATACAATGGTTTGTACATTATAAATAGGGTGCCCCGCCCACCCCCACCCCCTCACCATCACCGTAGTTCAACTGCCATCACCTTTGGCAAGGACCATATTAAGAGTTTCAAATCAAAAGTCTCCTCCCTCTTCCAGGGACTTTCATCACATTGACATTGTCAGTAAAGGCAGGCCTCCTGGGGCCCCCCCTCTCCGCTCTAGCCCCCCCAGCTCTTCCTCAGCCTCATCTCTTCTTCTCACCCATCTTGGTTCCTCTATTCCCTCTGCCTGGAATTCACCTGCCACCCCCGGCTTTGCCCAGTTATTACTGATTATTAATAATAACTGCTTTGCCCTGTTATTACTGTCTTCAAGTTTCAACCCATGTCACTTCCTCCAGGAAGCCTTCCCTGGCCTCCCAAAGCAAGTCACATTCTCCATGACATGTGCGCTGGTACCACGCATCCCTCTCTCCAGCCCTTGTCAGAGCTGCATGTATTCTGTGAGGTTTAGTTGTATGGTAAGTGGTGAGGGCCTGCCTCCCCTGCTAGATGGGAAGTGGGTCTAGGTTGGCCTCCATCACCTCCACAGCCTGTGGCACAGCGCTAGGCACGCAGTAGACGCTGAATAAACAGGTACTGAATGAATGGATTCCCAGCCATTGGGAGGTCCCATGGTGTGTCTGCAGCCCCTCCCCTCCCACCTACACCCAACCCCACCCCACAAGGACCCAGGTCCTCTCTCTCTGACCCTTCTCATCTGCAATCCCAGAAACTTCTTTTTTCCTTTTCTTTTTTTTTTTTTTTTAATGATTTTATTTATTTATTTATTTATTTATGGCTGTGCTGGGTCTTTGCTCCTCTGCAGACTTTCTCTAGCTGTGGCGAACAGGGTCTACTCTCTAATTGTGGGGCGCAGGCTTCTTATTGCGGTGGCTTCTCTTGTTGCAGAGCACAGGCTCTCGGGTACGCAGGCTTCAGTAGTTGCAGCTCCAGGATCTAGAGGGGCCGTTGGTGAGTTCCTCGATTTTCCTGGGACCATTTCCTCTCCTCAGTCCTATCCAACTCTTTTCGACCCCATAGACTGTAGCCCTCCAGGCTCCTCTGTCCATGGGATTTCCCAGGCAAGAATACTGGAGCAGGTTGCCATTTCCTTCTCCCAGAGCCTTCTAGTGGTTGGGCTCTGTGGTGGGGACGGGGTAGGCAGCCTGCCCCTAGGCCCCAAGATCAGGGCCAAACTCAAGACCCCTGTAAATTCCCCAACAGGCACCAGGGACAGCCTCAGTGACACCAATTACCCTGATCCAGTCCCTCAGAAGACCCCTCCTCCCTGAGTTTGCATCTGACGGCAGATTCACACTCAGAGCCTACGGCCCTCAGAGACTGTCTAGCCTCCATCTAGAACCAGATACGCAGAGAGGGTCAGGGCCCAGCCCAAGGTCATGCAGCAAGGCTGCCACAGAGTTGCACCCAGAATCCAGGGCGCCAGCTCCAGCTTAGGGTTCTCCCATGCTATAATAAACGTGGTTATTTTTAGGAAGCTAATTAGCAAGTCAAATATGACTCCTGCTAATAATAATGCCACCTTTATGCTTTTCAGTCTCTGCCTCACCTCATTTGCTCCTGCGACGCCAGGTGGGCAGGAAAGTAGGGGCTGATCTCATGAGAAAGGCACGGTCCAGAAAGAGGAAGTGACTGGTCCTCCAGCCCATCCCACAAGCCCAGCTCAGTAATGCCCCCAGAAGGACATGGTGTCCCAACATCTCCTGTCCCCTGCTCCTAGCAGCCTCCTCTCTGTGTCAGCTGCAACCACAACCCTCGCTTCTTTCAGCCCCCAGGTGGGCTCCAAGCCTGGTATCCCCTGGTGTTCTGTCCCCTGCAAATCTCTAACGCATGTCAGGGATAGTTCATGGGCAGTCTCACTGTGCAGCCTGGGCTAGCCCTCAACTTGGAACCCCAGATAGAGAGAAGGACAGTTTTGCCCCCCAAAGGGGCTAGGGTTGTGTTCAGTGGCCCCACCTCCTGCCCACTGCCCCCTCTCCTGCAGAAGTTCCCGCAACATCTGGTGGCATGAGACAGGGCCGGATAAACGCAAACATGAGGTCAGATCCTCGGTTTCTTCCTGAGCCCTTCCCAGAGGAGGGAGGTGTTTCCCACCAGGATGCAGCTGGGTCATGCTGTCTGGGATATGGAGTGGAGGGCAGCGTGTGCCTGTCTCTCAGATGAGCAGCTGAGGCATAGGTGACTGCTGTCAGCATCACGAGTCCGTCACCAAAGGGGTGGCGGGATAAGACCAAGAAAGTACTCAGGCCAGTTCCCAGGAACCGGTCATGGGTCCTCCACCCAGACTGACCGGGGGAACTCTGCAGTCAGGAGCGCTTTGCAGAAAGGAGGCACTGTTGAGTTCAAGGGCCACCAGGAGGGAGATGGTGCAAAGGTGTGAAAAGAAGACGGGCTCAGTGATTCTCCTCTCAGACTAATGCCGCTGGCCTGCATCCCACCTGAGCCAGGGAGGCAGCCTGCAGGGGAGAATGTGGGGTCCCTGACACGTGGTAACTGTCCCAGGCACTGCCCCCCATCATGCAGTCCCTCCACTGACTTACAGATCAGGCAACTGGTCACCCTGTTGAGCCCGCCAGGCGGGGCAGCTCATAAGGAGGGGGACAGGGGCCATCCAGGTGAAGAGGGAGGAGGGGCCTCCAGGGTGGCCCACAGCCCAGGGGTGATGGGTGTGTCTCCTTCTCTCCTCCATTACCTGGAGGGATGAGGTGGACACCCCGAATCCAGTGCCAGACCCTGTCCCCATTGTCGCCACCCCCAGGGAGCTGTGTCAGCTGAGGGCAGGGGTGATGTTGTCACAACAAGAGCAAGGCCACCAGTGAACAAAGGTGGGGTGAGGGTTTCACGTGCAGGAGTCATCCCTAAGGTGGCAGCTGGTACCACGGGCCACGTGGCTGAAGGAGGAGGCTCGAGATCACCTCCCCCTGAGTGTCCAGTCAGAGTGTTCCTGGTCACATACTTGGGAGCAGGATCGGCACAGGCCCCTCCTGGCCACAGCTCAGGGCAGGCATCAGCCTTCCCACAAAATCCCAGAGCCCAGGGCCCAGGGCTGGCCTCTCCCCAAGGACAAGATCTCTGAGTTGCCTCTCAACCCCGATGGCCGGGGCTGTCCACCACCCCCTCTAGGACAGGAGGGGGAACTACAGTAATGGGAGCTGAGAATGGGTCCTGCCCAGCCCAGAGTCAGGTGGCACCGATGGGGGAGTGTGGCAGCCTTGTGGCAGATGCCATGCCCCCATGAGGGAGGCACCCGGGAGCGGGACGGGCAGCAGGACAGGTGCAGGATCCCTGAGGTCGGACCTGTCACACGGCATCAGGGAAGGAGCTGCCAGGCCCGATGAAGGTTAGGAGCCTCAGGGAAGCAGTGGCTTTTCAGCTGAGTGAGCAAGAAACATTGGCTAAAGTAGAGTCGGTGTCCCACTTTCCCGGCACAAGCTAGGGAGGGCTGCCCACTGCCTGCAGGGCCTAGCACCGGGAATGCAGAGAACCAGAGTAGGCAGGGGAGGGTCAGGATCCTGGAGAGGTGGGGGAAGACAGTGGCAGACCCTCTTCCCCTCTCCCCGCTGCATTTTCCCCACCACTGCAAGAGGAAATTGGGGTGTGCGGGGTAGGAAGGGAGGGGTTGGTGCTGGACAGGAGCCCTGGTGTCTGGGGCACAGGGAAGGCCAGCTGCCTGCATCTCCTCATTCCACTAGGGCTCTGTGTGTGTGTGTTAGTTGCTCAGTCATGTCCAACTCTTAGTGACCCCGTGGACTGTAGCCTGTCAGGCTCCTCTGTCCATGGAATTCTCCAGGCAAGAATACTGGAGGGGGTTGCCATTTCCTTCTCCAGGGGATCTTCCCAGTGCAGGGATCGAACCCGGGTCTCCTGCACTGCAGGCAGATTCTTTACCAACTGAACCACTGGGGCTGTGGGATGCTTCAAGTTCTGGGATGTAAGCAGGGTGGAGACATTCTCTCCGGAGCCAGGTCCTGAGAGTGCCCCAGGGGCAGCATCAAACTTAGGCCGAGGTGAGAAGGGCCCCTGCCTTGGAGCCCGCACTCCAGAAGAATACACTCTGGCCCTCCTCTGGCCTCACTCCCCAAGAGAAGGGGAGAAAGTCCATGAGCCAGGGGGACTCAACTCTGATGATGGGGTCTTGCTCCTCCTCCCAGTGCAGGACCCCAGAGTTCCCTGCCCCACAGTCTGCATGGACATTTCCCCAAGGACAGCTGTTGCCAGGTATGGTGGATGGACTGTGGACCAACGGCCTGGGGAGGTGACCTGTGAGGCCCAGGTTGGGGCCAGGGGTGGGGCTGGGGTTGGCTCTCCCAGTGCTGCCACATTCCAGCACTGGACTCCACGAGTCCAAGAATTCTGATTGCAACCTGGCCTTCCAGGTGATGAGGAAGATGTGTTTGCCAGTGTAGGAGGCAGGAGGATATTCTGTTTAGCAGTTTGTCTACTTCATTATGGCTTCTCTGCTGGCTCACCAGTAGAGAATCTGCCTGCAATGCCGAAGTTGCAGGAGATGCAGGTTCGATCCCTGGGTTGAAAAGATTCCCTGGAGGAAGCCATGGCAACCCACTCCAGTATTCTCGCCTGGAAAATTCCATGGACAGAGGAGCCTGGTGGGCTACGTCCATGGGGTCACAGAGCATCGGACCTGACTTAGCGACTCAACAACGAACGGAGCTTGATTACAACTTAAATATCTAGACATCTGTTCTCTAGACCCCCATCAGTATTTCTGCCCTGAGCTTCACATATGTCAGGGGTGAGCCTCTCAGGGGTGCTTCAGGCAACATTTCCTCATTCTTGCTCTGAAGCTGGTGGCCTCCTTCCTAAGGGAGGCCCCGAAAGGGACATGAACTCTAAAACCCAGGGTGAACCCTCAGCTCCCACAAGCAGGGCCAAGTCCTAAAGCTCCACTCCCCATTTCCTGGCGCCTAGCAGCCAACAGTGGAGGGTCGTCCCAAGAAATTGGGGCCCTGGGGGAAAGGAAGCAGGATTTTCTGAGCACCTCCTGTGAGCCAGGCTCTGGAACTATCTCCCCTAATCCTCATCAACACTTTGGGGACAGTGTCATCGTGAGCACCCCTCTATAGCAGGTGAGGAAACGAAGGTCCAGAGCACTCACAGTCCTGGCCCAAGGTCACATGGGTGGCCACAACACTTCATCCCTGAGCCCAGAGCCTGCACTCTGTACTCAAGCAGACAGAGAGAAGTGGGGAGCATTTCTGATTGGGGCATTTGTGGGGCACTAAGGCTAAGCAGAGAACAGGTTGCTGGGAGTCATAACTGGGAGTCTGGTCCAGCCTCCATGTGTGGACCCCAAGTTCTGGCCATCAGGGGTCAATGCTGAGTCCTCAGTGGGATGCCCTGGGAACTGAAGAGTGTCCATGAAGCTGGCCGTGTGCCGAGTATCCCCTCAGAGCCTTTCTCAGGCCCTGCACCTTTCACCAGGGTAGGAGGAACTCTCTTGTGTCTGTGAGAGCCACAGGAACCCAAGGCATCCGGGAAAGCAGCACCCTAGATAGGAGGGGGAGATTAAGAATGTACGCTGTCACAAGAGTTCGTGTGGCCGGCCACATGCAGATAATGCAGGACAGATAACCCCCTGGCCAGGCCTTTCCACATCATATCAGTGGCCTCACCACTCCCTATGAGGCCGGCTTAGCTTAGTCACAGTGTCACCCCTCAGCCTCCCCACCAGCTGAGTGGGGAGGACAGCATCCTCTCTGTGGGGTCTTCATGAATCGTCTCCGAGTATGGCACCTATTCACACACAGGTGGGAAGTGTGTATGTGTGCATGTAGCGGGAGCCCCGTGTGGGGACTCATTTAAAGGTAGGTTAATACAAACAGGGTTAGTTAATACCAACAGGGTTAGTTCCCGTTCCCTGAAGTTAAAAGTAGTTTCAATTTTCAGAAAAGAAGAAGTTGGTGGATTCCTAAGAAACATTGGGCCAGAGGGGAGATATCCACCCCCGAGCCAATGGGTAGCTCTGAAGATTAAGTGGGTGAGGTCCAGGTGCGCCCAGAAAGAGAAGAGATGACAAAGCAGCTCTTCCCCTTCCCCCAACCCTCGTCAGCCCCCACCACACCCCCAGACAGCCAGCCTCCCTGCACTTTTGGTCTGGGCCCTAGAGAGGTAAAGAATCCGCCTGCAACGCGGGAGACCTGAGTTCAATCCCTGGGTCAGGAAGATCTGCTGGAGAAGGAAATGGCAACCCATTCCAGGCAGTATTCTTGCCTGGAAAATTCCATGGACAGAGGAGCCTGGTATGGACAGAGGAGCCTGGTGGGCTATAGTCCATGGGGTCACAAGGGTCGGACATGACTGAGTGACTAAACCACCCTGGAGAGGGCAGTGAGCCCCTGGAGGCTACCCCAGGCCAGGGGCACCAGGTAGACCCAGGGCCAGTGGGCATTTCTGGTTGCGCCACACTCAGCAGAGACTCCTGGGCATCACAGGGTCTCGATGCTGGCTCCTGGTCGGCTGGTCTCTGCAGTCAGGCCTCGGCCTCTCTCCCTGGCAGTGCCTCTGGCCCTGCCTCCCAGATGTCACAGGCTCTCCTGCCTCCAGCTGTTGGTTAAGGCTGCCCTCGCACCCCACCCACCCCATTTCCATCACTAGTTCTGTAGGCTTGCTCCCACTGGAAGCCCTTCTGTTGGGGGAGCCCTCTGAGGTTCACCAGCTTTAGGTGTGAGGTCAGGGCCAGGCTGGGAGCAGGGCTTGAACCTGTATGTTAAGGAAATCTTTTCAAAAGGCACCCCCACGCTTGCTTTCACGAGGTTTCCTTTATGTTCTTACCACAGTGGAAACAGCCATCACGTTTTCTGTAAAGGATGTCAACACTTCCCTCTGCACCTGCCTTTGTTCCTCTCTAGGTTCTGTCCACGTTCCCCTCCCGTAACCCCCTCAGGTCACGTTCCTCTCCTCCCTCCTCAGGATGGGAACCAGAAGAAAGCAGGACCATGGCACCTCAGACCTGCCCCAGAGAGGCTCCGGGAACTTGTCGGCCTCCGCCTTGTCTCGCCTGCATCTCAGCCTCCCCCACCTCCTGCTGCTGCCTCTTGGCATCAAACCTGCTGCTCAAGTCTTTCCCATCCTACCGGAACCCTCCCTCAATAGCTCGCTCACCCCAACCTCCAGCCTCTGCCTGGCAGCTCTTGAAAGCAAAGTCTCTGCTTACCCCTTCCATCGCCAACCACCTCCCACCTCTTAACTCGAGACCTAACTCCCACTCAACACTCCACCAAGGTCACTGGCAGCGTCCCGATTGTTATTCTGTGCCCCAACTCTGCCCACATCTCTAACTGTGTTCCTCAGCATTGTTCCATGCTTCTGATCACTCCTCTCTCTCTTGAAACATGGGCCCTCTTGACTCCTGAGACGGACACCCAGACCTCCTCCTGCCTCTCTGATCGCTACCCCTACCGGCCTCTTCTTGGTGCTCCCCCCGCTCCTCCCAATGCCACCTTTAAATGAGTCCCCACCCGGGGCTCTGTCCTGGGCCTTTTCCTCTCTCTGCCTCCCACGCCCACCCCGAGGACACAGCCCTCTTTCACCCTTAGCTTTCCCTCCTAGGTCCTTAACACACTGCCCCTCCAGCCCCTCTCGGGAGCTCCAGACCAGATAATGTAAGTGCCAGCGGGACCCTGCCTCCCAGATGCCCCTCGGGCACTCACAGCTGGTCTTCTTCCCCAGACTTTCCCTTCCCTCTTTCTCCATCGTGATTGGCCCAGATGCTGAAACCAACAACCACCTTTCACTTTCTCCCTCCTGACCTCCTCCTATCTCAAGACATCAAATGCCAGGTATGCTGCTGACACCCAGACACCAGATGTTCATCCCACCAGCCACCGTCCAGATCGCTCCCCGGTTGCCCACTCTACGCCCCGCTGGAGTCTAACAAACGTTGCAGGTGTTCCCACTCCTGCTCCTCTGCCAGAATGCCCCTCCCCCACGTCTCTGCAAGGCTCACTCCCTCACCCTCTTTCTGTCTTCATTCATATGTCACCTTCCTGATAAGGCTCGCCCTGACCACCCCATTTAAACCTTCACAAGTCTTCTTGACCAGGACTGCCAATCGCTCTTAGCGTTATTTAATTTTTTCCACAGTTCTCCCAGGCTCTGTAATTAACATAGCTATTATGTGTATTGTGTATTGTCTGTCTCCACCTAAAGCTAAAACGAAAGCACTTAAAGAGCCGAGATTTTTGTCTGTGTTGGTGGCCGAGGCAAGCCCAGTTCTTGGAACAGTGCCTGGCACCCACGGGGCACTTGAGCTTGCTGAGGTGAGTGAATGAATGAATGGATCTTGGACTCCTCCTCCTCCACAGTAGCCACACCCCACTCACCATCAGATCTTGTTTCCACCCCCTAAAAGCTTTCAAATCTACCCCTGAGTTCCCATCCTCAAAGCCACTACTGTTCCCCCAGACCCTTTCTGCCTCTTATCTGGGTTGTCCAGGCCACCATCCTGAAAGCCAGGATAGCAGAGCAGTTCAGGCGTGGGCTCAGGAGCCAGACTGCCTGGGTTATTTCTCTGGCTCTGCTGGGTGAGTTTGGGCGAGTCCCCTAAACTCTATGTGTCCCATCCCCTCATTTGTAAAATAAGGATGACGACAACACTTCCTTCATGGGGCTTGGAGTTGTGGAGAGGTTTAAAGGAGACAATGTGTATAAAGCCCATTATCAGTGGGAGTTACTGCTTTACAGTTGCCAGATCTTGTTACCAGAAAAAGTCAATCAGCACCTGTTGAAAACTGTCCCTTGGCTCCTGGCAGTTTTCTGTTTCTCCTCTGAGCCTAGGGACCCTCCCAAGTTGGTCTCCATCTCACTCACCAGAAACTGCCCCTTCATTCCAGGCACACTGAACTCTCTTCACGAACATGAACACATCATACTGCTTTTGGCCCCTTGGCCTGAGCATGATCTCTTTTCTCTGCACTTCAGTGACTTCTAATTTGCTTTATGACTTGATAAAATTCCCAGAGCTTTTTTGCACATTCATACATAGAAAGAATCCACATTTTTTTCACATCTGCATAGTATTCCATTATGGGGACATACCCTCGTCTGAGCAAGTCTCACGTTGATGGGTAGAGAGGGTGTTTCCGATCTTCAGCTCTCACAACCGTTGCGAATGATCTTGTGCATATGCCATATGTCTACAGGTATCTCTGTGGGACAAAGTCCCAGAGGTGGGATGGCAGGGTCAAGGCCACTAGCCAGGTTACCTTTGTGTTACTGCTGCTTTCACACTATCCAGGTGTTCACAGCCTGGATGTGGACCTAGGACTAGGTGATTCCAAATTCATGCCCTCCCCTCTGCTGCAACCTGCCTGACCTCGGAAGTAGGACCTGAGCTCATGAAGGGATCAGAGAAGCCAGCCCAGACGAGCCAGCCTTGGGCCACTCCACAACTCAGGCGGCTCATGTGGGCAGGCAGCCTCCCACTGGCCCTCAGAGGGGCAGAGCTGAGTCAGCTGCCATCTGCCATGCCAGCTTCATGCAGGGCCCTCCCTGCACAGCTGTGCAAGGGGTCCAGGAGGGTTTCAGCTCTTCCCCGACACTGCTGGCTTCAGGGAGGTTTCCAGTTCCTTGCCTGAGCCCTAGGGGTCCTTTCTGAGCTGTTGCGCTCATCCCCTGCCCTCCAGTGTCCACACACCCACTCCACTCCCGTCACTCATATGGAAACGCTTACAGTTTCAATAGGTCATTCTGCTCGCTACCTCTGTGCCTTTGACCACGCAGTTTCCCTCTGCTCCTTCTTTTTTTAGCTGACTCCACGTGTCCACAAAGAACCACTTTAACCAGCCTAAGGCAGCACCTCATTGGTTTCCATTCTTTTTTATCAATTTTTGTTGGAGCACAGCTGCCTCATGATGTTGCTTTAGTTCCTACTACACAGCAAGATGAATCAGCTATACGCCTCATTGGTTTTAAATGTCCCCCACCTGGGTTCACTGCTCTCAGGGCTCTAGCCCCCAGTGAGGGCTCACCCCCAAGGCACAATGCCATCCTGATCTCTGACTTCACAGGGCCACAGGCCTGGCTGTGGCAGCCCCAAGGGCTAATGCTTGGGCAGCTAAGCTGGTCCAGGGGGAGTTTCAGCCATGCTGAGTCCCTGGCGATGTCAAAATCCCCATCCCACATTGCCACAGCAGCAGGGCAGCCCCAAGGAAAAGCCAGTCCCTCAGAGGCCCCTTGCTCAAGAGCCGAAAATCGTCCCCAAAGCTCCACGGGAGCTCCGTGATGGGGAAGTGAGGCCTTGGGTGGGCAGGGTGGCAGGAGGCAGTTCGAGGACAGTATCTTCTGGACTTCCCCCCACCACTCATGTTTCTTCACAGCAGCCACTGGGACAGGCCCAGGGGCTGCCGTGGGACAAGGTCAAGAGATAGTGTCAGTCTGAGTGAGCTGAGCCCCCAGAGAGGAGAAATGAAGTGTGGGGGCGGGGAACGAGAGGGCACATGGCGGGCTTGAGAGACACGTGGTCCCTCCCATGCTTCAGAGCCGGCAGGTCGAGGAGCATGAGGGAAAGTCAAGGCAGATCTGGGGTCTCTCTGCCAGTGCTCTGAGCCCCTGAAGGATGGACCCAAGCCCCGGAGAGACCCCAGAGAACCAAAGACATGGAAACAGCCCCAGATACCTCTCCCACAGAGCCACGAAGTTCCCCAACCAAGCCAAGGCCCCAAATGGGGACTATCTTTGGTAAATCTGGGGCGTGAATTTCCCTCATGCTCCTCGACCTGCTGGCTCTGAAGCATGGGAGGGACCACGTGTCTGTCAAGCCCCCCACCTGCCCTCTCGTTCCCTTCCCCCCACTCTGAGCTCAGGTCACCGTGTGTGCTATGCTGAGTCGCTCAGTCGTGTCCGACTCTTTGTCACCCCATGGACTGTAGCCCACCAGGCTCCTCTGTCTATGGGCATTCTCCAGGCAAGAATACTAGAGTGGGTTGCCATGCCCTCCTCCAGGTCAGGTCACCATGGGGAGATGCAAAATGTTGTTCCAGGCTCAGGCAGGGCCTGGGACTGCCAGCCCACCACCCCTGGGACCCCAGTCAGGCTGGTCCCAGCTGTCTGCTCCCCATCAGCACACTGCCGCTGGCTTTCCAGTGCCCTGAGTGTGCTGGTGGGGGAACCAGGGCCTCTCCTGCTGTCTGGGAGGACGGGGACTGCATCCCACCCTGTCCCCATTCCCCCACAACACCTGGTGTGGCCAGGGACTTACCGTGGGGACCGGTGAGTCACTGAGTGTGGAGTAAGGGAGTGAGCACATGTTGACTTAACCCTATAAAGTATGAGTTCATTGAGCAAACATGCCCCCAGCCTTGTTTTGGGGACAGTCACTAGTTCCTGGAGGCTCCAAATGTGAAAGCGGGAGAAGCCATCAACACTGTCACATTGTCGGTCAGCCAGGCCCCACCCTAGCTCACCCCCACCCACTGGGGATGGGCCCAGCCAGGCCTCCGGTCTCCTCCCTCAGGTCGTGGGATCTGGTGGGGACAGGAAGGCAAGCTGACGGATGTGGCCCACAGATGGTATTGGGCCCGTCCCCTACCTCTACCCCCACCCCCAAGAACAAGATAGGCTTGACTAAGAGTCACCCCAACATCATCCAACCGACCCCTAAACCCAGGGTCTCAGGGGGCAAGTGAAACAGAACTGAAACTGGGGAGAGGAAAAACTGGTCAGAGCGGTCCCCAGGGACCTCTACTCTTCACCCCTCACTCACACAAATCTGATCAGCATCGCCTTCCCCTGGCCTGGGAAAAATCTTCGAAGCTTGGCCTCCTGCTCCCTGGGCTCCACTTTCAGTCTTCTGCCAATTCCTCTTCCCTCCCCCCAGCCTCACGCTACCCCAAGCCTCATCCCAGAAGAGCTAAGAGCACATCAGACTGGGGGTCTGGCAATCTGGTCTCTGGTCTTCCCTCTGCAACTGCCTTCTAGGTAAATCATGTCCCTCCAGGCCTCAGTTTCCTCATCTGGCTTAGGCTGCTGACATGGGGCCGCTAAAGATGAGGGCTCAACACAAAGGCTCTAGTGGGTGAAGCTCAGGCAAGGAGGGGAATTTTCAGATAAGTGGCACCGAGGCATTTGGCACCTGACCATCACGCCTCCCAGGGGCAGGAGGGCTGGGAAGGGAGCCAGGGCAGGAACTGGGGGCCACAGCATAAACGTCACATCTGAAGCCTGCCCTGCTTGTCCCTCGCAGGTCGGGCCCCCTGTTACTCCTTCACTCACCACCAGCTGCCACTCTTTTATGTCTGTGCCCCTTGACTCTGCCAGAACAGCCAGAGGCCCAGTCCCTCTGCACCCCTTAGCCCAAGCACAGGTCTCGCACCAGCTAGGTGCTCAATGATATATGTGCTGAAAGAATAAAGGCAAAGAAAATAACAAGTGTTGGTGAGGAGGTGGAGAAATTGGAACCACACATAGCTGGTGGGAATGTAAAATGGTATAACTTCTGTGGAAAACAGTTTGGGCAGCTTCTCAGAAGTTAAATATAGAATCACCATATGACTCCACAGTTCCACTCCCAGGTAGGTAGATCCCCAAAAGGATCAAAAACATATGTTCATACAAAAACTTGCACATCAATGTTCATACAGCATGATTCATAACAGCCAAAAAGTGGAAACAACGCAAGAGTCCATGAGCTAATGAATGGATAAATAAAATATGGCATATCCACACCATGGACTCATATTCGACAATAAAGAAATGTGAAGAGCTGATACATACTACAACATGGATTAATCTTGAAAACATTCTGCTAAGTGAGAGAAAATCAGCCACACAGCCCACATGTGTGGTTCCATTTGTGTGAAATGCTCAGAATGGGTAAATCCATAAAGACAGTGAGGCAATTAGTGGTGGCAGGAGGAAGGGGAAGTGACTGGTCATAGGTACAGAATTTCTTTTGGGGTGACGGCATGTTTTGTAATTAGATAATGATAGTGGTCACAGTGATGTAAATATAGTGGTAAAGAATCTGCCTACCAATGCAGGAGACTCGGTTGGTTCCATCCCTGGGTCAGGAAGATCCCCAGGAGAAGGAAATGGTGACCCACTCTGGTATTCTTGCCTAGAGAGCCCCCTGGACAGAGGAAGCTGGTGGGTTACAGTACATGGGGTCAAAAGGGTTGGACACGACTGAAGCGACTTAGCACACGCTAGATTGTGTACTTCGAAAGGGTTATTATATCCCAATAAATAAATAAAGGCAAACAACCTCCCTAGGGACAAGTTGAAAGGCTGAACCTGTCTGGCTGGCTTCTTTGCTCATCTATTTGTGTCTGTCTGAAAACCCCATTGCATAGGAGCCTTCTTTGTCCCAGGGAAGACCACACCCTCACACTGAACCCCTGCCCCCAGACTCAGCCTGCAGGGAGTAGTCAGGAGGAGAAGAGACCCAGAGGGCCTTGTTGGAGGATAAAGCCCTCTCCTCGTGTCCCAGCTTCAGGGCAGATGCCCTCCTGACAAAAGGCCTAGGGAACTGGCCGCAGTCTGGGCTCTGACATGGGTCCCGACTCCTCCTCCAGTTTCCCCACGAGGAGTCTGCCTCCCAGGGTAGGATGAGGTACAACAGAGCCTGAGGCTGGGACACCCTGCCCAAGTCCTCTCCTTTGGCCTGCGCTCCAGCGGCATATGGACCAGCAGTTGGGAGGCTCTTCCTCTGGTCTGGTGGCAGTATCCGGCTTGGAGACACTAGTGGGCAGAGACTTCCACTGAGTCAGCCTGATTCAACCTTACTCAGCTTTGGGCCCCATGGAGGTCCTTGAGCTCAAATGCTCTCGATATGGTGATGAAGCAGGATGTGGGCTTCCTCCAGCCCCCAAAGCAGCTGTTCCCTGAAATGGTCCTGGTGGGAAACAGCAAAAGGAGAAGGCCCATCCCCTCCCCACCTTCCTGTGACAGCCTTCCAACCAGAGCAGAGGAGCTGGGCCCCCACACAGCCTGTCTCTGTCCCTCAGAGGATACACTGAGGTGGTCCTCCCCACACTGAGCCCTTTAGAATGAGTGGTCATGTTAGCTTCCTCTGATGTGCAAGCATCAGGTCTGAGCAGATGATGCGTGGGGAGCCCTGGTCCCTGGGGGCTGACCCAAGCCTGACCTCTTTCATTTTGCCAGAGTGATCCCCCACCTACCTGTATGCTCACCTCTGCTATATGTATCCTATGTCAACCACAAGCCCAGCAAAGGAGCTTAATAAATAACTACACAATGAGTGAATTGAGATCAAATAAAACAGCCTGAAACTCGAGTTATTGTAGGGACAGGATTAATTGCCTTTTTTTTTTTTTTTTGGCTTTGAAGTTTTGGTAAACCACTTACCTTCTCTGTGCTTGAGTTCCTTTAACTAATATAATGGATAGTTGCAACTTCATAGGGCTGGTTAGGAGATTAACTAAAATGATTCACGTAAAACTTCTAGAACAGTCCCAAGCAAATGGCATACAGTCACTATTATCCTGTCTGTATTATTGTCCTCATAATCTTGCCCTTTGAAGACCAGCCAGGTGGTTGGCTGACCAATGCCTTTTGCTGACAAAGAGTGGAGATCAGTGACACCTTTCAGGAGATCTCTGGGACCCTGCTGGATCAGCCCCCTGGAGGACCACTAGCTCCTGCCCCAGTGGTGACAGGTACCCCCTCCCAGGTGCCCAGCCCTGGCTCCTCCTGCCCCTCACAAGTCTACTGCATGAAGAGCCTGGACTTGGGTGCTCAGTAAGTGGGCAGCTCTGAACACACAGCCAGTATGTGCTGAGGCGGAGTAGGCAAACAGCTCCGGGGACCACCCTGAGCTCGCATGCAAGGGCAGGGCAGGCCTTCAGTGTATCCCGAGGCTTCCTGCCTACACAATCCCCTCTCTTCTCACGTCATTGCTTTAACCCTGGGAGACCAGGAAGTCTGGGTATTTCAGGAAAGCCCTGGCCTGCCCAGGAAACCAAAGTACCTGGCCTTATCTGGCCCATTGTCCTGAAAGCATGGGAATAGAGGCCCTCTGCAACCATGACCCTCCCCATGACACTCGCCAAGGACATTCAGCCCCAGTTCTCCATGGGTGGGATACACGTTCAGTTAGCCTTCCTGCCTGCAGCCACCTCACCCTGGGCCTCCTATGGTCCAGTTCTCCTCTGTTCCCAGTTCCCAGATGGGTCATAGAACATCTCAGCAGGCCCACAGGGAAGGAGCACGAAGCGGGGAGGATCTAGAACACCCTCTGGGCCAAGCATCAGCTCCACATGGCATCTTCCTGTTCCATCTCCTCTGCTCACCTCTCTCTCTTTCTCTCTCTATAGGTCTTGTTGGCCCAGTGATCCCCACTAAGTTCCCCAAATATCAATGGGGGGGTTCCCAGCCTAGGTCTTCAAGCTCCCAGTTGCCAGAGCCAGAGAGGCAGGAACAGTTGAGAAATTAGATGTGGGTCTACCCTGAGGCTGTAGTCACACAAAAAGAGAGCCTCACGACCGCCCCCCACCCTTATCTGAGTATGTGAGCAGGACCCCAAGGGGGAAGGTTCTATGAATGGTTGTGCACGTGCACGGATGCACATGTCTGCATGTGTGTACACGTGAGTAGATAATGTGTGTGGCCCCATGTGCTTGTTATGTGTATATACAAGAGAAAAAGAAGCCTGCAGTTCCATCCTGCCCTGGTTGCTAGGGCACCTGACTCCTCTCATTACACGGACACTCTGCCTGTGTTTCTTCCCATGACTTGGGGTAGGAGTGAGGGTGTCAGGGGAGGTGAGTAAGCAGCAGGTGGAGTTCAGGAAAAGATGTTTCACGGCTAAGATGTCAGCAGTCCCACACCTTCTCACTCACAGAGCCAGTCTGGGTCTTCCCCTAGGTCTGTGGTTTCTTCACATGGGAAATGGGTCTAAGGTCCCCAGTATGCTATCCAGGGCATAGGAGAGCTGCAGCTCTGGATTCCTTAGGTGGCTGGGGGAGGAGAGCACCTCTGACAAGCCCCAGAACCAGGAGCAAAAGTCCTAAAACAGTCTTGACACTTTTTGTGAACACTGAGCGAGGCTCCCACCTGCTGGGAGATGAGGGGAGCTGTAGGGGGTGAGAAAACCTCAAATTTCTTCACTTGATCTTAGCCAAAAGGCCGAGAAGCGATATCTCTCAACAACTTCGCCTTGGCCAAGAGAAGCCTCTAGATCACACCCACCTCTGCTTCCTTGGGGGAGGGTGCTTGCAAGTGGTACGGGGAGCTGGGGGAAGGCAAGAATCCTGGGTTCTAGGCCAGGTTCTGATGGGCCAGGTAGCTCTGGCTCCCTTCCTCTGGCCTCATCGGTTCATCTCACTGCTGGGGGAAGGGTATGCCTACACTGGCTATCTGCCTCTGAGGGTTAATGGAAGATGTCAGGCAAGAAAAGTCTTCAGAAATAAGACTCCAGGCACTACACACAAGTAACTGCTCCATGACCTGAACATTTCCCCCAAAATCACTCCCCCAGAAACGGAAAGTGGCTGTGACATCCGCTGCCCCCACTTCCTGCCCCTGGGACCCTGCTCAGCTCAAGTGGGGAAACCGTCATGGGCTAGCAGCGTCACCTGCACTCACTCTTGCCGCCAGAAAGGCCCTCCCCTTTGTGGGGTTCGGCAAACCCCATCCTTTACACTCAGACCAGGATGTGCCTCCAACCTCAGAGTGAGGGCTAGGTCCCAGCTGGGCATCAGGAGTTAGAGGATCCAGTCCCAACTCTGCCAAGTGCTCCAGATTGCCTTAAGTCCCTCCTTCCTCTGGGCCTCAGTGAGGAGACCCACCTGCCCATTTGCAGCCCTGAGGAGCAGGCAGGGACCCCAGAAGCTCAGATCTGGAAGGCACCAGGGCTTCCCATAGACCATAGATATAGAGGGCCCATACAGGGGAGCAGGTGCCTGGCACTGAACATTCCTCCTGGCAGGGACAGAAGGGCAACAGCCCATACAGATGGGCTGCCAATCTAAGAGGTGCAGCTCCTTCCCCCGGGGGCAGGACAAAATACCTGAAGCACCCATGCCTGCGAGGGAGGTAGCTGCCAGACCTGCCCTACCACCTTCCAGCCCCATCTCGTTCAACCAGCCCTTCCAAACGGCTCACCCCTTCCCACGTGCCATGGTCTCTCATACCACTGGGTTTTACAGGTGGTGGTTTCACTGCCCGGAACACCCTCCCCTCCTCTGTGTCTGGCCAACACCCCCTCAAGAACAGGAGAGTGAACAGAGCACAGAGTTGGGAGGTCCAAGGGTCCAGGGGTCCCGGGGTCCATCTGCTTGGGAGGGCAGAGCAGTAGGCAAACTCGCATCAGGCCTGACAGTGGGCACGCTGAGTCAGGGTCCCCAGGGGCCAGGATAGACCTCAGCCAGGGAGACGGGGGCTGGTGGCTAGGGCAGACCTTGCAGACAGTCTGGGTTGCGGAGGAGCTGGCGGGCGCAGGGCCCAGCTTTGCTCGGTTGGCTGTGGAGGAGGCTGGAACTGCAGACTATTTTTAGGCTCCTGATGGATTGGAAAGCCAAGGATGCTACAGCCCTTGCTCTCTGGGAAAAGACTAAAGTGGCCCAGGCTCAACCTGGGGCTCAAGGTCTCCCAAGCTTTCTCTTTTGTCCCTAGAGACCAGAAGCTGGAGCCGGGAAGTCGGCCGGAAGTATGCCCAGTACCCCCAGACATGCAAACACCCAGGAAGGATTTCCATATCATTTGCACGCTGCTCTGTTTCCTCATCAGAAGGAACAGGAAGTTCCCTTTTAGAGGATCCTTGGTGGAGCAGGGCATTCACCCGAGTTCACCTCCAGCTGCACCTCCTGGGTATCAAAAAAGGCTGGAAAGGGTGATGAAGCTCTAAAATTGGAAAACACAGACAGGGGATTCTAGCAGGTTAGCAAATACGTTCCACCTGATCACTCAGTGGTGGCTCCCTGAAGAGCAATGTTGACAAGTCTTCATTCATTCAATCTGCAGATAACCATTTGCGTGTCTATTATGTGCCAGACACTATTCTAGGTGATGGGGGGTTACTGTGAGCAAAAATGATGAAATGCCCTCACAAAGCAGGTATGCTACTGCAGTGTGCCCCAAGAGAAATGTATTTGAGCCACACAGATAATTTCAAATATTTTAATAGCCAAATTAGGAGTTAAAAGGAACAGGGAAGAAGGACTTTTATAATATATTTTATATAACCCAATATATCCAAAATGTTTTCACTGCCACGTGTAATCAACATAATAATTTATTAACAAGATAAATTATTTTTTTCATATTACATCTTCAAAATCCAGTATGTCTTTTTATCCTTCCAGTGCATTTCAATTCAGTCGAGTTACATTTCAAGGGCTTGTTCTAGAAGGCAGTTCTAGAGAAAATTGCTCGTCTGAGCTCAGGAGAAAGGAAAGCCATGACTGATTAGGTGTCTGCTATGGACCTGGGTAGGACCCTTGGGCTGGATAAGGATGTGGGCCATGTGTTTGCCTTTGTGTTATCAACCCAACCCTGAGCACGTATGTGTTCATCTCTACCTAGCCCTTTTGAGCCCATTCATCTTGCCCAACCTGAGAAAACTGCCAGCCTGACTTCTGGGATTTTAATCAGGTGTGGGTCCAGCAGTTCTGGCATGGGCACCATCCTACAAAAAGATATTAGTACGTCAACAAGGATCTCCTGGGTGTGATTCTGTGCTTTTTCCTCTGATATGGGCTGGCTCATGACCACTGGTGACCCTGAGAATGTGGGTTTTGCTTTTGTTTTATTCCCCAAGGCCTCTTCCTCCCAGAGTTAAATAACATCAACAGAAGAGTGTTTCCTGAGCCTGAATTAGCCATTTCAGGCACACTTCACCACACCCACAGACCTCCTGGCCAGACCCTAGCTGGGAAAGACCATCCCAGACTCTCCACTTGCTTTTCCAGACAGTGAGAAGCTAAAATTGGGCCGTGGAGGCAGCTGGAAATGCCTGAGGATTGGGTGTGTGTTGGGGGAGGTGGGGGCGGTCAGGCTGTGTGTGTCGGGCAGTGGTGAGCTTGGAGTGAGGGAGGCAGGGATACAGTGTGTGAAAAACTGGGTTTCAGATCCCCATCATCCTTATCATCATTACCATCATCATCCACCTACCCCTGCTCAAAACCCTTGGGAGACTCCCTAGAACCTACTGGATAAAGATCTAGGGCCTTGACCCCAGGAACTGATGTAGTAATCTAATCTCACTTCCAGAACCTCGCTCCTCTTTCATCTTATTCATTCGTCTAACAAGAATGTATCATAGGGACTTTTCTAGGTGCTAGAGATGCAGCTGTGACCACAACTGACAATGTCCCTCTCTCTGTCTTCCTGGAGCTCACATTATTGCAACAAAGCCTATAGCACCTCAAGTTCTTGCACATGCCCAGGTCTTTGCAAATGCTCTTCCCTCTTCCATTCATCAGTGATCTTTCCACCATCTACTCACCCTCCAAGGTGCTCTCCGCTCTTTCCCTGACATCTCCCCCAAAATAGATTGGTTCTCCTCCCACCTTGGACCCTTGCAAGTACAGTCACCACCCAGCTCCGTATCTGCCTCCCCTACCAGGCTGCAAGGGCTTGAGGGCAGGACCTGCACCTCCCCTCCCCAGGACCCCGGGACCTGATTCCAGGTGCCCTCCCCCTAAAGCTCCTTCTTCTCCCTAGCTCAGGCCTGAGCAGTAGAGACATGGAGGCCGAGTGGGGTCTAGGACTCCTCCGAGGTCTTTCTGCAACCTCTGCCTGGGCCCATCCTCCTCCTAGCATTCCAGGGGAGGGACTGAGAGAAGAAAAGGCGCAGATTGTCTCCAGCAGAGGAAGGTGGAGGACTAAGGGGAGACGGGGATGGAGAAGATCAGGGTGCTTGGGGCTATGAATGCTGAGAATTGTTAAAGGGTTTCAAGCAGCAGAGAGATGAGAAGGCAGTAGCCTTGGCCCACAGGATGGTAGGACACTGATCACCCAGGCGAACTTCAGTGGCCCTTAGAATTATGAAGCAGAGGGAGGCATAAAGGAGTCCCCCATCCCCTGCCGACTTCTCCAGGAAAGCTGAGCTTTGGTTTTTCCGCCTTGCTCTCTCTTTTGTGCCCCTGGGGCGGGATGCACAAGACAGAAGGCAGAAGGACAGGCCTGGCTCCTGTCCCTGACCTGGCCCCAAGAGGCTGGTGTTGCTGCCGTGATACTGTGTGGATCTCCATGCTCCCAGGGCCCAACCCTACAGTCCTCCCACCCACCACCCCCAAGGCCCACTGTGTGGCTGGCCAGTTAGGGGGAAACAGGGCAGCAGCCCAGGGACCAGCCAGCCCCTCCCCACCGGCTCATTTACATGGGATTTACATGGGCTCATTTCATGCCTTGATGCACATGGCTTCCTGCCCGCCTAGCCTCTCCTGGGGTGCCTCCATAGAGACAAAGGAATGTGTTCTGTCCCTCAGGTCCCCTGCTGTAGGCCCACAGGGGAGCCAAGAGACTCACCACAGGAAAGAGGGCACTTACTGGGGTCCAGAGAGAGGGCAGGGACCTCCTAGAGGTTGCCTGGCAATCCAGGTGTGGTCAGGGCTTGAGACCTACCTTCCCCACTAGCCACTCCCAGAACCCACTCCTTCTGCCCTCTCCACCACCTTCCAGGGCTTGAGGAAGGGTCAGTCCATGCTGCTGCCGCTGTGGCCCAGTTATGAGCTGGAAGAACTGACTGACCTAGTCATTGACTCTAAGCTCCTTCCAAAGGCCAAATTAATCTTAGACCCCCTTACAGTGTGCAAGGAGGGGCCTCTCAGAGGCACTGTCCAGCCCCGTCCTCTTCCACACAAGGAGAATGAGGCTCGGGAAAGGCCAGGTCTGCCCAGGATCACAAAGGGTGATGGAGATCCCGGGTCTCTGCCCCCAGCCCAGAGTTCGCTGGGGTCGCCCAAACTCCTGGCCTGAGCACCTGGGGCCACCTTGCTCACCCTAGGAAGGCATGTGTGGGAGAGGGAAGAACCATGCAGAACCGCTGGCATGGGGCTGGCCCACGAGAGCGCAGCACAGACAGAAGGGGAGGGGGCAGCTCCAGCCCTGCGGGGGTCTGCAAGCCAGCTGGAAGCTGGGCTCAGATTCGGAGAGGGGAACTGTCCCTAGCCTGCCACAGTCCCCTCTCCAGGAGTTACTGCTCAGCAGAATCTCCCAGCAAATCCCAAAAGGCCTGGATCGGACCTCCCTGGCAGTCTAGTAGTTAAGACTCTGTGCTCCCAATACAGGGAACACGGGTTCTATCCCTGGTGGGGGAAGAGCCCACATGCTGCATGGCCAAAAAGAAATCTCCAAAAGCCTGGGTCCCTGCACGAAGGGCAGGAGGGAGGGGAACAAAGGAGAGGGGAGGGAAGAATGCCAGGGTCCCTCTCTGCACGCCCCCCCAGGCTCCCACCCTCCATCCCTGGTCCTGTCCTAGTTCTGTCCACCATCCCTGTGAACAGCCCCTAGCTCCCCTCCCCACCTCCCACCCCCGCTTGGGGGGACCCCTTTTCACACATCCTTTGGGGTTTTAAAACCTATGGGCTTTATCTTAAAGGGAGTTCAAGAGTTTCTAAGGTACAAATCCCACCCCAGCACTGTCACTCTCCTGGGGGTTGAAGAGCCAAGCTCGCTTAGCACCCAAACCTTGCCCACCAGTCCCTCCTTGCTGGAACCACCCCCTCTGCACACACGCTGACCCCTGCCTGCCTGCTGGCCCTGCCACCTCCCCTGCCCTCTTGCCTTGCGGCCCAGATACTTCCATCATCGCAGGTTTATCCTATAGGGTCTTATTTGATCAGCTTTATCTCCCAGAATGGGCCCCTTGAAGGCAGGGAGGCCAGAGGCTGTTTCTAGCATGGCCAGGCCTCCTCAGGGAAGTGGTCAGGGGGTGGAGGCTGGGAAGGGGGAAAGGCCCACTCTTGAGGTGAGGAAAGGTGGGGTGCAGGAGTGTCTGGGCTCCAGGTCCTTGCCTGGCAGGCAGAGCAGTGCTCGAGAGCTGTGGGTTTAGATCTCATTCCCGTCTCTCGCTAACCAGGAGCCCCTCAGTGCTAAGGTTCTCGGGAGAGGGGGTGAGGCTCACAGGGGCAGGAGGTGCTGAGTCACGAACAGGAGCCCCCACCCTTACCCCCTGACCAGAATGGCATGGAAGGCAAGGAGCACGCACAGGTAAATAAATAGTTTGTTTATTAGTAATATGTTACATTATTAAAGTGCATTGAGAAGAGATGCAGGGGCCGAAGCTGGAAGGCCACCAGCCCCAGGCCCTGCCCCAGGCTGGCCAGACACAGCCAGAGAAGGGCCCAGCTCTCTGCTGAAATCCATGGACAGGGCTGGGGGCAGAGCCACCCACCTGGAGAGCTTGGCCCAGGCCGTCCCTACAGGAATTCACAGTTTAGCCTAAGTTATAACATGTCCTGAGCTGAAGGTGGGAGGCTAGGAGCATGGAAGCACAGCCCTTGGGGAAGGGGGCTGAGGGGAGGGGAGGGGACTCCCCCCGCCCCCCAACCCCCAATGCCAAGGGCAGAGTCCTAGAAACCTCCCCCTGAGGACCTGGCTCCTCCTTTGAAATGAACACGGTGAACCTAGGGCTCAGTTTTCTCCTTCATTCTCCCCTGTCTCCCTCATCCCACCCCCTCCCGCAACCACCCTGACCAGGGGCATGGACCAACGTCCCCTTCAGACTGGGCTCCCAGGGCAGAGCCAGCTCATGCTTCTCTCTTCAAACCCATGCCCATCCCTGGACTCTCATCCCATTCCCAGGAGCCGTAGACTCAAGCCCCCCCCCACCCCGCCATGACCCATCCCTCCCCCAGCCCCTCCCTCCCCACCCTACCCCGCATGTAGTTTTGGTATTTCATACAGATGCAGTCAGAAGTAGCTATACATGAAAGAAGCCTAACATAAAAATAGAGCTTTTTCCGTCCTTCCGTCCGGAAAGCAAACATCCTTCAATAAACATGCAACGCAGCTGCCTAAAGAGACCCAGGGCTGGTGAGGAGGTCACAGAGGGCAGCCCCGGGCCTGCAGGAACACTAGCCTCCCCGAGTCCTGGCAGGAGGGAGAATGAGGGGACGATCTGGGTCTAGAGAGTCCAGAAGGACTCGGGCCTCAGCCTTAAGGTCCAGAGATGGGGTCCCCCATTCCTCTTTTTAAACCCCACTCTCTGGCCCACAGGCTCTTAGGCCAAGAGCATCACTGCATTTCATCCGTTTGAGGAGGAGTTTTTGAAAAATAATCTCCAAAAGATAAAAGTCTTGGGTCATCAAGGCCCCAGCTTCAGAGTCAGAGCCTGCATTCCGTGGCCCGCAACACCCTCGCCCCACGGGGGCCCAACAGCCGCCTGCGGCTGGCCATCTGCAGGCCCGGTGTCCCCCGTCAGGTTTACACAGTCCCCCTGGGAAGAAGTGGTGGGCAAGGAGCTCGCGGGCCCCGCCGGTTCTGGATGTGAGACTTTTCCAGTGCCTCGGGGCTGCAGAAGCCTGCAGCACACCCGGCCCCGTGAGGCTCTAATGGACCAGCAGGCCAAGCATGAGCGTGGGCAGGACACCCAGCCAGAGGCTGGTGGCCAGGGTGCAGGCGCGGCCCAGCAGCTGCGAGGTCATGGCGCTGTCCTCGCGCAGCAG
This sequence comes from Cervus canadensis, assembly GCF_019320065.1. Lineage (NCBI taxonomy): Eukaryota > Metazoa > Chordata > Mammalia > Artiodactyla > Cervidae > Cervus > Cervus canadensis. The sequence continues at coordinate 34,282,821 of NC_057402.1, forward strand.
CTCCCAGTGCTGAGCTTCACGGAGGTAGGAACCCTCCTGGGCCTCGCAGTAGTAGTGGCCGTAGTGGAGGTCCGTGAGGTTCTCGATGAACAGGATGCAGTTGGGGCTCTGGTGGCCGGGCTCACAGCTCTGCTCCACGCTGTTCTCGTGGCGCCAGGAGTAGGTGGCGTGGCGGGACTCCATGGGGCAGCTCAGGTAGTAGCGGGAGTTCTGGGCCAGGGAAACCTTCTGCAGCGGGGCCTGTTCTGGGGGGCGAGGGGAGGGAGCCGTGAGGAGCAGCCGAGGGCTCCCAGGGCAGGCTGTGTCCTCCCACGCTGATAGGGCTACAAGGCCAAGGCTTCTAAATGAACATGGGGAAACTAGCCCCCGTCTCCTCCTTACTCTCACCTGCCTCTCTCACCCGACTCCTTGTAGAACCCCCACACCAAGGGGGCTCCCTCCACAGGACTGTCCTGCCCCATCTGTCTGGAGCCCCCAGGACCAGACTTGGCCTCCCGCAGACAGGGCAATTGGGGCACGAATGTACCACCCGCATTGGACTGTAGCCTCTGAGCTGGGCCAGATAGGTACCTGGCTTCGGGTTGGGGCACCCCTTGTGTGGCTCGACTGGATTGATGGACTGCAGCACTGGCCTGGAGTTGGAAGGAAGAGAGAGGCTAAGAAAACAGGAGGCCACAGGCCCGGCCCCTTCCCTGTTCTCACCCCTGACCATTAGCAGCAGTGGTGCCCACCCAGAGGAGGGTCTGGCCAGAAGGGATGCTGCCCATCAAGCACCACTGCTGTGTTCACTTTCTCCTAGGAGCAGGGGGCCCGGCCAACATACTCTTGGGAACTGTAGATGGAGACACAGCGGTCCTGGTACCAGCCGCAGTAGGGGTCGCGGGCCATGAGGCAGCCATGACAGCCCCCGGTGTAGACTTCACACAGGTCCAGGGGTACCTGGCTCACCTCCCACTGGGAGTTCACATACAGTTTCCGCTGGAAGGAAAAACATGACCAGTCAGGCCAGGGATCCCAACTGAGTTCTAAGCCCCCAGGTGGAGGCCCAGCTGCCTGGCAGGCCTGGGGGCCCAGAGACCCTGAAAAGAACATGCAAGTCACACGCAGAAGGGCTCTGTCCTCAGCTGGCGGTCACGTCAGCCCCACAGGGTGGGTTGGGGATGGGGAGGCTCACCCGGTCAGCGTCCAGTGACATGGACTGGATGGCGGCCGCCCGGCGGAAGGGCTGGATCTCCAAGATGTTGAAGGCAAGACCGTGCTCCCGCTCCCCCGGCTCTACCACCTTGTGGATGGTGCCCTTGTCTGTGGATGAAGGGCAGAGGGTCAGCAGGCGGGAGCCCCACCACAGTCAGGCAGCCTCCCCCTGGGCGGAGCTGACCAGGAAAGATACGGGTGGGCAGGGCTGTAAGTCACGGCTCAGGCGAGCATCAGAGGACAGGGTGGGGTGGGGGGAGGACAGCATGACTGGGGAGGGTCTTAAGGGCCCAAAGATATCACAAGAAGTTTCCAAGGCTGGGCCAGGGAGGCCATCCCAGGAGGCTCTGGGTTCCCCAAGGCCGCAAGGGGAAGCTGGAGCACGAAGAACAGAACCAGCAGTCCCACGTGCCCCAGCACTGCCAAGCCTCCAGCTACATGCATCAGTTACAGCACTTCATTTAATCCCCCACTCCCCTGGGAGGCGGGTATCAACATCCCCACTTCAAAGAAAAGGAAATGAGGCTCACAAAGGCCAAGCAACTTGCTCAAGGTCACGCAACTGTTAACTGGAACCCAGAGCAGGCAGAACCAGACCCTTCCAACCTCTTCTGTTTCCTGGACTCTTTCAGGTGTGCTTTCTTTAAAATAAACTTTTTATTTTGGAGTAATTTCAGATGTACTGAAAAGTCACAAAGACAGTCCAGAATTCCCATATACCCTTCACCCAGTCTCCCCAAAGGTTAGCATCTTGTATGACTGTGAGATTTGTCACAGCCAAGCAGTTGACACTGGTTTGTTATGATTAAGTCGACTGCAGACTTTATTGGGATTTCACGGGTTTTTCCGCTAATGTCCTTTGTCTGTTCCAGGATCCAATCCAGGATTCCATACTGCATATGCAGTCTTAGGGGATTTTTTTATTTTTCTAAAATCTTAGACCTGAAAAGGACCTTAGGTTCCACATGGGGATCCCAAGGTCATATATGAGGCTGCCTGCCTCAGAGCCCAGAGCTCTCTCCATTCACTCCTGTCAGGGACTAACGGGCATCTTGACCCCTGAGTCCTCCCAATCCTACCTCCCCAGCTGTCCCAGTTTCTAGAATAGCCTACCTCCCTTTCCCTCCCTCCCAATTTCCCAGGGCATCACTTGCCCCAAAAAAGCAGTCAGATGATTAGATGACTGCCTGCCGGGGACATTACCTCTAAGTGTCCACGATCCCCGCTCTGCGGGTCCGGGGATGTGGTCCCTGGCTCCCTTGGCCTGACAGGCTCCCAGCCCCAGCACTACATTCACACCCACACTGCCCTTCACCTCTTCCACACAGCCCGGTGACAACCTCCCATAGCTTCTTCCAGCTGTAAGAACCTCCCATCCTCTGCAGAGGGCTCAGAAAGTCCTATTTCCCACCCAGCCCCATCCTTCATGCTGCAGACTCCAAAACGGTACCTCTCTGATGGCCCTCAGGGAGAACCAAGACAAATGCCCTCATCACTCAAGTGCATCGGCTTCCAGGTCTGCAGAAAGGGAGCCTACAGCTCCCTCAGCCCAGGACCAGCCTGCCTTGTCCTGGCTCCTGCTCCCAGTCCTACATTGTCACCCCGCCTACACCCCAGGGCTCCATCCTGCTGGCTGGTCACAATAGCCAGGCCATCCGCTGCTGGAGCAGAGCAAGGACAGGGGTCAGTGAGTGGAGCCAGGGCGCAGAGCAAGGACAGGGGTCAGTGGGTGGAGCCAGGATGAATGGAGGAGTCAAGGGGCGGATCTCACAACTCAGAAGCCAAGCCTGTGAACGGGAAATTACTCTCCCCAAGACTCCTAAGAGCCAAAAAACCAATGAGGCCACCATGACCCTGAGAAAACCCCAAGGTGAAGCAACAGCAGGAAGTCACATGGGGCGGTATGTACAATTGAGGGGGCTGCCTGAGGCCTAGACTACATGACCCCAGAGGTGTTAGGCACTGGGGGAGACACTGCTTTTTCTGATGGTGCCACTACCCAGTCCTAAAGAAGGCCTACAGCACCCTCCCCTCAACACTGATCTCCATGCCTGCTCCCAGAGCATCTTCGCCCACAGTCTGGGACCAGGAAGTTGCTCTAAAGCCACCGCAGGGCTGTCTTCTTCATGGCCAATGACCTTCTGGGATGCAGGCTCACCTTTCAGAACATTTTATTTTGCTTCTGGGGCCAGCCAGACCCCACTCCCAGAGGGAGCCCCTCTAGGGAAAAGGAGGTGGCCCAGCAGTCCTCCGCAAGACCCTGCAAAGGCACTGCTGTCTGGAGGCCCTTCCTCACATCTCATGAAACTCTTTTCATCCCATATCAGATGTTTCCTCTTAGCTGCATAATCTCAAAGACAGTGAGAGGGACCAATTTCTTCACTCTGCCTGGCAGAGGCCCATCAGACACCTGGAACCAGGCCCTTCCACCTGACTTTCCACATCTCTTCCTACCATCCTCAGGAGTCAGAGTGCTGGACCAAGCTACACCCAGCTTTCCTCACACTCAACACATTTCTGCCTCTGAATCCGGGTACCTTCTAGCCTTCAATGCCCTCCTCCTTCTGCCCCACCTCCTCCAGGAAGCCCTCACTGCCTGATTCTTCCACAGCTATACATATTAACTCCTGACAGCTCCTAGCCACTCAGTTCTCCCTTACAGGTATAACTATCCAACCAGATGTTAATGACATTATTCTTTATACTCATTTTTACCAAGTAGACTGGAAAAGAGGTCCCAGGTAGCCCCTTACCTGTGGTTAGGTAAAGCACATGGAAGGTCTCCCCATTGCTGGCATGCATGCGGTGGACAACCACTTTCTGGTAGTGGTACTTGGAGTGGAACAGTGGCGTCTTCAGAGGCCCCATGGGTTCCACCCTCTGCACCACCTCAGGGTGACTGTCGGCCACCTGGAAGGTCTCTGTGGGTATCGGCTGCCGGTCTGGCAGGCACTGGGCAAGGAGAACAGGTCCAGATCAGTGGGGTGGCTGGGAGGTGGGGTCGCGGGCTGGGCCATGGCGGGTGTCACTGCTCACCTTGCCAGGCCGTGGGTTGGGGAGGCTCGAGTGGTAGCCCTTGAGTGAGGAAGTGCAGAAGACCTTGTCTATGTCACCGAGGGAGTACACGCAGACAGCCGAGTAGTTCCTGGGGGGACAGAGAGACCACCTCAGTGGGAGGCCCAGGACCGCCCACCTCCACTCACTCAGGCCAGCCCCGCACCAGAGTATAACTGCAGCCTTGTGACCGAGCCCCCTGGCCTTCGAGCTCCATGAAGGCAGGGACTCTCCTGGAGGCCAAGGCCAGTGCCTGAGTGTTAGTAAATACCACTAAAGGAAGGAAGGAGGCAGGACAGAAAGAGGGAGGGACGGAAGTTCAGCCTAATTTCCTTCTTTTGCAATATAAAACCACAACCTGTATTCTGTCACGGAATCAGAGTTCAGAGGTCAACCCCAGGGCAAGAGGAATCCCAACACGTGCGTCCCTGGGATGCTAATGGCCATGGAGGCCAGACCCCCGCCCTCCTCCCAGCCCACTGGGTCCATGCACACGGGAGCCCCAGAGCAGGGTCTTGGTTTCCCTACCCTGCCCCCACCTTCCCCCCACACACCCTGCACTTAGGCCTGCCTTGTTTTCAATCAATGAGAGTGATTAAGAGGTGCGAATTATCAGGCGCAGGCAATGCCTGAGTGGGTGTGATAGCACCCAGCATCCTGAGAGGCCTCAGCAGCCTTTTTCCCAGGGCCCAGCAGCCGCTCTGTGTACACAGCTGGCGGACACACAGGCCCAGGAGCCATACGCATGCACACGGCACGTGTGCACACAGCTGTCTGTACACCAGCACACACATCCCCCTGAGCCCTGTGTCCACCCAACCCAGGCCCGGCAACAGCCTCGTCCCTGAGCCTGGAATCCCCGCACTTGCCATATCAGCCATCCCCTCGGCAGGGCCCAAGTGCTTTGATCCCCACTGGACACTCACCAGCCTAGCCCCAGGACAAGGGCCACTCACCAGGGGTTGGAAAAGACACCATAGACCCTAGTGTCCTTCCAGTGGCCATTAGGGTCGGGGAGCAGGAAGACATCCTGGAGCCGGTTGAAGTTCTTATTGGTGGTGGCGTCACTGCACACCAGCATGGCTTTCAGGAAGGTGTTCCACTTGGAGACGGACAGTGAACTCTCACCACCCTGGTCCCCCTGGAAATGAGGAGGGGCGGGGGCGGTCCCTCAGCACCTGCCTGGACTGCCCCACACACCCGGGGCACCTGATGCCAGGAAGGCTGGCACCCAGGCTTCTGAGGAGGAAAGGAGGCCCTGCAAGGGGGGGGACATGCCAAGGGGCGAGGCTGGGGTGCCCCACGACTCAGGCCAGGCTCCAGGTGGCAGGCCTGGCTGACCCAGGGCTCAGGGCCCACACTGGGGACCTGCAGGGTGCGGGGTCAGGTCCCCACCGAGCACACCGGCTCAGACACACATCTGCCCAGTCTTACACATTCACACTCACACACAAGACACAGACCAACACAACCCAGCATCTTCAAGCCGGTGAAACACACAATGTCAACACACTCTTGTTCCCCCGCATATGCTCGTGCACACTCTCCATGAATACACACCTGTGCACACCTTCACACATGCACGTGATCGCAACCATCACTACCCACTCACAGATGTACCCACCCTCCTGTGCACACCCTCTTCCTCCCACAGTCCCACAGACCCTCTCGCACACTTGCACACACACACTCATTCACTCCTGTTCAGGCACAGACACACTCACTTGCCCACGCTGCTCTGGCTCACCCTACACAGCTGGGCCACTCGGGACACGTTGAGAGGGGCCTCGGGATTCTTGTCAGGGTTGTCCTCTCGGAAGAAGTAGTAGATCTTGTCATCGTAGGCCTGGTCTTGGTGCACAATGGTGGCCTTGATGAACTGCGGGTCTGCCGGGGACAGACGTGAACAGGTGTGAGGCCAGGAGCCTCTCAGAGGACCCAGTCCCCGAGTCTGCACAAACAAACCCACGTCCAGTCCCACCCAGAATAAACTTCAGAACACCAGGTCCAACACCCCAAGGGGGCCGAGACTCTGCACCCCCACCCCTCACCTGTTTTGCCCTCTCCTACAAAGATGTCATTGGCCCAGGAGCAATGACTTCATGCCTAGGGACCTGGAGGAGTCCCTGGGGGCCCCTATGTCACCTCTGCCTAATTGGTAGTGGAGGGAATGGGAGTGGCCCCACATGAGCTCAGCAGAGGAACATGCTGTGGCTCCTGGGGAGCCTGCACTGGGTCTGGGGCTTCCTCTGATTTGTCCCCAGAGGGTGTCAGGCCCATTCTGCACCCACATCTTCACCTCTGCTACCCCCTGCTCCTGGCCAGGCCCGCCTCCTCGGCTCTCTCTTCTCAGGGCTGCACCCAGCTCCCACTTTCCTGATGGCCTATGGCCCCAGCAGCCCTCAGGGAGACCGCCCAGAAACATGAGGACCCCTGAGCATTCATACATGCTCGTCGGCCCGGCCCGGCCCGGCCCGGCCCAGTGGGAGCCTGACTCACTCTGCATGACGGTGTCACTGGTGTACAGCTCGATCTCACCCCTGATGCGGCGGAACCTGGGGATCTTCCCGTTATATTCCTGCTTCCGGATGGTGGAGTATACCTCATCCCCTGGACACAGTGGGAGGGCCACGGATAAGGGCATGAAGCTCTTGGAAGCCCCTCCACGGGGCCTGTGCCAGGCACAGTGCTGACCACCCTCCCCCAGCCCAGGGCAGCTGCCCTCAGGGCACCCGCCTGCTCCAGCCACAGCCCTACCGTCAAACAGAACCAGGGAGTTCTCATCTGGGCTGAAGGGCGCATAACCTCTCCTCTCCCCAAGAAACTCTGCAGAGTCGTTCACCTAGGGGAAACCAAGGGGGTCAGAATGCCACGTGGTCCCATGGTCACAGCCTCCCACGGGTGCCAGCTGCTCAGCCAGGGTCCCCATCCTCCCAGGAGCTCTGTACAAGGTGAGACCAGCCTCAGAGCGGCCCACCACCTCCTCCCACCATGGGGGGCAGAAGTCCACCCAGACAAGGGTGAGCTGATCAGGCACACAGGGAGGGGCATCCTCACCAGGATCCAGCAGCTGGGGTGCCGAGCGTTGGTGCCACAGGCCAGCAGCCCCTCGTTCTGCTTCTCCAGGAGTGTGATGTAGTTCTCACAGTCCTGCCAGGAAAGGCAGAAGGCAAGAAGTTGGTTGGAGGCCCTGGCAGGCCTAGCGCCAGGACCCTCAGTCTTGGGAAAGAAGGCTTCAGAAATCTGAGCCCAGGAGGTATCTCTAAGGAGAGCCCGAGTGGGTGCAGTTGACTCCCACCCCCCTACAAACAGAGAAGGGTTTAGGGAAGGAGTGTTTCCCCCTTAGGCCAGGAACCCTAGGACAGAGCTGCCTCTTCCAGGAATGCGGCTCCCAAGACAGGGCTAGGCCTCCTTCCTCAGACTCCTAGGGACTTTTCCAAGGGGCCCAGCCTCCCCTCTGCAATCCCTCTTCCCCACTCACCTGCTTGTCCCGGCAGGACCCCTTGGTGGAGCCAATGTTCACCTGGGGAACAGGGAGGGGGGACATGAGTCTGCCTGCCAGGGGCAAGATGCCCCAACTGCTTTCCAAGCATCCTCAGGATGGGCTCGTTTGACAGATGAGCAATTAGGGCTTCAAGAAGGGGAGTGATTTACCCAAGATCACACAGGCTACTCAGCCTGATACCCAGAGCCAAAGCCCAGAGCTCATGGGCCAGCCCAGAAATCTCACAAGACAAGGTCACGGGGTTTGGGCGGCCCACTTCCTGCTAGGCCTCCCTAGTCAGCGCTCCCCACCCGGCCAGGCGTGTTAGCTCCATGCCTGTCTCCACATCACCCCAACACCCAGGCCAGTCAGGACCACTTTCAGGGGTGTCTTTCCCCAGACACCACTTATGGGGTATCATGGGGGCTGACCAGTTCTGGAAGACATGCCAGCTCCCCCGGATTCCCTGAGGCCTCTCACCAAGGCCAGAGAGGAGATAAGATGGGGAAAGGGACTTCCCTAGTGGTCCAGTGATTAAGAATCCACGGGTCAATGCAGGGGACACAGGTTCGATATCTGGTCTGGGAAGACCCGACATGCCACAGAGCAACAAATTTTGTGTGCCCGTGTGTCACAACTACTAAGCCCATGCCCTAGAGCCCATGCTCCAAAACAAGGGAAGCTGCTGCAATGAGAAGCCCGTGCACCACCACAAAGAACAGCTCCCGCTTGCCTCAATGAGAGAAACCCCACACGCAGCAACGAAAACCCAGCTCAGCCAAAACAATCAATCAGTCAATCAATAAAAAGAAGACGGAGAAGAAAGAAGAGAGAAGGGGGCAGGAGAGGGTCCAGGCTCACCGTGCGCACGGAGGCGTTCCTGCCCTTGGAGAAGTCAAAGACATAGACTCTGTTGCGTCCGCCCACCCACACGGAGGAGCTGCCTGGCTCATGGAAAAGCACCGTGTGTGGCTCAGTTGAGCCGAAGTCCACATGGTCCTGCCCTGCATGGCCTAAGGAAGAGACAATAGGCAGAAAACGTTGAGGCTGGAAGATCCCGGCCTGCCCCCCATGCACACCGCATCCACTGAGCTAAAAGGGCTTGGAGCTGGCTATGGAGACACTGGACTCAGAGCTGTGAGCGGGAAATGAGAGGAGCCCTCTGGTAGGGGCTGGAAACCAGCTGTCCTCACCCCAAAGCCAAGGCCCCTACCCTACAATATGTGTGACCTCAGAGTCGGGACAGAATTTAAGGACCCCTGGGGCAAACCGACCCCCACCCCCACACTCCCCCCCTGCACACATTCTGCTGCTCCCAAGAGGGCTGGGCTTGGGAATGAGGGCCCCCAACTCTGCTCTGAGGCTCTCTGCTGCCTAGGACAGAGCAAGCGGTCACCTCCACCTCCTGCAGGTAGCAAGGCCTCTAAGAACCCCACGGCCAGTTCAGGCTCCCAGGAATCACTTTGCTCGGAACCCTCTCCCCTCCTTCAGGAGGCCCTCTCTGACCCTTCCCAGCCTAACCCATCCCCTGAGTGAGCAGGTCAGTAAGGATCAAGAGCCAGAAAGGAATCTTAATGTCCAGTTCCTCCCATTTTAGAGATGGAAAAACAAAGGTCCAGAGAGGGGCAGCCCAAACTCACATGGGCAGTAGCAGGCCAGGAACCAGAGCTTCTGCCCCCAAGCTGGACTCTGTGCCCTGGACTGCCCCGGCCTGGTTTCACAAGGATGCCAGCTCATTCCCGGGGAGGGATGACCAGCCCCCACTTCCCCACAACTCTGGGATGGGGGCCCTTCACAGAGCATAGCCTGGGACTTTAAGTAGAAGGGCTGATTGGGACAGTTTGGCCCAAAAAAGAAACCTTCTGCAGCCACTGCCTCCGGGGAGAAGATGTCTCATCTCCGGTGACATCGCTGAGGTCGTCCTGCTTGCAGGGCTAAATTACAGGAATGGGACAGCCTGCGGTGGCACCCCCAGCAATCAGCCATAACTAGCATCAGCCCGTGCCCTCAGCCTGATCACTGTTTATTCAGCTGCAGCAAACTCAAGGGCAGCAGGCAGTGACACCCAAGCAGGACACCCTCAGCCCAGACAGAAAGGAACTGCCCTGTCCTTGACTTTGGCCCCAGTCCCCTCTGTGCCATTTGAGCTATTCCTCCTGATTCTGCATTCAGCAGGGACAGAGCGCCCTACCCACCCTGCAATACTGCCCTCTCCACTTTCACCCCCTTTCCTTAAGATACATTCTTGCATGGCCAGGTCACGTGGGCAAGTGGGCTATTCTCAGACTCCACCTCAGCTATAGCCCGGCTCACTGTATGGAGGGCCTTCAGGGACACTCTAGCCCAAGGTCGCACTGGAGGCAGGAGACTCTGGCTCATCCAGACTGAGTGTTGGTAGACAGGAACGTTCATGAAGACGCCAGCACTGCGGGCCACAGAGAAGCGCTGAGCTCACAGCCCTTGGGTTCACCTGGCGAGGGCTCAGCCAGGGCTGGCAGGCTCCCCTTCCCCAGCAGTTGGGATAAAATTAGAGTGTTAGAGTGCTGGGGAGAGACACAGGTTTTCCTGACTCAGCGCCCTGGCTCCGGCTCCCCTTTCACCCGCAGCCTGAGCAGCCGCCACCAGCCCCACAGCCTAACCCGGAATTGAGACAGTCTGTAGCCCCAGCTCCCCACCTACTCCCTGAGACGGCCAGGCAGCCCAGAAAAAGCTACATGTCTGGGCCTGAAGACGCGGGGCTGGAACCTGAGATCTGAGGCCCGTCAGAGGCCAAAGGGGAGGAGCCCCAAGGTCACACTGGCCACCTCCAAACAGTCGCCTCAGCTTATGGCCACAGGCCTCAGGGGAGGGGTCTGCACAGCCGATGCTCAGCCCTAGTCGCGGAGGAAGGGGCGTGGGAGGGGCCCTGAGGGAGCCTGTGTCTGGGGTCACAGGGCCATCCAAGTGAGGAGACGCAGCCTGTCCTGGGCAGTCTAGTCTGATGGGAGAGCCATGGCCTGGCCCTGAAGAGCAAGCCCTGCGGGGAGGCCCGGCCCTACCCTGGAACCCAGTTGGAGGGGTGAAACAGCCACACCAAAGCAAGCCTCCATGGCGCTCAAGCAAAACTGGTACAGACCCCCGGGCTGCTCACCAAGTATCGCTGAGAACACACAGGGAGGGTGAGGGCTGCACGGAGGTTGGGGGGCTGCTGGGTGCATATGGGGGTGCTGCTGGGTATAGCATGCCAGGACAGCCCTGCACAGATCTGCAAGCGTGAGCCCCGCTGCGCTCAAATCCTGGCCGTGGCTGTCGGGGTCAGGAGCGGGAGGGAGGCAGGAACTGCTCACCTCATCTTGCGGGAGAAATGGGAGCCCAGGAGCATTGCCTCCCTTGACCCCGAGGCCCCCGCCCCTCTTGCCCCTGCGCCTGGTGATGTGTACCGGGGGAGATGGCACCAGCTCGGCCCCAGGACGAGGCCTTGGCCCGTTCCCTACCCCAGCCCCAGCCCGGCTCCCGCACTGCCCGAGGCCCTCAAAGGGCCTGATTGTGCAGGGGAAGTGTCTGAGCGGCAGCAGCTCGATGAATACATGAAAGGAAGCTTTGTTCAGGTCACAGGAGCGGGGGCTGGGGGGCTCAGGGGCAGGAGGGCTGCCTGGAAGTGAAGGCAGCACCAAGTCTTGGCGGCCAGGATTTGTGGCCCCTTGGCACCAAGAGGGGAGGGGGAGGCATTCAAGGCTCCACCCCAGCAGGGGTTGAGCAAGGCCGGGGCCTGCTCCTAAAGAGATTCAGTGTTGCATCCCTAAATATGTCTTCTTGCTTCCTTAGGAATCCAAAAGGATGGGGAAGGCAGACAGACCTATGCTAGATGGGTCAGAAACGCAAGAAGAGAATTCTAGGCAGTGGAAACAGCCTGAGCAAAGGTGGGGAAGCTGACTGTGTGGTGGGTGAAGAGACCTAAAGAGAGGAGAAGGGGGAAAGGTGGGCTGAAGCCCCCAGTGTGGTGATGGGGGAAGGGCAAGGCAGGGGACCAAGGCTACACCAACCCCCTGCCCTTCAGTCTCCAGAGCTGCCTTCTCTTTCCAATGAGCGGAGCCAGGATCCACAGAGCCTCCTCTCCTCCAGCATCCCCCCACCCCAGGTTGCCCTGTCTGACCAGCCTACCCCCCACTTCCTATCCTGGAAGTCTAAAAGGAGCACCGTCTGGCACCGTGTCCCCTCCCCTCACTCCCCGGCCTGACGCATTAGTGGCTGACTAAGTGGTAGCTAAAAGCTCTCAGAATAACCAGGGGTTCAGGCAGGGGAGAGGGCTAGGGATACACGGGGTGGGCATGGCCCCAGAGGCGAGCCAGGCACAAGCCCCCTATCCCCATGTGATTCTTTGCCAATCCTGGCTTCTTCTGGACCAAGAAAGGGCACACTCAGGCTGCCCTGTGCCCAGGTAGATTCCGTGGCCCCCTGAGCCCCCACCTTCCTCACTAGGCCCAGCCCCAGACAGAAATGAGGGTCAAGAAGATGACCGGGTGTCAGGGGGGCAGCCCTCCCCCATCAGGCCCCCAGCCAGGCCATCCCTGGGGCTCTGATCCTGTGGGAACCAATCAGACCTGACCCCTCTGGTGGCCCCCACCCTCCCAGCACAATACCAGCAACCGACTGTCTGGGATAAGTGTGACCTTCCGTGGAGGGGGTTTTCCTAAAGCGGGGCTGCCTGGTGGAGCATCATTCTTCCTCATCAGTGCTGAGTGCCGTCACCCTCTGGTCCTCAGCGTCCCCACATCCTCACTGCCCGTGAGAGAGGGCTGCTCAGGGGAGGGAGGAGAGGTAGCCAGAATGGGGGGCGGTGTCATAATGGAGGTGGAGGGAGCAACAAGGGATGGGCCCCACAGTCTGGTCTGGACAAGGACAGCCTTCCAAGCTGACCCACTGGCCCGACAGGCCTTGAATGCTAACCTCAAGGAGCCCTTTGAGAGCAGGGATCAGGGCGGGCTCCGAGAATGGCAGGAATGCGGTATCCAGCAGGGAGTGCCTGCAGCAGGCAGCCAGGGAGGCCCGGGCACGGGCACGGGGCAGGAGCCAGGCCACCCTCCGACTGGAGGCCCAACCACAGCCATCAGGAGCCTCCTCCCATAGTCGGGCCCCACCCTGGATCACCAGACCCACCTCACACCCTCGCCAGAGGGAGAAGAGGGAAGGCCTGCGCAGGGCCCAGGAGTTAGCCCTCAGGCTGGCCATCCTGTGGGAGCCCATAGGTCAAGGAGAAGGGAAGGGAACAGTGGCTGAGCTGAGGGGGCCCGGAGGCCAGAGAGACCGTGCCGCTGGCCCAGGTTTCTGGAGCTCAGCACCCTGCTCCAGCCCAGGACCACAGCCCAGACTTCCGTGAGAGGGTCCTCATCTTCAAAAACCGTTCGTCCCCTTCTCTCGGCTTCCCTGGGTCATCTCCTGCTCTCTACCCTACATTCCCTTGCTGGCCAAGGGAAAAGTCACTGACTTGGTAACTGGAAGGATCAGCCACCCACCATCCTTCCAGTAGGACTCTGACCTCCAGGGGCTTTCAGCAATCAAAGCCTTCAACTCGAAGGGAGGACTGTGGAACCCTGTGCGTCAGATCAGTGGACGGAAACCTTTCCCCTGGAGGAGGTGAGGGGCAAAGGAACAAATGTTTCATCGTTGCCTCTGGCAGAATGGCAGGGAGGAGGGCCCGGGGAGCCGCTCCTTGTATCCAGAAGCCCAGTTTATGGGGTGGCATGGGCCCGCGCTAAGGAAGGGTTGTGCTTGCTGTTGGGGTGCTGGCGGCACTCGGCAGGGCAGGGCTCCAGACAGCTGCCACAGCGTTGGTGTGCTGGGGCAGGTGGCGGCCCCTGAGGCGGTTCTCGGGGTCATGGGAGATGTGCCTTTCTTTATCAGCCATGGGAACAGAGGGCGGTGTGCTGAGCCATGGGGAGGGTCTTCCCACCCACCAAGGTCAGCCGTGGGTGGGAGAGAAGCTGAATGCGGACTCAGCCCGGGTTCTCTCTGTGCCCCAGTGGCAGCCAGGCGGCTGGCTGGCCCTGACTGTGACCAGGGACTGGGCCTTCCTGAGTGTGGATTCCTCCTCAGTGGATTGGACGGGCTGGTACTCGCTAAGGTCTAGGTTTTATGACCCACCGTGACTCTTGGAACAAAACACTCCAGGTTAAGCTTGGGGGCATTTGGGGAAAAGCATAGGGTTGTGAGTACTGGATAAGTCAGAGACGGCTATCTGGAGGCACAGGCAACAACGAAACCACATCCTCATCTGCCTCCACCAACTAGCTCACCAAATTCCCCCGACCACCCCGCAAAGAAGTCAGGACAGCACCTGCATGCCCATTTTACAGAAAGGAAAACTAAGGGCCTTCCATGCCACCAAGGGCTGTGTGCTCTCTGCACTGCACCACTGTTCTAGAAGGACCAGAAGGCTTGACTTGCTGGAGAGATCAGCTGGGGCAAAGGCATGAGGGTAAGGAGCAGCGTGGAGAATAAGCTGAGTGTGTGCTGGGGGCGGGGCTGAACCAAGACAGATTTGGGGGCTCAGGGAAGGCTAGCACAGAGGCCCAGCCAGACAGGGAGGAGGCTCCAAGCCCAGGGCAGGCAGGAAGCCATGTTGTCTCCGGATTCTGCCCGGATTCCACCGGCCCTTCAGCTCAGCAGGTTCTAAAAGCCCCAGAGTGAGGCTGAAGTCAGGTGGTGGCTCTTTCAAAGGAGAGGATAGGCAGAGGTACTGGGCCTGCCCTTGGGCCCAGGGCCAGAGTAGGGGTCAGGGAGAGGGCAAAGGATGGCTAAACCACCCCAAATGGAAGGAGGCAGGCAGGACAGGGGGCCTTGAGAAACAGAAGGTTCCTTAGCTCAGCCTTAGCCTGGGCCAGAGGGGAAGAAGGGAGGGGTCAGAGAGCAAGGGCAGCCAGCCAGCATGGGCAGTTAGGGAGAGCTGGCAGGGGTCAGGCTGCCAGGGCTGCATTTCATCAGCAATCAGAGACGCCAAAGGGGGAGATGATGCAGACAACAATGATACCCCCACCTAACTGTTCCACAGCATTTACTAAGTGCCGGGTGGTACTCGAGTGTCAGATGTATTAACTCATTCAATCAGCACTGAACTCTTCGAAGCAGCTTCTCTTATTATGCCTGTTCTATAGATGAGGGCAGCCAGACACAGAGAAGTTGAGTAACTTGCCCAAGATCACCCAGCTCACTGGTGGTGTGGAGGCCGACACTCAGGCAGACTGAGTCTGAAATCTGTGTTTATAACACTGGGCTCCATAGGTGAGCCCTTGGAAGCCTCTAGGTCAGCCTCTCATACAAATGAGGAGACCGAGGACCAGAGAGGGTGGAACCTGGTCAGAGGCTACTTGGCCGATGAATGCCTGACCTCTATCCACGATGCCCTAAATAGAGTGTGTGTAAGCAAGCGTGGGTGTGCAGGCCTGCGGGAGGCAGGGACTAGGGACCTGAGGGTGTAGTGCCGCACTGCGTGCTGACTAGTACACAAGCGTCCCATGATCTCTGCCCGGAACAGAAGCATAGTCAGTGTGGGCAGGCTATAGCGAAGGGAGGGTGTGCTCAGAGACCCTTCTCTACTATCCAACCAGCCAGGCTCCCACCCAACCTGCACAGGTTAAAAAAAAAAAACACTGCTTCTACCTCCCAACTCAAGAACCCACCACGGGTCCCAACTGCCTGTCGCAGCAGGGCCCAACTCCTCCGCTGGGCAGTCAAGGCCCGCCCGTCTCTGCTCCTCTCTGCCATGGCTGCAAGGCTGCATCCCACTTCTACCCCTTCGCTTGTGCTCTCCTTCCCCGACCGCCTTGCCCCTTCTCTCTGTGCACATGGTCTTACCTGGGCTTAAAGATCTAGCCTCAATCCCCCTCTTCCCCTGCCGGCTTCAGGAAGTGTCCCAGACTGCTCCAGGCCTCATGGTTCCGTCCTCCCTCTGACCTTGTTCTATACACCATCTGGCACACACCATCTTCTCTCGGATCACACTGTTTGGTGGAATTTCACCTGGACTGTGGGGTCCTGAAGGTGAAGCCCAGTCCCCCAGGGCCAATCCAAGGCCAGGATGGGCAAGTGTGGGCAGCTGAGGGCGTTGCGTTAAAAAGGAGCAGGACCAGGGTAGGCCAAACCCCAAGGTCAGACTCAGACACCTTAGGACAGGCTCCTGGGCCACCGACAGGGTACCAGCCTTGCCCGGTGACCTTCCTCCCTCACTAGGCTGGCAAAGAGCCCCGGGCCCAGAAGACAAGGACACAAGCAGCAATCTATGCCACATTCTGCCCCAGTCCACGTCCCTGTTCCTCTGTCTAGCCTGGCTCTTCCTCCTCTACCAGGCAGTCGTCCCCGGTTGCACCACCCCACACTGACCCTTCCTGCTCTCACCTCCTGTCCCAGTCCTTGGCTGCACCAGGCTCCTGACCTCCCCAGGTGCCCTCTCTAGTCACAGGCCGCAGGCCCACCTCTCCAGGTACCAGCAGGCCCTCCAAGGGCAAACCCAGAGCCTCTCCTCTGCCCTCACCGGAAAAGGAACGGAACACAGACCTAGGCACAGAGCAGGGACTGGCTGCCCTCCTTCTGAGGGCCGCCCCCAGGGGTGCTGGGTTAGAGCCCCACCCCTGACTGGCAGAAGGGGTGCAGAGACGCAGCAGCCTCAGCCTAATCCCGGGCTGCCATGACGGTTAAACCCCGATTAGTCCATGCCGTGACACAGATCAACCTGCCCCCAGGACCTGAGGCCCAGCTGCCCCGAGGAAAAGACCAGAAGAGTGTGTGGAGCTGGCCCAAATCCAAGGTCCTGAAGGGAGGAGGTCAAGCTGCTGGGGCTCCCGGGAGCAGACAGCACTGGGGCAGGGAGAGTCTGGGTCCAGCTGAACTGGAAATGGGCTCGGGGAGCCATAAGCCTGGGGACAGAGCATGAAGACAGACAGACAAGTGGAGGGAGGCCAAGGGCTGAGGCCAAGGACAGTCTTGGGAGGAAGACAACAACCTGCTCCCGGCTCTGCCCGTCTCATTGGGTGATGCTGGGCCAGTCCCTGGCTTCTCTGGCCTCAGTTTCCCCATCTGTGGAATAAGTGGTTAGCCCAGCTGACCTCTGACGTTTGTTTTCTGACATCAGGCTGTATGAGTTAGAGTCATCCAAGAAGGCTCCTTGGAGGAAGTGAGATCGAACCAACAGAAAGAAGGAAGGGGGGCGAGTTGGGTGCTTGGAGGAATGGCCAGCAGGGTGATGGCCTTGAGGCAGGAAAGCATGGCGAGTGGGGAATGGTGAGGGAAGACCTGTGGCCAGGGTGGGGTGGGGGTGCAATAAAGGGCTTGGAGGCTGACTGGCCATCGGGAACAAGAAAGGGATGGTTGAAACATCCCTCACAGCCTGGGCTGGCTAGGAAAGGGAGAAGCCCAAGTCTTCTGACATTTGGGGGCTACAGTCCCTGCTCTAGGAGGACCCCCCTTCCACCCCCACCCTTGGAGATAGGTGGCTTCCGGGGCAGCCAGGCCTGGCCAAAAAAGGAAACCCGAGAAAGGAGGAACCAGAGCTGTCAACTAGAGCAGAGGAAGCGCGGTCAGCCCCTTGTGACACAGCTAGACTGCCCAGCAGTGGCACTGGGGGTGGAGGATAGGACGTCAGCTGGGGCCTGAGCTGTCAACTCGGGGGCCATCCACTCCTACCACCGCCGCTTGCAGGCCACTGGGTCCCACCCCATAGGCTGAGCCTCAGCTTCCCACCTGCACATTAGGGGTCCTGGCCCAGCCTTCCTCCAAGAAGGGTGTCCTGCTCTCCCTGCTTCTCCCAAGTGCCCAGCCTGGGTAGTGATCCACCCCGGGTAAGGAGGTGAAGGTTCCTGGAAGTGAAAGCTGGGCAGAGGAAGGCCATCTGCACCTCCCACACCAGCAGGGCCTGGCTGACGCTGAGCAAGCTCCTCAGCCCATGAAGCATCTCTGCTGAGGACTGGGCATCCTCACCCAGAGAACACCTGTGGTCAGGAGTCAGCAGGAAGGCTCTGGGGTCCCTGAACCCTGCCCCAGCTTCCCATCAGGGAGCTACGACACAGGGAGGTCTTCCCTGCCCGCCATGGTCCTTCCTTCCTACTGCTGGGCTGGCTGTGGAAGGCCAGGTGCCTAGCTCAGACATTCCCCTCCTACAAAAAACCCTCCTGGAGCCCCCAGCCCAGGCTGACTCAGTGTTGCCCACACAGCTCCTTGCCTCTCCTTCATCCTAGTTACAAATTCTGGGGTCTGAAATTCTGTCACACCAGGGTACTGCCTCCTGTCCCTCCCCTCGCAAGCTGGCTCCTATTCCACGCACCATCCTGAGCTATCACCTCTTCTAGGAAGCCCCTCCTCTGATTGTGCAGACTGGATTAGGTACCTCTTTGACCCCCACAGCTGCCCTCTGTGACAGGCCCTGACATGTTGCATTGTAACTGCAGGTTGACTTGCTTGTCTGTCTCCTCATCTACACAGAGACGCCTATGCACTCATCTAGTTTCTCATCCCTGGTTCCCTAGGCCCAGGACCAGCACAAGGTTGGCCCCAGCAAATGATAAATGCCAAAAATATTGAATTACTATGCCCACCCCAGGAGACACAAACCAAATGAGCCATTTCCTCCAGCTGATCAGCCATCAACATGTGAAAGAAAATGCTAGGAAAGAACAGAAAACTAAAGGAGTTCCCCTGACTTCCCAGGTTTTGGTTTCTCCTTACTGCTTGGGTTTGAAGAGACCACTACAGCCTCCACCTGCCCCGGAAAGGCAAAGGATTAGTGTTCTGATAATGATGTGCTCAGTCGCTTCAGTCATATCCAACTCTTTGCAACCCTATGGACTGTAGCCTGCCAGGCTCTCTGCCATGGGATTTTCCAGCCAAGTATACAGGGTGGGTTGCCATGCCCTCCCGCAGATCTTCCATGACCCAGGGACTGAACCTACAGTCCACAGGGTCGCAAAAGAGTCAGACACGATTTAGCGACAAATACCACCACCTGCTTTGGAAATTTGAGGAAACTGAGGCTCAGAAAAAGTCAAGGGGGAGGAAAAAAAAAAAGTCAAGCACTTGCCCAGAGGCACACAGAAAATCATCAGAGCTGGGTGCAGAACCAGGCTTCCAAATTCCCATCTCTTTCTCCCTAATCATGGTCATCTTGGGCTAGTGCCAGATCTCTCACATCCCAGCCTGCTCTTAGAATTTTCATTATTCAGGAAAGGGGGACCACAGAGCTAGCAGGAAACTCCCGGTGACATCACCAAGCATCTCTCCCAGCTTAGAAACTCCCCTTCCTCCTGGGACTTGTACCCCCTACCCCCGCCCTGTTCTGCAGGGGGAGTTCACCTTGAAGGTGATGAATACATCTGAGTCCCCAAGGGGGCAAGGATTTCCACTGGAAATGGTGATGCTTGGGGAGCCCCAGCTGTGACCTCATCCCCTTAAAGGAGGTGACAACAACCCCTCACCCTGGGGAGTGGCCCCATAATGGCTCCCCCAGCAGCTGCCGAGTCAACAATAACATCCTGTTTTTTAACTGGACAAGGGAGATGGCAGAACCAGATGGATAGTGGAGACTGCTCTCTGCTTCTTGCTGTGGACAAGCTGGCTCACCTCTGACCTTGGAGATCAGGGTCTTCGGGTCTTCTCCATCTCCTTCAACCAGGGATGGAATGGGAGAGGGGTACACAAGCATGCCCACCTCCTGCCTTCACCTGCAAACCACTCCCCTCCAGCCCCTGCTGCAGGGAGGTCACGTCCACAAAGTCACACCCTTGACTGGCCCCGTGTCAGTGACAGCTCTAGGGGGAAAAACTCCAGAGTCCTGACAAGCTCTGAGGGTCAGAGACAGGTACAGAGCTCAAGGGCACCTGGCAGGTCAGTACTAGCACATCCCTCCTTCTGTCCAGAGCTGCTCTGGGCCAACCTTTATCAGGCTGGAGAGGCATCAACCCCCCTGACAAGAGCAGGCCAGGACCTTCCTAGAACTCCCTTATCTAATCATCCCCTAGGACATGGGGGTTCAAGTAGCAGGAAATAAATGACAAAGAAAGATCCCTCTATATCCATTCCAGTCCTCACACCTGTCCTGGCTTATAATTAAAACCCCAGTTTAGGCCTCATGGAAAAGCAGCTCCAGAACTACCTTTATCCTTGGTCTAGTCATTCCTGGAGGCTGCCGTCCCCATCCCTTCACCCCACTGGTATACAGGACGTAGGCCTCCAGCAAAGCTGGGAGGGTCCTCCTCTCACCCTACTCCTGGGTTCGCCTTGCCCAAGCCCATTCCTGTCCGACTGCCATGTGTCACTCCACGGGAAATAGGAGGCAGCTGTCAGCTAGGCATACCATTACCAGCTGGTGGTCCTGGGGGACAGGTGGATGGCAGGGTTTGTCTGGCCTGTGGGGTGCCTGGCACCAGTGAAGAAGACCACAGATTGCCCTTGGCCAAGAAAGGTGAGGGGCTGGCAGACCCAAGTGGGGGTCAATAGTGCATTACCCAGCAGAGGGCACGGCCACTGTGGCTACAATAGTGAACTGCGTGCAGCAGAGACAGCACTTTGGAAAGTGGGTAAGAGGACAGAAATCAGTTTTAAATAGCCTCAGGGTGGGAACTAAGTGCCCGAGATGGGAAGGCAGCATTAAGTGCTAAAAGGTGGGTGTGCATTAAGTATGTGTGTGAAAGGGTATCTTGGGAAGACTGGGGGATGGGGAAAAGCAGAGCCAAAGGCAAGGGGTTTGGCACAAAGGGAGCCTTCAGAACACTCAGGCAAGGGGAGATTTTCGAACACTCAGATGTGGCCATCATCCCCTTCAAAGTGCACAAATGCCGTGCTGTCCAAGACAGCTAAGCGGGCCAAGGAAAGACAAGGATGCTGAGAAGGAAAAGAGAGCCCAGGTTGGAGCTGGTATGACTGAGGGGTGTGTCGGTGTCTACCTTGAGTGGATGGTCAGGGGTCCAGATGCCCCGCTCCACTTGCAGCAGGAATACCTTTGTCTGGGTAGCAGAGCTGGCCCCCAGAGTACCCTCTTCATGGCCAAGAAACGGCCTAAATCTTTCTCCACTTCCTAACTCAGAATAAGCTCTGGTCCCTGCCAGATCAGAGCCTCCTCTCTGCACTGTGAGCTCACACAATGCACAGTGACCTTGGGCGAGTCACATTCCCTCCACTGCAGCAGCAGTTCAGGCCACTTGCTTTTGGAGTGGGTTTTTCTTTTCTCTCTCTCTCTCTCTGCTAAGAATACCTGCCCCAGATAATGCTCAGGCTCTGGCAATCCCTGCAAACCGCCTCAGGCATCAAAGAGCTCCCGGAGGGGCCAAATCTACCAGCCCCCCAACCCCCACTGCCGGTCCACCACCACCGCAGGGGGGCCGCGCAGACGCCGAACATGGGGACACAGCCCAGTGGCAGGGGGGTGGGGAAGCATTTTTGTGCATTGCAGAGGAGGGGAGCTCAGCCCCTCGAGGCAGAAAACCCCTCAAACCACCCAGCTGGTTTTCCAACCCACGTACAGTGGTCTAAACTGAGGCGCCCCTGGGGGAGACTCCGGTCCCCCAAGTTCACATAACCACGAGGGCCTAAAGGCTGCACTCCTTCCCCAAATCCTCTGCCTGGGGGTCCCAATGGCCGCGCCCCACCCATCGGGCACTGCCCCCACGCTGGCGCCGAGCCCTGTGACAACTGCCACGTGCGGACAAGGGGGGAGCGACTGGTCCCGGCACTGCAGAGGCAGCGCCCGGGTGCCCGAAGCCTCCGCACCGCACCTTGTCCGGGGTCTCCACAGGGTGCCCACCCCTTTACCCGGCCCGCGCTTGGGGCCGGGGCGGGGGGCGGGGGCAGGCAGCGGGGTCTTTGTTCCCGCAGCCCGAGCGCAGCGGCGGCGGCAGAGGATCCGCGCCCCCTTGCCGGCCCCACTGGCTCCCCGCACGCAGCTAGAGCCCGCAGCTCTGGAAGACAGAGTCGGGTGGGGGTCCCGGCGGGAGAAAGGATCCCCCGCACAGAGGCCCGGGCGCTGGAGGACAGGGAGTGCCCAGGGCCGAGAAGAGGGCCCTCTCCGTCCCCCTGCGCCCGACCGCTGCGGCTCCCGGCTGCGGGCGGACTTGGAGCGACTTAGCCGGGCTCCGGCCCCCGCCGCTCGCTCGCCGCAGCGTTACACCTGCTCCTGTGTGGCCGTGCGCACATTCACACACTCACCCGGACCCACACGCTCCCGGCGGGGACAGCCCGGGACCCACAGAGCCGCGCGCAAGCACTCCTTTTGGTGCCGCACACTCCGCACCCGCCCCGCGCGGCACTGGATCCCGCGCCCCGCAGCTCGCGCGGCGCCACCTACCTTTCCAGACAGCGGAGATGCGGGGTCCGCTCTTCGGGTGGCCTTGAGAGGCGGCGGCCGTCCAGACCAGCTGCAGCAGCAGCCGCAGCGGGAACCTGGACCGAGCCAGAGGGCTGGAAACGCGGGCTCGCGGGGCGCCGAGGGCGGTGCATCTGGACGGAGGCGGTGTCATCCCCAGAGCGGAGCGACGGCGGAGAGCAGCCAGACTGAGCCAGCGCCCGAGCGTGAGCTGAAGCCAGTGCGAGGAGGCGGAGTCAAACGCCTGACCCCACCCCGCCCCTCCCCCGCCCCTCGTCTCTAGGCTAGCCAAGGGGGATGTAAGTGTCCCCCTCTCCCCCACGCCCCAGGGAAACCTACACCACCTGTTTCTGGGCAACTCCACCGTCAGGCAGAACCCGGGTGGGCAGCGAGCAAGACAGACTTATGGTCTTCTGTGATGAGCTCCAGGTTCTGTCCCCTCTCCGGGCCTTAGAGTCACTCCCCCCACAGCATAAAGGGATTGGCCTAGCCTAGAAGTCAGGAAGGACCTCTCCTGAGGGCTCAGACAACCTCGCTAATGGTCAGCTAAGTGTTTGGACCCTGAAGGATGTGGTTCTCAGAGGCGGGCTGGCCTGAGTGGACACAGCTCCTCTGAGCCTATAAGCAGAAGCAAGAAGCTTTTCCCTAAGCAAGAGGGCGGGGTTTGTGCAGAGGGTCAATAATCTGTGGGGAGCACTCAGAACCCCATCCTTGCTCTGCTGTGAGAACACGGAATTTTCATCTTGGCCTGGCTCCCTCCCCTCCCCTCTCCTCCCTTCCCCAGCCAGCAGGCTTCTGGGCTGCCTCCCCCCCAGCCAGCTGGTGTATGCTCAGAAAATCCAAACTCATTTCCATGTGAGTGGAGGGGGATATAATTAAGAAGGCCCCTTCCCCAAGTAGAAAGAGAAGGAAGCATCTTGCATGCCCAGGACTCACTGCTGGGGAAACAAAGTCAGACCAGCTTTAAGGGATCTCTGCCCACAGAATGCACAGGGTTCAGCCGAGCAGGCAACCTGATGACCCGGTGGTGACCCCCTGCAGGTCTGACCACATCCCTCTGCAGTCATCTGAACTGCCCAGGCAGCTCTGCCATCAGCTCATCTTTTCCGAGCCTCACGTCTGCCCTTTGTAAAGGAGTCTCCTCTCCCTCAAGCCAGTCAGGACCCAGACCCTCCACCTCTGCTTCAGCCCAACCTAACCAAGGATGGGAAACCCACTTCTCCAGTGCTCGTGCTGTGCCCTGCTGTGCTAAGTCACTTCAGTCGTGTCCAACTCTTTGCGACCCTGTGGCCTGTAGCCCACCAGGCTCCTCTGTCCGTGGAGATTCTCCAGGCCAGAACACTGGAATGGGTTGCCATCCTCTAGGGGATCTTCCTGACTTAAGGATCAAACCTGAGTCTCTTATGTCTCCTGCATTGGCAGGCGGGTTCTTTTACCACTAGCGCCACCTGGGAAGCCCCACCTACTGCTTACTGAACGTCTGTCCTCAGGTGGGCTGCCGGAGAGAAGACAGGTTGAGGAGGAAGTGGCAGAGGTGCACTGGGGCCCCCAAGACCCGCACACCTAGTTGGACTTGATTCACATACTACAGACCACCAAAGACAGGGAACAGGCTGCCCTGGCCCCAGCCCCAGCTCCAACCCTCTGCCCAGCCCCACAGCCCCAGGAAAAGGTTATCACTAGGAAGTTCTGCCTTACCATTCCATATTTTGTTTCCAGTTATCCTCTCCTTCTTCCCTAAGTGCCCCTAAGACACCCCAGCAGGCCAAAAGATGAAATCAAGATGCCTCCAGGGATAGTGCAGAACTAGGTTCCTGGCCCACTGGGTAGGGCTGATTCATGATGCCCAGAGGTACACAGTCCCAAAGAGACAGAGGCTATGGACAGTTGAACAGCCCACCCACCCCGGTCCTATACTCAAGCCTGTGACCCTGAAGCCAGCAGGATGTCCTGGCCCAGGCTGACCTCCAACACTGACACTCTGTTCCCAGTCCAGGGCCCCATCAGCTGAGATGCATGGCTCCAGTGTCTGCCCTCTCTGCAAAGATAAGCAAATTAAGAAATCGCCTGCCTTGCCTGTAAGAACTGAGAATTCAGAACTGATGATAACACTGCCCACATGCACAGCAACTCACAACACAACCCACTTCCATCTACACCCTCCCAGCCAGTCCTACATTCTCTGCTCTCTCCTTTAGTGAGGGAGAGAGCACAACCCTATATTAGAGAAGGAAACTGAGGCAGAGGGAGGGAGAGGGATCTGCCCAAACTCAGCTGATGGAACCAAGCTGGGGACCAAGGTCATCTGACTCCAACAGCAATTGCCCATGCTGAGGTTACTACGTGCCGCGCATGTTCATAGTCTCATTTGAATTCATTTCATCTTCACAGTCTTAAGAGGTAGGTATTATTATTTGGCTCCTTTTGCAAACATGGAAACCAGGGTAGAGGGAAGAGGTGTGCCCAAGGTCACACAGCTCATTAGAGGAGGGCTGGGATGGCAGCCCAGGCAGTCTCTCTGGGACCCACACCCCTACCTTCTCTATCATAATGCTCTCAGTATAGTTCACCCTTCTGCGGCTGCCTCCGGTGCATGGCTGGACCTAAACAATCCTCAGAACAACCCGGACAGGGCCCAGGTTACCAGGTGCTCAAGAAATCTTGAGGGCCAGTCAGGGGCTGGGCTCAGCCTCCCAAGCAATAGGGCAGCAGATGGAAACTGGGGCGGGTGCCAGGGAATTTTTTTCCAGGCTGGGGTGGGGGTGATGGGGTAGTGCTGAAGACTGTCCCACCTCCTGTCAAAGGGGGAGCCCTCTGGCTAGGCTTTCCATGCTCATCTCAGCACCTGCTTCACCACCAATGGACACCCTGGGCCAACCAACCTAGGGGCAAAGGGCCAGCACCAGATGGCAGCCCACAACTGGTTGGCTACAGGCAGCCAGGGGAGGTGAGAACTGAGCCTGTAAAAGTGATTTGGGGCAGTAGCTCTAGCGGGGGAGTGCAGCTAGACTCTGGGCATGAAGGGGAAGAGGTACCCAGGGTGGGGAAAGCAGAGGGCCAGGGTCTGGCATGGTAGTGAAGGGAAGTCAAATCAGAATGGTACAGGTGACAGGAGCCTGCCTTCCTCACTGGGGCCCAAGGCTGGCTTTTGGGCCTGGACCAAGGATGGGCACAGCCGGTGATGGGAAATGGACCAGCAGAGGAAGCAACAGATGTGGATACTGACATGTCTGAGGCA
The DNA here is from genome assembly GCF_019320065.1 of Cervus canadensis. Lineage (NCBI taxonomy): Eukaryota > Metazoa > Chordata > Mammalia > Artiodactyla > Cervidae > Cervus > Cervus canadensis. Next base: position 34,308,111 of record NC_057402.1, read on the forward strand.
GAGGCATATTCCTCCTGCCTTCCCTCTCCCTACAGCTCCTCCTTGGGGGAGTCAGGGGAGGAGGCTGGGAGAAAGAAATGAGGCAGGGGCTTCTGTCTAGGAGAAAACTACCTTGAAGTAGTTCTCCCTGTGGATGAAGTGCCAAATCCAAGAAGACCCCTTGCAGAATCAGAGAAATGGACACACACAGATGTGAGGTTCAGAGCTCCAAAGCTGCAAGAGGCCCTGGAAGCCTTCTGACCAAGACCTTTCAGGGCCTTACTCAGAGCATTCCTCACACCCCAAGCTTCCTCTGACCCCTCCCCAACCCTGAGTCCAAGACTACACCTGGTCTTCAAAGAAATGACCCACCCCTAACAAGAGGTCGGTGGGAGGTATGAGGATGGCGGGATAAGGAGCCCAAGCCCACAACAGCCCCTTCAAGAGGCTCAGAGCTTGATGCCCAGCCAGGACCTACAGCTACTAGTAATAGCAACTCTTCCTGTGCCCCCCATCACCACCAGCACCCATTGCAGGGGCTGAGAGACCAGGGTGATCTGTCAGCAGGGCAGCTGCTACTCAGCTTGAGCCCTGAGGCCACAGGAAAGTACACTCCGTGAAACGGGCAGCTAGTTTTCAAGAGAAGCTAAAAATGAGTTTTTGTTGAAACTCCCAGTTTTAAAATAATTCACAAGTCAGATATTTATAGTCATGTAACCGTCTGGGAATTCCAACTTACTGTGTGCTCACGGTATATAGGCCCATGACTGTATCACAGCTGTAGGCATGGTCACAACAGCCTCTGCCACCACTGGACGTGGCCCAACTGTTGGTAGCCCATGTCAGGGCTCAGGGCTGGACAAGGTGAGGCAGAGGAAGCCCTCCTCGGCTCATGCAGACTCTGATACCACACCTCATGCTTCCCTCAGTGGTCTGCCCACCCCTACCCTTCTGATAGTATGTTCCCCTCAAATGCCTACTCCTCTCCTCCTACCCAAGGCTGCCTCTTCCTTCTAGGCCAGCTCAGAATCACCCTAAATGGAGAAGTTCTCAGAATTTCCACCACCTTTCTTAGCCCTAAGCGTCAAGCCTTCCCAGCAGCATTCCATTCTTGCATTTCTGTTCCCTGTCCTAGTCATTCTTGACGCATTTTTATATGACTGGTCCTACCTTATACTGCTCAGATCAAAGTCTGGCCAGTCAAGTTGAGAGACAAAAATTAGAAATCCACAGGGGGACATTCAGCGACAAATAAGAGTGGGGAGAAGACAGACAACTTTTCTCCTTCTATCACGGCACTCGAGCTAAGTTATGTCCAACTCTTTGTGACCCTATGGACTGTAACCTGCTAGGCTCCTCTGTCCACGGGATTTCCCAGGCAAGAACACTAGAGTGGCTTGACATTTCCTTCTCCAGGGGATCTTCCCAACCCAGGGATCAAACCCATGTCTCCTGAATTGCAGGAAGTTTCTTTACCACTGAGCCACCAGGGAAGCCCCGTCAGGGCACTCAGGTCACCTCAAAACATGATAGGTGCCCCCCATGGCTTCCAGGGGCAGCCCAGCATTCCTAGCCCCCAAACTCTGCCCATATGGCATTGGGCTTGTGGTTAGAGTGCCACCTGGTGGCCATTTCAGAACAGAACGGACTCTTAGCAGAGACTAAATGTTGACCCTTGAATAACATGGGTTGGAACTGCACGGGTCCATTCACACGTGGATTTTTTTAATAGAAAATACTACAGTGCTACACAGTCCAATCCCCGGTTGGTTAAATCCTCACATGCAGAAGAGCAGAGTCAGAGGGCAGACCTTAAGTCATACATGGATTTTCGACTACACAGTGGGTCAACACCACTAACCCCGCTTGTTTAAGGGGCAACTCTACACGCTCCCAAGCCTTCCTGGACACAAACTCCTCCCTCCGCTCCACCCTACTTCTCCCCTCCCCTCCCCTCAGATCCATCTCTGAGCGTTCATTCTCGGTGCCCAAGGCCTGAGGCAGAGCAGGATCTTGTGGGAGTCATGTGGAACCCATCAAGACTAACACAGTCTCCTGACCAGATATGGCTGGGAGGCCAATGATCAAGTCCCAGCTTGGCCACTGACTCACATTAAGCAGGACCCTATCCCAGGCCAGGCCTCTATTTCTTTGTTTACAAAATGAGAAAGAGAGGCTAAACCAGCAGCTCTTCTGGTCTATCTGATCTAGACCAGAGTAGACAAAGCTTCCTCATTCTATCTTCTGCATTTGCTTCTTGTTTGTAGGCTGTGAAAGTGAAAGTGAAGTCGCTCAGTCGTGTACGACTCTTTGTGACCCCATGGACTGTAGCCTACCAGGCTCCTCTGTCCATTGGATTTTCTAGTCAGGAATACTGGAGTGGGTTGCCATTTCCTTCTCCAGAGGATCTTCCTGACCCAGGGATTAAACCTGGATATCCCACATTGTAGGCAGATGCTTTACCATCTGAGCCACCAGGGAAGTCCTTAGGCTGAAATAAACATGCTTTTAAATCTCTGGAGGATAGGAGGGGTCCCAGGACCCTTCCAGTTCTGATGTGATCCTTGGGCCTGCTAGGGCCACCTGAGTGAGGAAAAGAAATGCATGCAAACATGTGATTTCCCACATTCACTTTCTTTCCGGATACCCCAATTCTTGGGGTCAGAAGTAACCCTCAGAGGTCGTTCAGTCCAACCTGGGAGCCCCTCCAACAGCCCTTTTGGATGTCATGTAGCATCTGCTTACATCCAGTGAGGATGTGCTTACTCCCAAGGCAGCCTCACCCATCTAGTTAGCTCTGACAAACAAAGGCTTCTTCCCTAGTGGAAGACTCCTATCAGTGGTCCTAAATCTGTCCTCTAAGGCCTCTGTCCTCACAGACCACATCTAATCACTCTTCCTGGAACAGAGCCCTTCAGAGATTTCAACATAGAGGTCATGTCCCCTGAAATCTTTTTTTTTTTTTTTCAGGGTAAATAACTCCACTTCCAACTCTGTCCCTCGTGGGGCTTTGCTTGGTCTCTCTAATCCTGGTTGGTCCCTAGGACATCATCAACCAGTCATTTAACAAACATCTACTGAGATCGTCCTAGGCAGTCTGGTTTGTGACCATCTCCTTCAGAGATTGGGGTGCAGATCAGAACACAGCACCTAGAAGAGAGATGGAGGAGTCAAGGAATGGAAAGACTTCTCCACTCCTATCACAGCCCCTCCAGAGGCACCGCCTTGTCGGGCCAAGACACTGGGTTGCTAAATCTTGTTGATCTTAGCTTAGGGTGGTCCTTGAACCAATTCCCATCCATCAGCAGTGGCTTTCTGAGAGACTTTTGAGAAAGATTGAGTCTGGATCTGGGCCCAAGAAGGGGAAGAAAGGAGACCCCATCATGCAGAAGAGTAAGTGGTTTTCTGGTCCCCCCGCCCCCACAGGACCTCAGAGTGTCCCTATTTCTATCCCTCTTGTCAGGGGTGCCTCATTATCAGGATCTTGACTTCATCGGTCATCTAGAACATTCACCAGTCCAGCTCTGACTGCCTTGGCATGTCTGGCATACATGTTGTCAATGTTCACTTACATATGTTGAGGGAAAATGTCAAACAGGACACAACTGAGGCTCCAAGAGGTTAGGTTCTCTGTGGAAAAGAGACCTACACTTCAGTCAGTCTGACTTAGAAGCCTGATTTCCCTCCAGGACTCAGGCTGCCACTTCCAGGAAGGATAAGCAGTGAGCAGACCCTTCAGGCCCTTTGAGTGGCTTCCGGCCTGCCAGGCAGGCATGAGGCCCCAGGTGCGTGAATTGATGGAATCACGTGGACACAATCCTGCCCAAGTTCTAGTACGGCCCGTTTCCCGGCACAGTCATGTCCAGTTAACAGGAAACACTCATCTGTAAATGGGGATAATAAGGTCTACTTTTCAGAGTTGTTGTGAGGATCAACTGAGATGGCATATGTGAGTGCCTAGCTCAGTGACTGGCACAGAGAGGGTGCTTGATAAATGAGCACTGTTGCCCTGCATTGCTGTGAGCTGCTTTTGCCAAGATGGAGTAGGACAGTGCCTGGGCCTCCGCAAAAGGCATTTCAGGCATACAGGAGGCAGAATTCTGTTACCAGCAACTGCAGTCTATAGGAGCCAAAATATGGCCGGCCCCGGGGGAGCCAGAGGCAGAGCCAAGCTGATCCAACCCCAAGCCAGGGCCAGAGCGGGGTTGGAGAGGCTGGGTACGCAGATAGAGGGAGGCCTAAATACCACTCCCCACCCCCCCCATCCTCAACACATGTTCACTGCCAAAGGCTGTGGCAGAGGCTACGAGAGGCTACCTCAGGGTAGGACTCAGAGCTTGGTCGGGGGCCCAGGCCATATGGGGCTGAGGCAAGGAGCAGAACCCAGGCCCATGTGCCCAGCAAGCTGTGCCAGCCCAGCCCATGCTAGCCCAGCCAAATTTGAGTTATATCAGGAGAAGGGATCTGTTCAGAAAACTCACCCATCTCTGCATATTTGCATATTCTATTTTGGGGTCGTTTCCTTTTTTTTCCCCTTCGCTTCCTAGAAAAGTTCTCGTGATCAATTCCAACTTCACCTCTGCTGAACTGCAAACGCTCACTCTCTATCCTGTCTTCCCTCCAACCACCCTCGCCCTGGTCAGATACTCCAGGGTTCTCTGTCCTCCCTGCCTCCGCTGCCCCCACCTAGTCAGGCCTCAACCCCTGGAACTGGGCTCTGTGCCAAGGCCACCATGGCTCAAGCAGTCAAGTCCAAGGTCAGCCCCTGGGTCACCAAACTGCTCAGTGGTACCTCATACCCCCTGACCATGCCCCTTGGGGCCGGTTCTTTCCAGCTTCTTTCTGTCCAGCTCTGATGACTCCTGCTCCAGCCTTCCCAGAAGCAGCCCATCTCCTCCTTCCTCCTTCCCAGTTCCACGTCCATCAGTCACTATTTGCTATAAAAGTCTAACTACTTAGTAGGTGTCCCTTTTCCTGCCTTTCCTTGAAAAGCTGAATTGTCATTCAATTCAAAACTTCCTGATCATTATCTCCAGCCTAGAAGCCTCCAGCTGTCTCCCAGACACCCCCACCTGGCTGTCTCATGGCCCCTGCCGCTCAGTATGTCCTAAGTGGTCTTGTTCGCGGAATCCCAAGCCCAGTGCCTCACTCCTGCAGCACCACCCTCTACCCACTCACATCCTGCCTGCCCCCTAGATCTGGTCTTTCACATCTCACATCCCTCTCCTGCTCCCAGCCCCCTGCTGCAACTCTAGTCGAGGCCCCCACCGTGTCCCATCTGCAGGCAGCGAGCCTCCTAGCTGGCCTCCCACTCCCAGTCTCACTTCCCACAAATCCAGCCTCCACGCAGCTGTCAGATTCTCTCACACGAGTCTGGTCCTCCGCTGCCCTGCCTAGAGTCATCCACGGGCTGCTCTCTTCCTTCAGAATGAAGCCTTAGTTCCTCAGCCTGATGAGACCCCACCCCCACCCCACCTCCCACTTCACTCTCAGAAGCCATGGGCCGCAGTGGGAAGGTTGCCAGCTTTGGAGTAAGTGGACCTGAGCTTCCAAGGCTGATCTGCCCACTGCACCACCATGACACTGGGGACAGGTAACCTCTCCACCTTGGTGCCCCCATCTGATAAATGCAGCTAATCATAATATACTCACCTTTGCCAAGATGAGTCGTCAACGCTGACTCGTCTCTCCCGCCCCACCCACTCTTCTCCGCACCTACCATACTGCCCATCACACACTGTCAGTTCTAAGTGGATCACAGCTTCCTCACTGGTCTCCCCTGCCCAAGCTCACTCCACTCTCCATCTCTTCAAACACAGCAACTAGCGGCCTTTCTAAAATGAAAACCCAGCTCTCCCCACTGATGCAGATTCTCCTGTGACTTCCCACTGCCCCTAGGATAAGTCCTAACTCCTTACAAGGCTGTGAGCGCTCCAGCCTCTACCTACCTTGAAGTCCACCCTCACACCAGGGCTCCAGCTGTGTCCTCTCTGCTCCCGGCCCACTCTGCATGTACACCTTCTGGCCCAATTCCTCCTCACCTGCTGAAGGCGTCACATCAGATGCCACCTTCTCCAGGCAGCTGTCCCTCCTCACACACATACACCCGACCCTAACCCAACCAACCGAGCTCCCTTTCCTATGAGCCCAAGCCCACAGGACTGGCCTGGCCTATTCTCATCAGACTTAGTGCAAACATGTTTGTCTGTCTTACCAATGGCATGGCTCTGTGAGAGCAAGGCCCTCGTCATGTTTAACTTGCACAGAGTAGAAACTGAATGAATGTTTGTTGAAAGGATAAAGGGGACAATAGCGAGGAAGCAGTCCTTGGTCCCTTGGAAAGCCCCAGGCTCAATGGGGGCACTTATCAGACTCAAAATATATTATTTAAAACATGGCTACAGGAAGCAAAGCCAACATACCCAGACCCTGGAGGAAAGAGCTGACAAACAAGGGAAAGGGAAACTGTGGGGACAGTTCAATTCTGGGAAGCAGTATAACTGGTATTTGGGAGTCAGTTCCAGGGACAGGGCAAGGCAACCCAAGTGTTCCGTAGCATAACGGCCGGGGGTGTTAAGGAGACCTAGTGCAGTCCCTGGGGGCTGAGGGCAAGTTGCCACAGGACGGAAACCAGCTCAAGGCGGGCTGTATCATGAGGACGGGAAGGGCTGTGTCAGCCCCATTTGACCAGACAAGCCTGGAGGATGGAACTGGCCTTTGTTTACATCGCAAACAAGCCAGACACATCAGGTTCAAAGACAGAGCTTCCTGGTCTTTGCTCCCGACCACAAAGAGGCAGTTGGGTTCCAGGCAGACCACTGAGGCACGAAGAGGTCTGGCACCAAAAAGCCTGGTGAATTCTGAGTCCTTTCAGCCACTGCAAACACCCGTCAACATTAGCTCTTGGATGGAGGGAAATGTGGAGACTTCCCATTTTCTGGAAGGAAAAAACAATGTTCAGACCACATGTGGAACAGTGGAGCCTCCCAAGGACCTCTCTGTAAAGTGTCAGAGACTGGAGGCCATCGGGAAAGAGGACTTGTGAGGGGCCAAATCCAGAGGAACAGGTCCAAGGGCAAGTGGACTCCCTGTGTGTGCTCAATCTCTCAATTGTGTCCGACTCCTTGTGACCCCATGAACTGTAGGCCACCAGGCTCCTCTGCCTGAGAAATTCTCCAGGCAAGAATACTGGAATGGGTTGCCATTTCCTACTCCAGGCGATCTTCCCAACCCAGGGATCAAACCCGCTTCTCCTGCATTAGCAGGCAGATTCTTTACCACTGCACCACCTGGGAAGCCCAGCTCTCCTGAACTGAAGCCCAGCTCACAGAGCAGGGGGAGCAGGCTTGCTCTGTGTGGTCCCTGAGACAGAAAGGGAGCTAAGAGGTAAATGCTCTGAGGAAGCAAGGACAGAGTAGGCAGTCCTAATCAGGGGTAAATCTTTTGTCCCAGGAGGAGATAAGCAGAAGATGAATGACGTGAGCACGGAGGCTGCGGATGAAATCTCTGCCAAAGGCACATGGCAGGAGCAGACCTCTGAGCAACTTCCCACCGAAACACCAGCTGAAGGGAAGGATTTTTTCCTGACAGAGTATCCAAAGCACATGAAACCCACTCGCTCAACTTGGACATGTCTGCGACGCACCAGGGAATGCGGTGCCAAGGGGAACGAGAGCTCAGGCAGATGGAGCAGCAGCTTGGGAGTCGGTGCCCTCTCTGCAACATGAAAGCTGGGCCCTGTGGGTGTCGGTGTTGTTGTTTAGTATTGTTATTTAACTGCTCTTGTATTTATGCCTTCAGAACAGAGAAGCGGGCCCTGCCTCCTGGCACGGCTCTGAGGCCTGGATCCTGGCATCATTACAGAGCGGGCGTCAGAGTGCCTGGTGAGACTAGGCCAGGGGAGGGACAAGGAATCTTTCACAAGCCTTTGGGAGAGGGAGCAATGGCGGGGAAGGGGGGGTGAGCTTCCACCCGGCCACTCCTCGGACTGGTCATCTCAGGAGCACAAGGCTCTTCTGGCCACAGCCGTAAAACAGTAGCCACCCTGGAGACTGGGCAGCAATCCCTGGGCACACTTGGAGGAGGCCACACCCAGAGCACCAAAGGGCCTGGAGGCTATCACTGGAAACGTCTGCCAAAAAACCAGTGTGGGCATCACGCGGCATCTCGGGACACGGATCTCAGCTTTTCCAGCCGGGGCCCAGAAGCAGGGGCCAGCTGATGCTGTGGCACCAGAACCCACACACCATACTTGCCCCCCCACCACCTCTACCCACTCAGATCAGCCAGAAAGGCCACACACTGGACAAAGCAGAAGGTCGACCATCAGGTGTATTGGGGAGAGTAGAGATGGGGCACCTTCAAGAGTGCTTCTCATGGGCAGCGCCTTAGCAGTTTGCTGGGGGTTCAGGAGGAGCAGGGAGTTCACGGGGCTCCTCCAGCAAAGATGAGCTCCAGGGCCGCCTGGATGTCCCCCCCGGTGGCCTGCAGGGCCCGCAGGCTCAGCTCATCGTCCTGGATGCCCATGTCCCTCAGCTGCTGCAGCTGGGGCTGCCACTGGCTCTGCAGAAAGACAGGACAGGCAGGAGCGGTCAGTAAGGATCCGACAGAGACTTGTTCACCTCTAGCAGAAGGAGGTGTGTTCCTCCAGGAAAGCTGCTGACACGAGGTTCCACACAACACAGCACACTGAGGAGGTCCGCGGACTGCTGAGGAGATCTATGGAGAGGCCTGAGGGTTTAGGGAACAAATTAAAAGTTTTTCCAATAAAAGGGGAAATGTATTATAAAGATCAAAAAGAAAAAGCATAAAGTATTCAATGTCTAAATTTCAAAAGATTACTTTCTTTCTCTGCTGTATCTATAGACACACACACACTTTTAAATTAACTTTGCTGTTTTACTATGATACACAGTGCCTGGTGGCTCAGTTGGTAAAGGATCCACCTGCACTACAGGAGGCTGCCTGCAATGCAGGAGACCCGGGTTCGACTCCTGGGTCGGGAAGATCCCCTGGAGAAGGAAATAGCAACTTACTCCAGTATTCTTGCCTGGGATATCCCATGGACAGAGGAGCCTGATGGGCTACACTCCGTAAGGTTGCAAGCGTCGGACACAACTGAGCGACTAAACCACACTGTGGAAAGTGTCACACTCATCTACTCGTCTCCCTCATTCCTGATAGCCTACTTTATCCTCTTTGAGGAAATATAAACATACATTCCTATACTTACCCTTTTCTTATATCTCTCCTTTTTTTCTAACATATTAAGGTATCATAGAAAGTGCTTGTGGATGTCCTGAAATGTACCACAACAGAGCAGTTTCCAATCTTTGCCATTATAGAAACACTGCAGTGACTAGTTCTGTACAAATGTCACTCTCTGCATGCACGTACATCTCCGGGATAAATTCCGAGCAATGGGGCTGCAAGGAATTACAAGCCATCTGTACTTCCTTTTTGGTGAACAGTCTGTTACTATCTTTCGCCTGCTTTTCTACGGAGCTGTTGGTCCTAAATCACTAGAACTTCAATTCAGGGAGGTTTTGCCCTTTGTCTGATCTGCGTTACAGATTTCTTTCCCAGTTTGTGATCAGCTTTCAGACTTTGCTGCTTCTTTTTGTATGTTGGTTTGGTTTGCTTTGCAGAAATTTTCACATTTATGAATTCAAACTATATGTTACTCTTTATACAATGGTTCCTTGATTTTTTGACTTTCAGCTATGAAAGGCCTTCTCTATGGATTTAAAGAAATTTAGTATTTTCAATATCTCTGTCTCATGAAAGAGGAAGTGCACACCTTAGGGAAAAGGATGTGTTTATACTGTGGGAAAGAAGGCAGTGAAGATGAAATGCAAATTCAAAGAAGCAGGTAAGCAAAGGTGAGGATGTGGAGAATTTTTAGAAAACCACAGAAACCAACTCAAGTTCAGTTTACAGGCCAGGTGGAGACATAAAAGCTTCTGAGCTGAAGAGCAGAGCGAACAGGCATCAGGCTGCAGATGATAAAGGAACCAAAAAGACCAACTGTCTCCAGGTCCTGCTCCTGCTCCCCTCATGGTCAGCAGAGCCACGTGGGGCAGTGAGAACCACACGGGCCAGACCCTGTCCCTGTCACTTGATGGCTTCATGACCATGGACCAGTTCCAGAAATGACGTTCATGCCCCAGGCTTAGGAGCAAAGGAAAGAGAGTGAAGCAAACAGTTTGTGCACAGAGGCGTGTAATAAAATGTGCACCCCTTGGGTGAGGCACTTAGCTGCTAGCTAAGCTTCCGTGTTCCATGAGGCAGGGGAGATCGTACCGCTCCCTGGTGACCGCAGGACAAGCCTCATCTCCTTACACAGGCACTCAAGGCCCTCACTCAGGCGTTTGCTCTCCCTTACTCTGGCTCCATCTCAGGATCTCTCATCATGGATATTGCCTTCTGCTCTTGCCAATTTGCCATGTGTACCTCCACATTCGCTCAAACAGGTAGCTGCCTCTGCTGGGACACCACATCCCCTCAACCAAACATCCCCTTCTCTGCCTGGCTAACCTCTAATGAATTCTTTGACAGTAGGTACAACACCACTTTCTCAGAAAAGTTTTATCTGACCTCAAGCCTGGGCCAGCTTCTCACTCTGCTGTTCCCTCAGTTCAGTGACTATCTGGTGCCCCTCCATGGCAAGAATGAGGACTGGCTCATCGCTATCCCAGGAGCTGGACCAAGCCTGGACCAGACATGCTCAAGGCTCAGTCAATGTTCACAGGATGGATGAGTGACTCCTCAACTGAAACAGCCACTGAAATACCCAAGCCGGTGGTCAGTGGAGCCAGGCCATGGGCACTGGGTGCAGGAGTGGAAGCCGCAAGGACAACCGCCCTTGCTGGGAGCACCTTCTCCTGTCACACTATCACGCCCCAGCTGTTCCTGCAGCAAAGCAGGCCAAGTGGAAGGGCCTCGCAGAGCAGAGAAAAGCTCAGCGTCCAAAGTACCAAAGAAGCCGTGTGAACATCAGAAGGGGGAAGACTGACCTGAAGGCTGGGCTGCCCGGAGGCCTGCAGGGCGTGCTGCAGGGCTTGGCTGAAGAGATCGTTGGTGATGGGCGTCCCTGACTGGACGCTGGAGGACATTGGGGAGGTCCCTGAGGAGTGGCCCTAGAGACAGACCACGGTCAGTGCCACCCTCAGAGCCACCCCAGTCTCCCAGCACACACCCACTGCTGTCACATCACCCCAGGCTGCCCAGGGTGCCTCACCACTGCCTCCCAGCAGGGGCCAGCATGAGACAGCCACACAGGGCTACCTAAACGCTCTCTGTGTGGGCACAAAGGGTTCTGTACTCTTTTGCTCCGGGGAGATGGAATGGGACCCCTGACCAAGCCTAGGACCCACACTGGGAGAGGAGAAATGGCCCTGCCGACTGGAGTGACCATCACCAGGAATGCTTAAGCCTGTGTGTATGCTTGGCCACTTTCAGGAATAAGTAAGGACTATTCATTATTGACAGGAGGTTCTTCCAACTGCTAAGAAGAGTCAGTCAGGCCTGGGATGAGCCCCAGACTTCTGAGCCTAAAGGCAGGTGAAGGCAGGTCACCTGAGCTGCAGTGGGAAACCCACTGGGGTTCCAGGTAGAGCTCAGATCAAAGCAGATGGAGCACAAGGATCAGCAAAGGTAAACCCACTCTACCACTGGGCCCTTCTCCCTGGGGGCCCGGCCTGGACCTTCCCACCCCTTCTCTCCATACCTGGGTACCAGGAGTCGGCGTGTGAGAGCTGCTCTCCGGAGTGCTGGCCAGGGCCAAGGCGGTGGCCAGCTCGCTCTGGGTGATGGGCCGGGGCCCGGCAGCTCCACTGTACCCCAGGGAAGCTGGGCGAGAGCTGGGGGTGCTGCTTGAGGGCGTGGACCTGGCACTCTGGACAAGGGAGGTGCCCACATCAGGGCGGCAGCCCCAAGTGGTTCTCAGAAGAACCCCATCCCTGCTCCAGGAACAGTTCTTGGGGAGACTCCCCAGGCTGCCAGGTTCTCAGCAATAGGGTGACACACCTGGGCCCCCACAGGGCCTCTGACCACCCCCTGCTGGGCGTGCCAGGTCCCGGGGAGGGTGCCTCCCAGCACCATCTCCCCCAAGTGGCAGGCAGCCCAGTCACTTACTGGGTGAAAGTCGTCCTCATCATCAGAGAGCCCATCAAACAGGAAGCCACCTGGAGGAGGGAGGACAGATTTCAGGAGGAGGAACAGGAAGGCACAGGCGCTGCTCCAGCATCTCGGCGCTAGTTACTCCAAATTCATGTTCTCATCTCTCCCCTGGAAAATTACAGGACAGATGCTCTCCCTGACTCAAACCCAGAGTTCCCAAGGAACACCCTCTGCCAGCACTATACATAGCTGCGAGTAAAGCAAAGCCCTGGGCCACTGCCCACTCCCCGGGGCCCGCGTCCCCCTGTCCTGGGGCTCACCTGGCATGTCCCGGTAGGAGCTGGAGGGCATGCCCCGGGAAGAGGAGTCGGCCCCCGGCAGTGGGGTGCTGCCTGCTACCGAGTGCAGGACCAGGACAATGGCGTTGACCAGGGCAGGGTGAGCAGGCACCAACCTGAGACGGAGCAGGAAGAAACTCAAGGGTGACTAAGAAGGAAAGAGCATCTGTGGGTTTGGCAGGAATTCTGGGCCAAACAGAATTTGGCAGGAATTCTGGGCCTCACAACAGTCAAGTCACCCCTGCTTGTCCTTAAATTTCCCTGGCTATAGCACCTCCCTCCAGGCGGCTTGTCTCCCTGCTGCTCTGCCATCAGCATCAGCAGGCCTTCACCCTGGGGCCCCCGCAGATGCTTCACTCTCCTCTCTGGCAATGCATGATGGGACACGCACAGCCCAGAGGCTCAGGGGTAGTCTCCTGTCTCAACTCCCAACACCATTTCATCAGGCAGCCTCTGCTGGGCCCCACCATTCCAAGGGTTTGGCTGTTTTCTTCACTTGAAAATAAAGGGACACAACCTCTACTTTCCCTTCCAACTCTAAAATTTTGGGACGTATGCACCTATTTGTTTCCCAGCTTAAAATCCTTCACAGGCTCCCTAATATCTACTGAATGAGATCTAAACTGAGCCTGGCCTGCAAAGCCACCTCCCTCAGGACCCTGCTTCATCCCCACTTCTGCCTGCCCCTTCCCTTGGGCTTTGTCCTTACCTCCCCGCCCCGCACCCCCTCCTCCAGCCCTGGCTCCTCCCCACCTCCTGACACATTTATAGGACAGATTTGGGGGATGGGCTCCAAGAGCAGAATCCAGGGCGACCATTAGGCTTCTGGCCCGACCATGAGGAGAAAAAAAGTGCCCTTATTAAGATGGGCATACTTACGTATCAAGCATGTTGGGATCAGCAAAGACAGAGAAGAGGTCCTTGTCCTGGAGAACCCCTGAAGGAGAACAGGGGTCACCTCAGAGACAGGAAATGTAGCCAGATCCAGTGGGGAGGCCTTGGGGCAACCAGCTTAACGGGGATCCTCATGGAAAGTGGGGAAACAACTTGCGAGGAGCACAGCCCTCGTGCTCCCCATTTTGCTCCTACTGCCCCTCCGCACGGAGGTTACATACTGTGTACAGCACCCCAGCCTCTCTTCCCCGTGTCTCTAGGTTCTCCCCTTGTCCATCAAGGTGAGCAGGAAGTCTTCCCTGACTCTGTGGTTCGGGCTAACTGCTGCCCTCACATGTCCTCCTCACAGTCTCATTTCTGGTGTGTGTTAGGCCACGATTTCCCTGTAGGGCTGCAGCCCTTGGAGGGCTGGGTATATGGAACACATCTGGATTACTCCCCCTCCTGCCACAAGACCAGTGAATCTTCACATGATGTGTCAAAGCTGCTTTAACGTAATTGCCTCCTCCTGGCTTCTCCTTCTTCAACAGTTCCTATTTCCTTTAGTTCAGCCTTGCACTTACCAAGAGCAATGGGGTCACTGCTGAGGCCTGGGGTGGCCACAATGATCTGATCCAGAGATTCCTTATTGCTGAGCATCTTAAAGACCTGCAGGAGAAATGGGGAGGGCTGAACATTCCCACTAGCTCGGTGCACTCAGAAATACCCACACACAGCTGAAGTACTTCCTTCCTCTAAGTGCTTGCACACACACCACCACAGTGGAACAATAGCCCCAGGAAAGAGATGAACCTCTTTTTTTTCTCTGAGATCATGGCTTACTGGAGGGGAAACAACATAAAAGCAAGATCACAATAAGCCTTCAATTTATGGTCCTTTCCCCCATTTCTAGTTCTAATGCTTGCACAATAAAAGCTCTTATTATAAGCCCAATAACAAAGGTTTCTCTAGATTCCAAAAGTCCTTTTCAATCTCCAGACAACTATCATTTTGCATTTATATATATTGGGAAGTTTGCAGCTGTCTTCATCTTGCTTATCAACTCTCCTATGGAAAGTCATCAGTGCATTTTCCAAGTGAGGGGATCCTGGGAAGGAGTGGTGGGCAAGCAGGTCAGTCCAAGTCAAAGAATGAGGCCCAGCAGAAACAGCATACGGATCCTTTGACTGTAACTATACTCATTCCATGAGGCCAATGTCAGGAGAGGCTGTATCATTATCATCAGAGGCAATCAACAATGCCTAGCTGAGAGCCTCTTTGGGGGAAGACAGGGTTCTACTGGGACCCACAGACATGGCGAAACCTCCCCATGGAACTCTGGGGAGCCATGGCAACCAGCTTCCGGCTCCCTCTCTGCACCACCCCTCTCCAGTAGGCCTGCCAAGAGTCTCGAAGCGGGCGCAGCACACACTCACCGCCTCCCTGTAGGAGGAGCTGCCGTGCAGGGCCGTGTGCAGCACTCGGAACTCCCTCAGAGCAGCCACCTTATCCACAGGTTCTGGGGATGAGACACTCAGTCACCCTGTGACCAGGGCCTCACCCCTGCCACAGACGCAGCGCATCGCCTCAGCCAGAGTCCAGGTGCGGGTTCTCTTCCCTCCTCACCCCGCTAAGAATGGGCACCCAATCAAAAAAAGCTATGCCACAGACATGAAAACGGCACTCTCTTTTTAAGCCTCTTCGGTAGATAAACAAATTCAAGTTCTAGCAGAGGAGACTCTTACCTTAGGAAAGAGACTATTCTGATCAATCTCCCACTGCAGGAATTCTAGACTTTACACACTTGGAAAGGAGGAGGGTATAATGAACTCAGTAGACTTTTGTGCAGTGATTTAAAATAAGTGCTGCAAGCCATCTGAACAATATGGAGCCATGTTGACACAATATGTTAAGAGAAAGAAATAGAACATAAAGTTGTATGGGTGTTCTCTAGTAAAACTTTATGAGAAGTCAGTGTGCATGTGGGCCAAGGCTGGAAGGGAACAAGCCAAGGTGACAGGATTGTGGGGGTAACTGTTTTCTCCTGGGTATTTTCTTTCAGGCCTCTTTAATATTATTTTGATTAAAAACAAACAAACAAACAAATATAAGAAGGACCAAGACAACACTGTACCTCTAGGCTTCTGAACAAACTTTCATCACATGTCCAAAAACAAGCATGTCACTAGGACTCAAAGTTCCTTTTTGATCTTTGGACTTTATGACTCATACATATGGGAAAGTCTAGCAGTTGTCTTAGTTTTACTTGGTTACTTTACTATTTAGGCCATCCACCCATTTCATAGATAATTTAGGACATCAGCCCATTTCATAGAAATTTCGGTAAAAGAAGGGGGAGTAGGCAGGAAGTCCACCCTGGATCACACTTTTAAAAGTGTGGTGACCCTCAATTCAGGAAGGCTACTTGTGATTATATGGCCTTGCACTGTTCAATTCCAAAGGCACGATTCCCAAAGCAAGGAGAATGGCACCCCTGGGGTTCTGTGTGGCAACCACACCCTTACCTATCATTCTAATCATGAGGGTTGTCTCTTCTGAAAAATATTCACCTGAAGTAAGTTACCTGGCTTATTCGTTAAACAAATTTGTGCTAAGCATTTACTCCACGCTTTTGGAGTGAATCTTGTTTTGTGCAAGGCACAGGAATGCAAAAAGTAAGAGTCCCTGCCATCAAGGAACTCATTAGACAGTAAGAGAAATGAGACAGAATCAAACACACATACACAATTACAAAATACCACGCTGAGGGCTTCAACAACAGAGACATGGACCACAGTGAGGGCATTAGGCACATGGAGGCCGACAGCACTACTGACTGGGAGGACCACACCTCCCAGGGGAGAACGTTTGAGAGGAGTATTAAAGGTAGAACAGATGGTGACTGGGGGAAAAGGTATTGCAGGTCTAAATGAGAACAAGCGCAAAGGCTTGGGAGAATGTAAGCATGAGGTGCTTTGAAGGAACACGAAGCTGATTCTGTGCTGGAGCCCAGGGTACATACCCCTGCTCAAAGAGCAGGCCTAAGTGAGATCCTAAAGGGATTTGTAACCTTCTGCAGAGAACCACCAAAGGGGTCCAGGTGGGAAGGAAGCAACTGACACTTTCTCCTCCTACAGGATCTAATCTGGTGGAAGATAAAGAAATGTGCTTCCTCTTGAAAGAACACTCAAGGATAAAATATCTAAAATGCCGTCACAAAAATTTCTTTTCAAATCTAAAAGTTTATTTTCACCTCTGAATAAAAAGTCCGTTTGTTTCAAAAATAAATTTCCAGGGGATAAAAAGGACTCTGAAATCTTAAGCCCATAATCAGCTAAAGAGTTGTCTCTTTAATGTCTCTGAGCTAATCTCATCCTTTGGAAGTGGGAGGCAGCCAGCCCAGTGGAAAGAATACTCTTGAGCCAGGAAAACCTGGATTCACATCCCAGCTCTTGCATTCATTTTTCTAAGCAGATGACCTTGAATGAATACCTTTCTAATCCTCTTTTTCTTCATGTATAAAACGCGAATACTGTTACCTGACCTGCTGAGCCACTTGATTAAATGAGATATCAAACCGCAACAATCTGGCTGGAAGAAGCAACAAATGCTCCTTTCCGTCTGTCAATCCCCTCCAGCCAAAGACCAGAGGGGCACACCTGCAGCTGTGCCGGGGTGTTTACTGCTCGTAAAGAGGGATGCGCACCACCAGGACCACAGGGCATCTCAACAGCAGCACGCTAGAAGGGACTCAGAGGGTCTGGGCTTTAGTTAGGGGACTCGGCGCGGAAGTTGAAGGAAGCAGGGTTTTGTTGTGGATTGGAGGCTGTCAGGAAGTGGGGGTGATTTTATGATTAGGTATCTTAATAATTCTTTTCTAGAAGGAAGGAAAACTAGAGCAAGATGAAAGCTGAAATTGGTGAAGAAACAGCAGTCACTCCTAATGGGCAGGATAGAGGGTTATTTGGTCATTTCTGTGGTTAGTCAATGTGCAGATTTATGGCTCTGTTCAGAAATGAGAGGAAATCTTAGTTTTTATCTGGATCCATTATGGCCCCAGAGTGAGTGGCCTTGTAGATGCTGGTGACCTGTGAAATTGTTCACAATTCAAGGCCTAGCTGAAGGCCAGGCCAGCCCCTGGATACCAGAGACTGCCTTTCTCTTTCTCACTTCCCATCAGGTACAAAAGAAGATCTTTTTGTCCTTTATGTTTAGAATTGAAAAGAGGGAGAATTTCAAGCTGATAACCAGTCACAGCAATTGTGAACATTATTAAAATATGTCAAACTGCCCGTTTTTAACAAAGCTAATCTCTTACACAGCTTAGCTTTATCCTCAGGGAGGCTTTTAAAACACAGATGTGAAATTTAAATTATGAATTCCAAGCACCACCTTTTATCAGTAAGTCAGAAAGGCATGAGAGGCTTTGTATGTTTCCTCCAAGAGCTACTTTCACACCATTTGAATATTCTCAAACTCCAGGAAAATAAATTAGCAGGAGTGAGGTGACTGAACAAATCACCCGCCTGAAGCAGTTTGTGGGAAGATCTGTGAACATGAGAATACACCATAACATTTAGAGGAGGGCAAGGAGTTTTCAGCTTCTTTCTAATGAGAACAAAAATAACCAAAAAATACAAGGTTCACTGAGAAATAAACTGTTGCCCTAAAGGAATTTAAATAGATACACACTCTCCATGACACTAAAACAATGGGTAATGAACTTAAAAGTGCCTTCTGTTAGTGGCCGCTGGCAGCAAGAAGATCAAAATTACACTGTTCATCAATGTGTCCAATCCAATAAATAATAAAGATATCCTTTATTATCATCTCAGTAAATCTCCCCTATGTTCCACCCAGGCCCTTGCCTCAAGGACGCACAGACCCTCCTTCCCTTGCAGATATTTCAGAAGCTCTGCCTGTCTAAGAGCCAACACTCACCCGGTTTCTGATCAGGCTCAGGCCAGGACTTGCGCAGAACATGGACCGTGGATCCAGGTTGAATGCCATAAAAGTCAAGGGTCTGATCATCTTTTAGCTTCCGGCCACAGTATATCAGATCTATGAGAAGGGAAAAAAAAGAATCGTTCATTTATATTTTGCTCCTCATAACAATTTAAATGACTTCTGTCCCCTAAAAACCTTATCTTGATTGGACAGATAGCTAGAGAATGATATATGCTTTAAAAAGTACTCTTAATAAATACATTTTGCCAGCCTGGATGGAAGTGGGGCCTGGGGAAAATGAATACATGTATATGTATGGCTGATTCCTTTCACCGTTCACCTGCAACTACCACAACAATGTTCATGGACTATACCCCAATACAAAATAAATAAAGTTTGAAAATAAAAAAACAAATACATTTTAATAACAATTGTTACAAGTGTAAACTGATAAAATACAGAATCTATGCACAGGAAAACTCTAGACCTTAACATCATGGAGACTGTACCCTTTAAATCAATGGGAAAATGTAACAATAAAAAAGAATGAACCCCATGTTTTTATGACTAAAAACACTTTTTTTTGCCAGCTTATACCATTTTGCCTGTTTATATGCCATTGCATTAATAATATATGGCTTCCCAGGTAGCACTAGTGGTAAAGAACCCGCCTGCCAGTGCAGAAGACTTAAGAGACATGAGTTCGATCCCTGGATTGGGAAGATCCTCTGGAGGAAGACATAGAAACCCATTCCAACTGGGTTGGAGAATCCCATGGACAGAGGAGCCTGGTGGGCTACAGTCCATGGGGTGGCAAAGAGTTGGACACAACAGAAGAGATTTAGCACGCATGACTGAAGATATACTTTTGCCAGTTTATACCATTTTTCTAGTTTATATGGCATTGCATTAATAATACAATTTAATTATATTCACTTTCACTAGAGTGATGCTGGCTGGAGTCCAGGGTTTGATCCCTGGTCAGGCAACAAAGATTCTGAACGCCACACAGCATAGTCAAAAATAAAAAAGACAAAAAAAAAAAAAGAAAGAAAGAAATATTTAAATTCCTTCTTCCTTCACCTAGAATGCCCTTGCCATCTCTCCTTTTTCGCTGTCTTCCCTCCAACCAACCAACCAACCAACCAACCAACCAACAATCCTTCTAACCATCCCTTAAGACCTACCTGAAATGCCATATACTAAGGGCCTTTCCCTAGCCAGCACCTCCTTCCAATCCAAGTTCTTGCTCTTTCAAAGAATGTTATAGTCAAGGAATGTTGTGATGAAGTAGTTCAATATATTGTACAACTAAAATGGTAACCAACGGTTTTATTATATGATTTGTTTCTATTCACCTAACAACAATCACTTCCCAGCAGTGTTAACATTTGTTTTCGTTTAGTCTCTAAGTCGTGTCTGACTCTTTTGCGACCCCATGGATTGTAGCCCATCAGGCTCCTCCACCCATGGCATCTCTCAGGCAAGGATACTGGAGTGGGTTGCCATTTCATTCTTCAGGGGATCTTTGCCACCCAGGGATTGAACCTGCATCTCCTGCATAGGTAGGCAGATTCTTTACCACTGAACCACCAGGGCAGCCCAGTGTTTACATTATGAGACAACAAATCCCAAACTCTTAATTTACCCTTGTGATTCCAGAATGATTCTCCCCCAAAAGAAATCAGAGCAGAAGCCCATCCCCAGTCCACAGAGACTCACCAATGAGCTCAGGGTCTGGAACAGACTCCTGGAGTTTGCCAGCAATAAGCTGCTTCAGAAATGAAATACTATATCCCCCCAGGGAGTATTCTCCGAGCTCTGTCTCTGGCAACCGAAGAATAGATTTGGGGGCAAGTGGCTGGTCAGCCAGCTTCACCGCCAGGTGCCAATCTGAGAGAGACATCCTCTCTCTTTCGCGCTCTCTCTTTCTCCCTGTAAAAGAACAAAGCCTTAGTGGTTAAAGGACAGACCTACACCACCCACACCCCACCACAGGGTTGAATGAGAACTCTCTGTGACTCTGTTGGAAAAGCTCAGGATGCAGCATCAGGAGGCCTAAATTAGAATCTCAGGTCCTCTTTTCACTCATTCTATGGCAGCAAGAAACTTCAGCTCTCTAAGCCTCTTTGGCTTTACAGTGGACATAAAAATGCCATCCCACCTAACAGGTGTGTTGTGAGGTTCAAATGAGATCATCCAACCCTCTCCCTTACATAGACTCTGTGTTTCTTCATCAACTTTTGCTTTAACCACCACAACAGCTTTACCAGAAGCTCCCTGCCTCCTGCTTCTCCCTGTTAAATATCCACGCTGCCACTCATCATTTTAAAATGCAGATCTGATCAAGACACTCCTTTGTTTAGAAATCAAACCACTTCTATGAATAAGTCTAAACGCCACAGCCTGGCTTTCAAAAACATTCACATCTGTTCTCTCTACCAGCCTTCCCCTCTCAAGAGTTCTGGGCTGCCCCACCCTCCCCAACACTTAAGTCCACCCCCACCAAGCCTGGATTCATAACAAAGTTCTCCCCAACTCTGCTCATCTGCTAACTCTGCATATAACTCCTCTTCCCTCTCTAAGCAAACTCTGATCAAGAGCAACTCAAACACAACCTCCTCTGTTCTGTCGCCCCCCCTGTTGTTGTCACAGTCCCTCATGACAAAGGGTTAAAATATCTATACTATTTACTTCTCAATCGTCTCTGCATCTCATTCTTAGAGGCTCTTGAAAGCAAAGACTAGAATTTTTTGTCCTTATTGACTCAATGCCCGGTACTTATGGGTACCCAGAAAATGAATCAGAAACCGGGCGGTTGGGAGAATTAAGACAAGACAAGGCCTTGTTAGAATCATTACTGCTTCCAAAGTGGCTTCTTTGGAAGAGGAAAGAAAAGGCTTCGAGGCTGTGCAGCAGATCCTAAGGCACCCTCAAACCTTCCATCTCCAGGTTAATGACAGGGAAGGAAATGAATCTTTTAATACACTATATATCATTTAATCCTCACAACTGTTCTGAGACAGGCATTATCATCTACATATTACAGCCGAAGGAACCAAGATCTAGAAAGGTGAAGTCAGCGGCCCAAGGTCACTGATAGTTAATATTGCGACAGGGACACTATCTCTTGGGTGACGACCCCACCACTCCCACAGAACCAGCTAACTAGTCACCACAGGTCGATCCCGCGCGGCCCGGGACCCAGCGCCCTCACCCGTCCCGCGGAAGGAACCCGGCCGCAGGGCCGCCGGTGTAAACACTCACTCAGGTCCTCTCGCCGGAAACCGGAAGCTCCGCGCTGCATTCTGGGAGTTGCAGTTCCTGAGGCCGCTCCCCCACCCACCCAACCCCCGCCCCTTTATAAATAACCGGCCGGCAATGAGGCGCTGGTTGTAAAGCTTCCGGTTTCCGGGGGTGTAGCTCCTCTACAGTTTGAAAGTCCCGGCGCGAGGGTGTCTTCTTGCTTTCGTGTGAGAGTATTATGTATCAGTCAGTCTTCCAAGGCGCAGGTCACCGGAACGAGGTCTGACGTGAGGTTTGCGTGCGCGCGTGCTAAGTCGCTTCGGTCCTGTCCGACTCTTTGCGACCCCACGCACGGCAGCCCGCCAGACCCCTCTGTCCATGGAATTCTCCAGGCATCTCCAGGCAAGAATACTGGAGTGGGTTGCATGCCCTGCTCTAGGGGATCTTCCCGAACCAGGGATCGAACCGGCGTCTCTTCTGTCTCCTGCATTGACAGATGGGTCCCAGGTGTGATGTTTACAGCCCCGCGACTCCCGCAATGTCCTGGCACGCATGCAGAGTCAACAGGTTACGCCAGGTCCGTACGGCACTGCAGATGGAAACGCCGGTTTCCGGACTCTCGGCCCTGGGTCTCCAGCTTCGACCAGTCGTCGCTCGGCAAGGACCCTTTCTGAGCAGCCTCTTCAGACTCGCCCCAGCCTCGTACTCCTCACCAGGAAACGGCCTGTCTTTGAGGGGTCAGCTTCCTTTGTGCTCCTCGCTTCTAGCTTTTCGTGGCGAACATGCCTGCGAAGGCATACTAGGAACCCAACGATGACTTCCTCTACAAGTTGGTACGTTGAGAGAAGTTACCAAGGGTTTCTGGTACACCCCAACGTGCAGTAGTGGGATTTATATCAGTCATTCATAGAAGCAATTCGGGAAGGGGAATTTCACTGAACTCTCAGAGAAACTGCATACAGTCATCCATGGTATCCTCAGGGGATTGCTTCCAGGAGCCCCTCGTGGATACCAAAATACGCGGATACTTAAATCCCCTGCGTAAAACTGGTATTGTACGGTCGACTGTATTTTAGATGCGTAGTTAGAACAGATTGTTTTTGCCCAGAGGTTAGAATTAAACTATTCTGTTCGAACTCTACTGGAGGAACTCATTCAAGGACTAAGGAAAGGCCGAAAAAAAAAAAAAAAAACCAAACAGGTAAATATTTAAGAAAATAATGAGGTTGATCCTAGCAACTAAAGACTGATTTGGTGTGCACAAACGTAAAAGCAGGACTGCAACATTCCAGTGTATGGACTGAGACGAAGGCAACAACTGAGCAGGAGAGCTTGACTATGGAGAGCAGATAAACTGCAGGTTCTGGGAGGGCCTAGCACGGAGCTAGTTACTCCTCTACTCTTCAGTAAACTGAAAAATTCTTAAAGCAATGGGAATACCAGACCACCTTACCTGCCTCCTGAGAAATCTGTATGCAGGTCAAGAAGAAACAGTTAGAACTGGACATGGAAAAATGGACTGGTTCCAAATTAGGAAAGGAGTAAGTCAAGGCTGTATATTGTCACCCTGCTTATTTAATGTATATGCAGAGTACATCATGTGAAATGCCGGGCTGGATGAAGCATAAGCTGGAATCAAGATTGCTGGGAGAAATATCAATAACCTCAGATATGTAAATGACACCACCCTGATGGCAGAAAGTGAAGAGGAACTAAAGAGCCTCTTGATGAAAGTGAAAGAGAAGAGTGAAAAAACTGACTTAAAACTCAGCATTCAAAATTCTTAAAGTGATGGGAATACCAAACCTCCTTCTTCAAAAAACTAAGATCATGGCATCCGGTCCTGTTACTTCATAGCAAATAGATGGGGAAATAATGGAAACAGTGGCAGACTTTATTCTCTTGGGCTTCAAAATCACTGCAGATGGTGACTGCAGCCATGAAATTAAAAGACTCTTGCTTCTTGGAAGAAAAGCTATGACAAACCTAAACAGCATGTTAAAAAGCAGACACAAAGGTCCATCTAGTCAAAGCTATGGTTTTTCCAGTAGTCATGTATGGATGTGAGACTTGGACCATAAAGAAAGCTGAGCACTGACGAATTGATGTTTTTGAACTGTGATGTTGGAGAAGACTCTTGAGAGTCCCTTGGACTGCAAGAAGATCAAACCAGTTGATCCTAAAGGAAATCAGTCCTGAATATTCATTGGAAGGACTGATGCTGAAGCTGAAGCTCCAATACTTTGGCCATCTGATACGAAGAACTGACTCATTTGAAAAGGCCCTGATGCTGGGAAGGATTGAGGGCAGGAGGAGAAGGGGATGACAGAGGATGAGGTGGTTGGATGATATCACCGACTCGATGGACTTGAGTTTGAGCGAGCTCCGGGAGTTGGTGATGAACAGGGAAGCTTGGTGTGCTACAGTCCAAAAGAGTTGGCGTGTCCTCAAAGAGTTGGACACGACTGAACAACTGAACTGAACTGAACTCTTCTAATATAGGAGATTTTCACGAATGTTACCCCATCTTCCTAAAGCCTAGGTTCCTCATTGTTGCTGTTGTGCAGTTGCTAAGTTGTATCCCACTCTTTGCCACCCCATAGACTGCAGCACACCAGGCTCCTCTGTCCTCCACTATCTCAGAGTTTGCTCAAATTCATGTCCATTGAGTCAGTGATGCTATCTAACCATCTCATCCTCTGCCACCCCCTTCTTTGGCCTTCAATCTTTCCCAGCATCAGGGCCTTTTCCAGTGAGTCAGCTCTTCTCATCAGGTGGCCAAAGTATTGGAGCTTCAGCATGAGTCCTTCCAATGAATATTCAGGTTGATCTCCTTTAGGATAGACTGGTTTGATCTTGCTGTCCAGGGGACACTCAAGAGTCGTCTCTAACACCACAATTTGAAAGCATCAGTTCTTTAGTGTTCAGCCTTCTTTATGGTCCAGTGCTCACATCTGTATGTGACTACTGGAAAAACCATAGCTTTGACTATATGGACTTTTGTCAGCAAAGTGATATCTCTGCTTTTTAATATGATGTCTAGGTTTGTCATAGCTTTCCTTCCAAGAAGCAAGCCTCTTTTAATTTCATGGCTTCAGTCATCATGTGCAGTAATTTTGAGCCCAAGAAAATGAAATCTGTTGCTGCTTCCACTTTTTTCCCCTTCTATTTGCCATGAAGTGATGGGATCAGGGAAGCCTGGGGTCACAAAGAGTCCGACATGACTGAGTGAACTGAACTGATGGGATCAGATGCCATGAGCTTAGTTTTTTGAGTGTTGTGTTTCAAGTCAGCTTTTTCACTGTCCTCTTTCATCCTCATCAAGAGGCTCTTTAGTTCCTCTTCACTTTCTGCCATTATAGTGGTATCATCTGCATATTTGAGATTATTGATATTTCTCTTGGCAATCTTGATTCCAGCTTGTGATTCATCCAGTCTGGCATTTCACACGATGTACTCTGCATATGAGTTAAATAAGCAGGGTGACAGTATACAACCATGTACATACTCCTTTCCCAATTTTGAACCAGTCAGGAGACAGGTAAGATGGTCTGGTATTCCTATCTCTTTAAGAAGTTTCCAGTTTGTTGTGATCCACACAGTAAAAGGCTTTAGTCAACGAAGCAGAAGTAGATGTTTTTTTTTCTGGAACTCCATTGCTTTCTCCATGATCCAACAAATGTTGGCAATTTGATCTCTGGTTCCTCTGCCAGCTTGTACGTCTGGAAGTTCTCAGTTCACGTACTGTTGAATCCCAGCTTGGAGGATTTTAAGCATAACCTTAGTAGCATGTGAAATGAAGACCCTGTCATCTTGTTTTCCTCACAGTGGATCTAAATAGACTAGGTGCTCATGAGGTTTTTGTTTTGACGATTTCATTATCCGCTCCATAAGAGAATAAGCAATGACTATCTTACCCTGCACTTTATCTTCAGCGGTTGACCGGGACCTGGCACGTAGTAGATGAGCAATAAATAGGTATTGAGTAAATAAGTCATCTACCAAATGTGGTTGTCTTGCTATGGCTTGTTGCTCCCAGGAAAGGAGGTAAGCTTCTCTGAGTTTTGTAATGATAGATTATTAAATGAGTAAATGAATGAAGAAGTAACCCAGGACCAAGCAGGTTCTTTGGGAACCAGTTTACCACGTAGGTGCTGTGGTCAGAAGCAGGGTCAGATTCCAGATAGAATCAGAGGTCTGGACAGAAGACAAAGAAGGATGACCATACTTGGTGAAAAAGAAAGTGTCCAGCCCCAGTCCTTCAGTCAGTCTGTCCATATTTGGAGACAATACCCTCATTAGCTTTCCCTGAGAAAGTAGTGAAAAGTTTTTCATTAATCCTTCAAGAGACTATTTGGCCAATCATTAGCTATTGGAAAGCAAATTATAAGAGTGTACATTTGCATTTTGAAAGTAACTTTATAAAGTTAATATGGCAGTTTCTAGGAATGGCAAGATAGCAAATGAAAATCATCTGCAAGTACTCCTGCTACAAACAAAAATGTATAAAATAATACATTTATTAAAAATCACACACAGGGAGCCTAGCTCTCTGTGATGTCTAGAGGGATGGGATTGGGGGTGGGGGTGGGAGGGAGGTTCAAAAGGGAGGGAACATATATATATACTTATGGCTGATTCCCATTGTTAGACGGCAGAAACCAGCACAACATTGTAAAGCAATTATCCTCCAATTTAAAAAAAAAAAAAATCACATAGTTGTGGGGAATCTTCTGATACCAGAAATGAAGGGGTAACTGGAAAAAGGCAGTGAGCTTTGGAAGCTGATGATCACCTTTACAGAGAGGTAAGTGGTCCTGGAAGCCTTGCTTGGAGATTTTTGTTTTAACACCAAAACACTAGACTGGGCCTCTGAGCAATTAAAACTGATACCATATACCACTACATAAAGTTGAAAACGTTGAAAGAGCTGCATCCTAAGTAAAAGGGCAGAGTACAAAAAAACAAAAAACTCAAAATGATGCATCAGCACTAAGAGGACAAGAAAAGTTCTCTGCTTGGCTCGGAAGGCAGGGCAGTGAAAGGGGAGCTGATGTATGAAGGAATAGTCTTCCCTGAGAATCTGAAACCCTAGCACTGTTCTTTGTGTAACTTTGTGGCCAAACTTTCCCAGAAACGTCCAAGATTGTTCCTGAGATCAGCATTTCAACATACAGTTAAGCTGGGGCAATCTATTAAGAAATTAAAGATTCAGTGGCAGGAGGAAGTGTGTAGTCAGTGAATTTTGTGTGAGTGAAGTTGACTAGCTGAAGTCTGCTTTTTTAATAAGAGGGAAAAGCAGACAACATGTCACATGAGGTCTACAGTTTAAAATTGTAATCAAATTCATTCTTTTACAGAAAGCAACAAAAACCAGACCTGTGTGAATAAAAAATATAAAAGCTAAAGTTGTGAAAAAAATAATTAAAAGTTAGCATGCTTAAAATGTTTTTTGGGGGGGAGGTTTTTTTGGCCACACTGCATGGCACGTGGGATCTTAGTTCCCCAACCAGGGATCGAACCTGTGCCCGCTGCAGTGAAAGCGTGGAGTCTTAAGCACTGAACCAGGGAAGTCCTTCTTAATGGTACTTTTAAAGAATTTCTTATAAGTCTAATTTATAAAAGTTTATTTTGATAGAGTCTTTTGTGTCCTATTTAAAAACTCTTTGCCCTAATTATGAAGATATTTTCCTATGTTTTCTTCTGTAAGTTTTATCTTTCACATTTAGGCCTATGATTAATTTCATATTACCTTTTATGTATCAAGTGAGATAGGAATCAAGGTTCTTATTTTCCTTGGGTATCAGTTGATCACTATGTTTTTTTTTAAATTGTGTCCCCACTGAATTTCCCTGGCAGCTTGGTCATAAATAAGGTGACTGTTATGTATTGGTCAATTTCTGACTCTATTCTGTCCCACTGATGTATTTTTGTGCCACTTTGTGTAGCTTTACAGTAGGTCCTGGCATCTAGTAGCTTAAGTCCTCCAAATTTAATTTGCTTTAACATGGCTCTATCACTAACAGATAACAATTAACTTTTTTAATCCTTCTAAAACTATATAATTTTATTGAATTAAATTTTTATTCAACAAAATTTAGGTTATACTGCACATGTTAGTAAACTGCATAATTCATGTAACGTGAATATTTCCCCATGTGCTTAGATTGTCTTTGCAAATGTGACATTTTTACTTTTATTTTACAGTAATTTCAAGTTTACAATAAAGTTGCAATAATAGTACAAAATAATTCCCTCTAACCACCCAAAGCCCCAAATTGTTGACATTTTTACTACCTTATCATTCTTTCTCACCCTATGTATTATTCTCCCACCTCCACCCCTAAGTCATTTGAAACCAAGTTGTCGATACAATGCCCCATTACCCTCTCTGCATATGGTGACTGTAGCCATGAAATTAGAAGACCCTTGCTTCTTGGATGGAAGGCTATAACAAACCTAGATAGCAAATTTAAAAAGCAGAGACATCACTTTGCCAATAAAGGTCCATCTAGTCAAAGCTATGGTTTTTCCAGTAGTTACATAACGTTGTGAGAGTTGGACCATAAAGAAGGCTGAGCACCAAAGAATTGATGTTTTCAAACTCGTGCTGGAGAAGACTCTTGAGAGTCCCTTGGACAGCAAGGCAATGAAACCAATCAATCCTAAAAGAAATCAACCCTGAATATTCATCTGAAGGACTAATGCTGAAGTTGAAGCTCTAATACTTTGACCGCCTGATGCAAAGAGCCAACACATTGGAAAAGACCCTGATGCTGAGAGAGAGTAAATGCAAAATGAGAAGGGGGCTGCAGAGGATGAGTTGGTTAGATATCATCACCGACTCAATAGACATGAGTTTGAGCAAACTCTGGGAGATAGTGGAGGACAGAGGAACCTGGTGTGCTACAGTCCATGGGGTTGCAAAGAGTTAGACACAACTTAGTGACTGAAGCTGACCTGCCTCCTGAGAAATCTGTATGCAGGTCAGGAAGCAACAGTTAGAACTGGACATGGAACAACAGACTGGTTCCAAATCCGGAAAGGAGTATGTCAAGGCTGTATATTGTGACCCTGCTTATTTAACTTATATGCAGAGTACATCATGAGAAAGCCTGGGCTGGATGAAGCACAAGCTGGAATCAAGATTGCCGAGAGAAATATCAATAACCTCAGATATGCAGATGACACCACCCTTATGGCAGAAAGTGAAGAACTAAAGAGCCTCTTGATGAAAGTGAAAGAGGAGAGTGAAAAAGTTGGCTTAAAGCTCAACATTCAGAAAACTAAAATCATGGCATCTGGTCCCATCACCTCATGGCAAATAGGTGGGAAAACAATGGAAACAGTGGCAGACTTTATTTTTGGGGGCTCCAAAATCACTGCAGATGGTGACTGCAGCCATGAAATTAAAAGACACTTGCTCCTTGGAAGAAAAGTTATGACCAACCTAGACAGCATATTAAAAAGCAGAGACATCACTTTGTCAACAAAGGTCCATATAGTCAAGGTTATGTTTTTTCCATTAGTCATGTATGGATGTGAGTTGGACTATAAAGAAAGCTGAGCGCTGAAGTATTGATTCTTTTGAACTATGGTGTTGGAGAAGACTCTTGAGAGTCCCTTGGACAGCAAGGAGATCAGTCCTGAATATTCATTGGAAGGACTGATGTTGAAGCTGAAGCTCCAATACTTTGGCCACCTGATGCGAAGAACTGACTCACTGGGAAAGACCCTGATGCTGGGAGAGATTGAACGTGGGAGGAAAAGGGGATAACAGGATTAGATGGCATCACCAACTCAATGGACATGAGTTTGAGTAAACTCCGGGAGCTGGTGATGGACAGGGAGGCCTGGTGTGCTGCTATCCATGGGGTCACAAAGGGTCGGACACGACTGAGCGACTGAACGGAACTGAAGTAACTGAACAACAACAGTTTGTTATATGTGTTCTATTACCAATACTTCAAATTCCAACTCACACTACATAGTCTTTCCTAATTTTCCCCTCTATAATTTTACCTTCTCCAAAATGGCTCCCATTTTCTACAATATATTTACCTGCATTTGCTCATATTGAAATCTGTTGTGCTGAGGCAGGAAGTAGATGGACGACCCACCTCTCCCCGTGGGCCAAAGTAAAGCTATTTGAGATTTATTCCCTTTGGACTGAAACTCCAAGATGAGCATCAGTTCAGTTCAGTCGCTCAGTCGTGTCCGACACTTTGCAACCCCATGAACTGCAGCACGCCAGGCCTCCCTTTCCATCACCAACTCCCAGAGTTGACTCACTCATGTCCATTGAGTCGGTGATACCAACCAACCATCTCATCCTCTGTCATCCTCTTCTCCTCCCGCCTTCAGTCTTTCCCAGTATCAGGGTCTTTTCAAATGAGCATGTGAAAGTGAAGTCGCTCAGTCATGTCTGACTCTTTGCGACCCCATGGACTGTAGCCTACCAGGCTCTTGCATCCATGGGATTTTCCAGGCAAGAGTATTGGAGTGGGTTGCCATTTCCTTCTCCAGGGGATCTTCCTGACCCAGGGATTGAACCCAGGTCTCCTGCATTGCGGGTAGGCATTTTACCATCTGAGCCAGCAGGGAAGTCAAATGAGCATAGCAAGACAATTAAGGGAGGAGGCTGGGCCCTGCCCAAATCAAATATTTCTCATTCTCAAAGTCAGAAGACCTCCATGACCACACATGCACAGAAAGGCTCCTTGGAGGTCAAAGGGGAGTGATGTCAAGAGATGCTCTATCCACAGGCCTTTGCAGTAGAATCCATCTTGGAGAGATGCGTGTGTACACATGGGAGGAAGCAATGCCTCATAAAAGTAATTCAAACTGCCACACTGACACAAGTCAGCCTCCCTCTCTCTCTCTTTCTCTCTCTCTCTCCGAGTCTCCCTGTGTGTCTATCTACATTTACTGTACTCTATTTTACCTCCTAATAAATACTTTACTTGTTTCACTACTTTCTGTCTTTGTGGCAATTATTTTCTGCATAGCTGAAAGGCCAAGGCCCTTGTCACTGACCACTGGTCTAGTGATTAGGATTTGGTGCTCTGATGGCTGCAATCTGTCCTCAATCTCCAGGTGGGGACCCAAGCTCCGCTTCAAGCAGTTGCAGGCCAAGGCCACCTAAGATCAGTACCATCATCACAGTGGAGTCTCTTCAGCTTGTGCCTGAGTCATTTTAACGTTTAACCTAAAAGGTTCTGATCACTGCCTTACCATCTGGCATGGCAAGAGTTCCAGCCTCATCTTTACATTTCCTGCACCAAACAATGAGGCATTTCTTCAGAAAGTTCAGATGGTGTTTAGTGGTAAATTGAATTTCAAGACCACAACCTGGCACTTGGGATGCTCATTTCTACTGGATTGGTCATTCTTTCTAAGCTGCTTTAGAGGAGAGAGCTAGATCTATGCTATATCTCTATTTATATCTAGAGCTATACTTAAAAGATAGAAATAGAGATAATTTATACTGCTACTTCAAATTCAAGACTACAGGGGTTTATGTAACCTTTTTATATTACATGTTTCTTTTCTTTTTCACACTGAGAATCCTAGTTCTCAAGAACATAAGGAGTATTCCATAATTACTCACCCTACCCCACATTGCATATACAACAGTCTCCAGCATAAGAATATGAATACTACAATCACCGATATAATTAAAAGAAAAGTTTACATTTATATTTGCATATGCCCTTTCATTCTATACTTGCTACTTCCCTCTGCACGTGAGGTATGCTCCCCTCCCACCCATAGCTGACCTTGGCGGGCGGAAGGACCCTGCCCAGTGGCCCAGCACACCGCTCTCTGTTCCCATGGCTGATAAAGAGAGGCACATCTCCCATGACCCTGAGAACCGCCTCAGGGGCCGCCACCTGCCCCAGCACACCAACGCTGTGGCAGCTGTCTGGAGCCCTGCCCTGCCAAGTGCCGCCAGCACCCCAACAGCAAGCACAACCCTTCCTTAGCACGGGCCCATGCCACCCCATAAACTGGGCTTCTGGATACAAGGAGCGGCTCCCCGGGCCCTCCTCCCTGCCATTCTGCCAGAGGCAACGATGAAACATTTGTTCCTTTGCCCCTCACCTCCTCCAGGGGAAAGGTTTCCGTCCACTGATCTGACACAGAGTTCCACAGTCCTTCCTTCGAGTTGAAGGCTTTGATTGCTGAAAGCCCCTGGAGGTCAGAGTCCTACTGGAAGGATGGTGGGTGGCTGATCCTTCCAGTTACCAAGTCAGTGACTTTTCCCTTGGCCAGCAAGGGAATGTAGGGTAGAGAGCAGGAGATGACCCAGGGAAGCCGAGAGAAGGGGACGAACGGTTTTTGAAGATGAGGACCCTCTCACGGAAGTCTGGGCTGTGGTCCTGGGCTGGAGCAGGGTGCTGAGCTCCAGAAACCTGGGCCAGCGGCACGGTCTCTCTGGCCTCCGGGCCCCCTCAGCTCAGCCACTGTTCCCTTCCCTTCTCCTTGACCTATGGGCTCCCACAGGATGGCCAGCCTGAGGGCTAACTCCTGGGCCCTGCGCAGGCCTTCCCTCTTCTCCCTCTGGCGAGGGTGTGAGGTGGGTCTGGTGATCCAGGGTGGGGCCCGACTATGGGAGGAGGCTCCTGATGGCTGTGGTTGGGCCTCCAGTCGGAGGGTGGCCTGGCTCCTGCCCCGTGCCCGTGCCCGGGCCTCCCTGGCTGCCTGCTGCAGGCACTCCCTGCTGGATACCGCATTCCTGCCATTCTCGGAGCCCGCCCTGATCCCTGCTCTCAAAGGGCTCCTTGAGGTTAGCATTCAAGGCCTGTCGGGCCAGTGGGTCAGCTTGGAAGGCTGTCCTTGTCCAGACCAGACTGTGGGGCCCATCCCTTGTTGCTCCCTCCACCTCCATTATGACACCGCCCCCCATTCTGGCTACCTCTCCTCCCTCCCCTGAGCAGCCCTCTCTCACGGGCAGTGAGGATGTGGGGACGCTGAGGACCAGAGGGTGACGGCACTCAGCACTGATGAGGAAGAATGATGCTCCACCAGGCAGCCCCGCTTTAGGAAAACCCCCTCCACGGAAGGTCACACTTATCCCAGACAGTCGGTTGCTGGTATTGTGCTGGGAGGGTGGGGGCCACCAGAGGGGTCAGGTCTGATTGGTTTCCACAGGATCCAAGCCCTAGGGATGGCCTGGCTGGGGGCCTGTGATGCTGGAGGACTGCTTATACCCAGCCATCTTTCTTTTTTTTTTTCGCCTAGTTACCTATTTTTTTTCTTTTTTTTTAACCAGTAAATTTACCAGACTACATCTTGGTGTTGATTGTTTTAGGACAATAGTCTCAAACATGTGGTATGCTCCTTTTTCTTTAATTAATTAATTTGTTTATTTTTGGCTGCACTGGGTCTTCATTGCTGAACAGAGGCTTTCTCTAGTTGCATCAAGTGGGGGCTACTCCTTAGTTGTGTTATGCGGGCTTCTTCTTGTAGTGGCTTCTCTTGTTGCAAAGCACAGGTTGCAGGGCATGCAGGCTTCAGTAGTTGTGGCACATGGGCTTAGTTGCCCCACAGCAAGTGGAATATTCCTAGACCAGGGATCGAACCTGTGTCCCCTGCACTGGCAGGTGGATTCTTAACCACTGGACCACCAGGGAAGTCCATGTGTTATGCTCTTTTAATTTGTAGTTTCAAATATATATATACATAAATACACATGAAACAACCAGACAGAAGATAAATAAGGAAACAGAGAATTTAAACAACACAATAAACCAGTTATATCTAACAGACATACAGAACACTCCACCCAACAACAGCAAAAGCATTTTTCTCAAGTGCACATGGAACATTTTCTGTTCCATTTTCTATACCAGTTCAGTTCAGTCACTCAGTCATGTCCGGGTCTTTGCGACCCCATGGACCGCAGCACGCCAAGCTTCCCTGTCCATCACCAACTCCCAGAGCTTACTCAAACTCATGTCCATTGAGTTGGTAATGCCATCCAACCATCTCATCCTCTGTCAACCCCTTCTCCTCCTGCCTTCAATCTTTCCCAGCATCAGGGTCTTTCAAATGAGTCAGTTCTTCACATCAGGTGGCCAAAGTAGTGGAGTTTCAGCTTCAGCATCAGTCCTCCCAATGAATATTCAGGACTGACTGACTGGATTTCCTTGCAGTCCAAGGGACTCTCAAGAGTCTTCTCCAACACCACAGTTGAAAAGCATCAATTCGTTAGTGCTCAGCTTTCTTTAACTCCCACATCCATACATGACTACTGGAAAAACCATAGCTTTGACTATATGGACATTTGTTGGCAAAGTAATGTCTCTGCTTTTAATATGCTGTCTAGGTTGGTCATAACTTTCCTTCCAAGGAGCAAGTGTCTTTTAATTTCATGGCCGCAGTCACCATCTGCAGTGACTTTGCAGCCCAAAATCTGTATATTAGGCCACAAATTAAGTCTCAATAGATTTTGAGACACATCATACAAAGCATCTTCTCTTACCACAAGATAAAATCAGAAATCACTAACATAAAAAAAACTGGAAAGTATACAAAACTGTGGATACTAAACAACACACTTTTAAATAACCAATGGATCAAAGAAGAAATCACAAAGGAAATTAGAAAATATTTAGAGATTATTGAAAATGAAAGCAACACACCAAAACTTCTAGGACACTGTGAAAGTGGTGATGATGGGAATTTATAACTATAAATACTTACATTAAAAAACAAGAACATACAGGTGGCCAACAGGCAATGAAAGAAGCTCAACATCACTAATCAGGGAAATGTAAATCAAAGCTACAATGAGATATTACCTTGTGCCTGTCGGAATGGCTATCATTATCCAAAATGACAGCAATTGTCAATGAGGGTGGAGAGGAAAGGGAACCTTGCACACTGTTGGGAATGTAAATTGATGCAGCCACTATGGAAAACAGTATGGAGATTCCTCAAAAAAAATGAAAAATAGAACTACCAAATGATCCAGCAATTCTATTCCTGGGTATTTATCTGAAGAAAACAAAAACTCTAATTAGAATAGATATATACACCCGTAAGTTCATTGCAGCGTTATTTACAATGGCCAAGATATGGATACAAGATAAATTCCCATCAATAGATGAATGGATAAAGAAGATGTGTTTGTACAATCACACACACACACACACAGAATGAATATTATTCAGCCATAAGAAAAGAACGAAATCTTGCCACTCGTGACAACATGACTGGACCTAGAGGGTATTATGCTAAGCACAATAAGTCAGAGAAAGATAATACTGTATGATTTCTCGTATGTGTAGAACCTAAACAACAAAACAAGTGAGATGCAGACAGAACAAAACAAAACAGATATAGAGATTAAAGAGGTGGTTTCCACGGGGGAGAGAGGTAGGAGGAGAAAAGAAATAGATGAAGGAGATTAAGAGGTACAAACTTCCAGTTCCAAAATAAATAAGTCTTGAACATGAAATGTGCAGTGTGGGGAATACAGTCAGTAACTACTTATCTTTGTATAGTGACCTGTTGTAACTAGACTTACGTGATGAACATTTTGAGATGTAGAGAAATATCAAATCACTATGTTGTGTAACAGGAACTAAGATAGTGTTGCAGGTTGTTTATACTTCAAATACAAACAAGTTCATGGAAAAAGGGATCATATTTATGATTACCAGAGGTGGGGGGAAGTGAGAGGGAGAATTGGATAAAGGGAGTCAAAAGGTACAAATTTCCAGTTATAAGATAAATAAATATTAGGGATGTGATGTACAGCATGATAAATACAGTCAACACTGCTGTATGTTATATATGAAAGTTGTTAAGAGAGTAAATCTGCTGTGTGTATGTCAATTATACCTCAATAGAACTGAAGCAAAGAAAACAAAACAAAGGTCTCAAATCAACAACCTACTTTACCACTTAAGGAACTAAAGCAAAAAGAGAAAACTAAACCCAAAGCTAGGAGGAGGAAGGAAATGATAAACATTAGAGCAGAGATAAGTGAAGTAGAGAAGAGAAAAACAGTAGAAAAAAATCAATGAAACCAAAAGTTGGTTCTTTGAAAAGAGCAACAAAATTGACAAACCTTTAACTAGACTAAGAAGAAAAGAGAGAAGATTCAAATTACTAAAATCAGAAGTGAAAATGGAAACAGTACCCAATTCTATGGAAATAAAAAGGACTATAGGAGAGTTCTATGACAGTTCTATGCTAACAAATTGGAATAAAATGCACAAACTGCTAAAAACACAAAATCTACAAAGACTAAACCATGAATAGAATATCTGAATAGATCTATAAGTAGTAAGGAGATTGAATCAGTAATCAAAATTTTATTAACTACATGATGCTGAGAAACTTTGGGGGAAAAAAAGACAATGAAAACAAAAAACTACCAACGAAGAAAATTCCTGGACTTGATGACTTCACTGGTGAATTCTACCAAATATTTAAATAAATAATATTAATTCTTCTCAAACTTTTCCAAAAACCTAAAGAAGAGGGAGCACTTCCTAACTAATTTTACAAGGACATTACCCTGACATCAAAGCCAGACAAAGCCACTACAAGAAAACTACAGTCTAATACCTCTTATAAACATTGATACAAAAATCACAAAATACTAACAGAATTCAGTATCGTATCAAAAAGATGCACCATGACACACCATGACCCAGTGAGATTTATTCCTGGATTGCAAAAATGGTTCAACACACAAAAAGTGATCAATGTAATATACCACATCAACAAAATGAAGGGGGAAAAAACCACATGCACATCTCAATGTAGAAAAAACATTGACAAAATTCGACACCCTTTCAAGATAAAAATGTTCAGCAAAAAACAATAAAAGGAAACTACCTCAACATGATAATAAAGTGTCTTCTTAATTTTATCCCCTCCCACTCACATAGAAATGAGTTTAAATTCTCTAAGCATAGACCATCTGGGGAGGAGGGTGTTTGTGTGTGGCAGGGCAGCCCAGAAGACTGCTGCCCGGGAATGGGAGGAAAAATGATAAAGGGGGAGAAACAGCCCAAGTTGAAAATTCCTAGTGTTCTCACAACAAAGCAATGGTGGGGCTTTGAGTGCTCCCCACACATCATCCACCCTCCGCCTACCCTCGCCCTCCCCACCACTCCTCTCTGAGGGGAGAGTAAGTGGCAAGTCGCCCCTGGCTGCTGGCACCGCTTACTCCTGTAGGCTGGAGGCCAGCCAGAAGGCCGTGAGGGACTGGGTGGGGTCAGGCATTTGATTCTGCCTCCTCTTGCTGGGATC
The DNA here is from genome assembly GCF_019320065.1 of Cervus canadensis. Taxonomy (NCBI): domain Eukaryota; kingdom Metazoa; phylum Chordata; class Mammalia; order Artiodactyla; family Cervidae; genus Cervus; species Cervus canadensis. The sequence goes on from NC_057402.1 coordinate 34,344,887, forward strand.
TGCCTGCGGTCCTGCCCTGGCTTAGTCTGTCTGCTGGCCAACTTCCCGCCCTGGCTGTGGGTAGCACGACCTCTGCTCTGATGCCCATCACTCGAAGACTTGCTCCCCTGCATCCTGGCATGCTGCTGCTGCTCTGGAAAGCCAGCACCTCCGAAGGCTTCCCAAGGAGCAGACCTCACAACTCTACTGACTGGAGCCGTAGGGAGCCAGCACAGGAACTGGGAAGGATAAGATGCCACCTGGATGCCTGAGGAGTATGGCACCGCAGGAAGTGCATGCACATGGCTCTGTGGGTCCACGGCTGTCCCTACAGGGAGCGTGTGGGTTGGGTGAGTGAGTGTGCGCGCTGCCATGCCAGAAAGATCTGTAAAGATCAAAGACTGCCAGCAGCCCTAGTCAGAGAGTAGCAGGGGGAGGGGGGTGGGGGCTGCAATTCCTCTTCCCGGGGCATGCCCTCCAGCGCCTACCGGGACATGCCAGGTGAGCCCCAGGACAGGGGGACGCGGGCCCCGGGGAGTGGGCAGTGGCCCAGGGCTTTGCTTTACTCGCAGCTATGTATAGTGCTGGCAGAGGGTGTTCCTTGGGAACTCTGGGTTTGAGTCAGGGAGAGCATCTGTCCTGTAATTTTCCAGGGGAGAGATGAGAACATGAATTTGGAGTAACTAGCGCCGAGATGCTGGAGCAGCGCCTGTGCCTTCCTGTTCCTCCTCCTGAAATCTGTCCTCCCTCCTCCAGGTGGCTTCCTGTTTGACGGGCTCTCTGATGATGAGGACGACTTTCACCCAGTAAGTGACTGGGCTGCCTGCCACTTGGGGGAGATGGTGCTGGGAGGCACCCTCCCCGGGACCTGGCACGCCCAGCAAGGGGTGGTCAGAGGCCCTGTGGGGGCCCAGGTGTGTCACCCTATTGCTGAGAACCTGGCAGCCTGGGGAGTCTCCCCAAGAACTGTTCCTGGAGCAGGGATGGGGTTCTTCTGAGAACCACTTGGGGCTGCCGCCCTGATGTGGGCACCTCCCTTGTCCAGAGTGCCAGGTCCACGCCCTCAAGCAGCACCCCCAGCTCTCGCCCAGCTTCCCTGGGGTACAGTGGAGCTGCCGGGCCCCGGCCCATCACCCAGAGCGAGCTGGCCACCGCCTTGGCCCTGGCCAGCACTCCGGAGAGCAGCTCTCACACGCCGACTCCTGGTACCCAGGTATGGAGAGAAGGGGTGGGAAGGTCCAGGCCGGGCCCCCAGGGAGAAGGGCCCAGTGGTAGAGTGGGTTTACCTTTGCTGATCCTTGTGCTCCATCTGCTTTGATCTGAGCTCTACCTGGAACCCCAGTGGGTTTCCCACTGCAGCTCAGGTGACCTCCCTTCACCTGCCTTTAGGCTCAGAAGTCTGGGGCTCATCCCAGGCCTGACTGACTCTTCTCAGCAGTTGGAAGAACCTCTTGTCGCATAATGGTTCCTTATTTATTCCTGAAAGTGGCCAAGCATACACACAGGCTTAAGCATTCCTGGTGATGGTCACTCCAGTCGGCAGGGCCATTTCTCCTCTCCCAGTGTGGGTCCTAGGCTTGGTCAGGGGTCCCATTCCATCTCCCCGGAGCCAAAGAGTACAGAACCCTTTGTGCCCACACAGAGAGCGTTTAGGTAGCCCTGTGTGGCTGTCTCATGCTGGCCCCTGCTGGGAGGCAGTGGTGAGGCACCCTGGGCAGCCTGGGGTGATGTGACAGCAGTGGGTGTGTGCTGGGAGACTGGGGTGGCTCTGAGGGTGGCACTGACCGTGGTCTGTCTCTAGGGCCACTCCTCAGGGACCTCCCCAATGTCCTCCAGCGTCCAGTCAGGGACGCCCATCACCAACGATCTCTTCAGCCAAGCCCTGCAGCACGCCCTGCAGGCCTCCGGGCAGCCCAGCCTTCAGGTCAGTCTTCCCCCTTCTGATGTTCACACGGCTTCTTTGGTACTCTGGACGCTGAGCTTTTCTCTGCTCTGCGAGGCCCTTCCACTTGGCCTGCTTTGCTGCAGGAACAGCTGGGGCTTGATAGTGTGACCGGAGAGGGTGCTCCCAGCAAGGGCGGTTGTCCTTGCGGCTTCCACTCCTGCACCCAGTGCCCATGGCCTGGCTCCACTGACCACCTGGCTTGGGTACTTGTGGCAGTTTCAATGGAGGAGTCACTCATCTAAGAAATCGAGTATTTCCTGCCATATTAGTACACAACATTGTCACAGTCATCAGCGACCGCAGAGCTCCATTGTGAGCTCCTGAGCCCTAAGGGCACTCTGGAAGGAGAATACGTGAGATCTGGCAGCTGTCAGATGGCAGCCACTTCCTATGGTGAGTCCCAAGGGAATTCAGGATGTGAAAAACACAGGGTACTGGTGCAGGATAGCTCAGATACACATGAAAGGAAAGATTTCAATGAGCCCAAACTCTAGCATCTTCCCATACATAAAAAGGCGCTAAATTCCTTAACTTGGGTTATCTGGTTTTCTTTAATTAACAATAACCTTTTGATGTTCAGACTGCCTGCCACTTGTTGCCAAACTTCTCTATGCTCTGGCTTCTCTCCTTCCTCAGAGCAGTTATCTCAGGGTCACTTGAGATGCTGTCTACCAGGCTTGAAGTCCTAAAAATTCCCACCAAATTAAACACGGCTCTCAACTTTTAGTTTGTGGATATATACTTTTTTAAGTCAACACATCCATCCTATGAGAGTTGACTGAGTCTTGAGCAGCTGGGGTAGAGGCCAGCCAGTCCTCATTCCTCCATGGAGGGGCGCCAGGCAGTCACTGAACTGAGGGAGGAGCAGGGAGAGAAGCCCGACCCAGGCTTCAAGGTGAGGGCCTAGGTCAAGCAAAACTTTCCTGAGGAAGAGGTGTTGGACTGGCTGTCAAGGAATTAATTAGAGGTTAGCCAGGCAGGGAAGCGGTTGTTTGGTTGAGGGAATGTGATATCCAGGCTGAAGCAGCCAACCTTAGAAATGGCCTGCGTCAGTCTACCTGTGACCTTCCACCCACAAGACTAGTTTCGAAATCATGGTGCCTGCCATGCTCTGGATATCATTTCTGGGGCTAATAATGAGGCTTGGTTTAATGTCTCATCCTATTCTTAAATTCTCAGCCAATTTTATCACCTTCAGAAATGTAATTCTTATTTTCTTATCAGAAATCCCTATTTTTATTAGCATTATCAGAATCTCTATTTTTAAAGTGACCTCTGGTGAAAGTTAATTAGGCCGTGAGTTTTAGCCATACTGCCCTAATGTGGCTGTGATTCCACTCACTTTCAAATTGAGTGAAGAGGCATTTTCCACCCCAGAATTCCATGTGCTAAGTCACTTCAGTCGTGTCCAATCCTATGGACTGTAGCCCGCCAGGCTCCTCTGTCCAAAATTCCATCCTTGGGTGGAATTTGCTTTGTACATTACTTCACAATAGCCAAAAGGTAGAAGCAACCCATGTGTCCATCAGCAGATGAATGAATAAACAAAATTTGGTATATAAATACAATGGGATATCATTCAGCCTTAAAAAGGGAGGAAATTCTGACACATGCTGCAACATGTGGACATGCTACAACCCTGAGGACATTATAAGTGAAATAAGCCAGCCACGAAAGGACTGTATGAGCCCACTTATAGGGGGCAGCTGGAGCAGTCCAATTCATAGAGGCAGAAGGTAAAGTGCTGATTTTCAGGAGCTGAGGAGCAGGGAGAATGGGGAGTTGTTGTTTAATAGGTGCAGAATTTCAGTTTGGGAAGATAAAAAAAGTTCCAGAGACAGATGGTGGTCACAGTTGCACGATAGTTTGAGTGTACCTAACGCCACTGAACTGTACACTTAAATGGGTAAAATGGTAAATGTCATGTTACGTATATTTTACTTCAAGTTCTAAAAATATATAGAAGACACCCCACCACCAGCAAAACAAAAGGGAACACATCAAAATTTGAATGATTCCACCCATCTCTGTGCTGGAACTCCTCCAACCCTTCGCTTGACAGGAGCCTATTCTATGAATGGAGTTTATGAGTTCACTAAAATGGCTATGAAATGTAAAAATGTGTCTTGCTACATATGCAGGTCTCATTCTTCTCCTAGAGCCTGAAATAAAAATGGACAAAGAGGAAATTACTACCTTTATGACTGAGCACTTATTTCGCAAACATTGAAGTGCTGTTTTATGCAAGGCACTATGCCAAGAGCTGGAAGATGTGAAAATGAAGCATATAGAAAAGTTCATAGTCTGGAAGGGGAAATGTCCATGCATAAATTTTTTCCGTGAATGATTTTAATGTCAGATAAAATGTAAAATGTGCCTCATTCTGTGTCCTTAAAGGACCCTGTATTTCTCTCAGTTATTGTATGTGTTTCACTGTATTGTCATTAACTTCTTTTTCTTTCTCCCACTAAGTGGTAGACTTGTGTTGATGGCCCAATTCATCACCCTCCCTTGAAACAGGCCCATTTACCATATGACTTTGCAGGACCCGCCCACCGTGAATGGAGTGACCTGCCTACCCCTTGATTCCAGTGTCCACCATGTGACTTGCTTTGGACAATGGAATGTTAGCAGATATGATGACAGCAGAGGCTTGACGTGGACTTGAACACTGCCCTTTTGCCCCACAGCCATTACCGGGAGAACAGGCCCGGGCTAGCCTGCTCAAGGCCACGTAGCCCAGCTGAGTCTCCTAAACTGCCTTAGCAGAGGCCAGCTGTTGATCAGAGGCCCTATAGATATGTCACAGCCCAGCCAAGAAAAGTATACAAAGTATCATTGTATAACCAGATGAATTGTTTACAGAGTGAACACATCTATGTAATCACTACCCAAAGCAAAAAGGAACATGTTAGCAGCATTTAGAAGCAGCTTGCAAACCCCTTCCCACTCTTTACCCACCTTGTCCTCCAAAGGTAACCATTACCTTGACATCTAACCATAAATTAGCTTGTGCCTGTTCTTGATCATCTTCTAAATGGAACCGTACCAAATATAATCTTTTGCGTCTGGCTTCTTTCATTTAACATTATAGTAATGAGAGTAGTCCTGGTTGTTGTGAATAGCAATAGGAGTTCCTTGATTTTCATTGCTTTATAGTATGATGTGATGAGATATGGAATATTTCCTGCCATATCAGTAAACGGATGTCACAGTCATCAGTGATTGCAGCCCTCCAACGTGAGCCAGTGAGCCCTGAGGGAACTCAGGAAGGAGAATATCTGCCATCTAGCAGTCATCAGACTGTTACCCACTCCCTACAATAAGCCCTGAGGAAAGGAAGCTCAGGATGTGAAAACAGGATACTGGTCCCAGATGGCTGAGATGCATGTGAAAGGGGTAGTCTCAGTGAGCCAGACTCTTACATCTTCCCATATGTGTGTTTGTGTGTGTGTGTGTGCGCGCGCTCAGTCGCTCAGTTGTGTCCGACACTGTGCAACCCCATAGACGGCAGCCCACCAGGCTCCCCCATCCCTGGGATTCTCCAGGCAAGAATACTGGAGTGGGTTGCCATTTCCTTCTCCAATGCATGAAAGTGAAAAGTGAAAGTGAAGTCGCTCAATCGTGTCTGACTCAGCGACCCCATGGACTGCAGCCCACCAGGCTCCTCTGTCCATGGGATTCTCCAGGCACCAGGTATGCCCCAAAAGCACTAAATCCCTTAACTTTGGTTATCTGGTTTTCTTTAATTAGCAATAATCTTTTGATGTTCATCCTACCTGCTGTTTGTTGCAAAATTTCTCTATAACACGGCTCCTCCCCCTACCTGCTCAGAGCAGTTGACTCAGGGTCACTTGAGATGCTGTCTTCCAGGCTTGAAGTCCTAAAAATTTCCACGGGATAAACATTGCTCTCAACTTTTAGGTTATGAACACTTTTTAAGTCAACAATGGTTTGGATATAACACAATGTCTTTATAAATTCTACTATCAGTGATATTGTTAAGTCGCTACGTCAATGCACACTTGGATTATTTCCCAGGTAGACCTATTAGGAATAGTGCTGAAATGAGTATTTTTACCTATGTCTTTTGGTGAGCATATGTATGCATTTCTGTTCCACACATAGTTAGGAGTAGAATTGTCAAGGTATTGGATAAATGTATGTTCCACTTAATACATATTGCCAAACAGACTTCCCAAGTTGTTGTTGTTCAGTCACTATGTCATGTCTGACTCTTTGCAACCCCATGGGCTGCAGCACACCAGGCTTCCCTGTCCTTCACCATCTCCCGAAATTTGCTCAAACTTATATCCATTGAGTTGGTGATGTCATCCAACCATCTCATCCTCTGTTGGCCATTTCTCTTCCCTCCCTCAGTCTTTCCCAGCATCAGGGTCTTTTCCAGTGAGTCAGCTCCTTGCCTCAGTCAAGTATTGGAACTTCAACTTCAGGATCAGTCCTTCCAATGAATGTTCAGGGTTGATTTCTTTTAGGGTTGACTGGTTTGACCTTCTTGCTGTCCAAGGGACTCTCAAGAGTCTTCTCCAGCACCACAATTCGAAAGCATTAGTTCTTTGGCACTTACTCTTTTTTGGGCTTCCCTGATAGCTCAGTTGGTGAAAAGTCTACCTGCAATATGGGAGACCTGGGTTTGATCCCTGAGTTGGAAAGATGCCCTGGAGAAGGGAACAGTTACCCACTCCAGTATTCTGGCCTGGAGAAGTCCATGGACTATATAGTCCATGGGGTCACAAAGAGTTGGACATGACTAAGCAACTTTCACTTGCCCTTTTTAAGGGTCCAACTCTAACATCTGTACATGACTACTAAAAAAACCATAGCTTTGACTATGTGGACCTTTGTCAGCAAGGTGATGTCTCTACTTTTGAATACATTGCCTGGGTTTGTCATAGCTTTTCTTCCAAGGAGCAAATGTCTTTTAATTTTGTGGCTGCAGCCACTGTCCACAGTGATTTTGGAGCCCAAGAAAATAAAATCTGTCATTGTTTCCACTTTTTTCCCTTCTATTTGCCATGAAGTTAAATAAGCAAGGTGACAACATACAGCCTTGACACACTCCTTTCCCAGTTTTCAACCAGTCCATTGTTCCATGTCCAATTCTAACTGTTACTTATTGACCTGCATACAGGTTTCTCAAGAGATAAGGTAAGGTGCTCTGGTATTCCTATCTTTTTAAGAATTTTCCACAGTTTGTTGTGATATACACAGTCAAAGTTTTTAGAAAAATCAATGAAGCAGAAGTAGATATTTTTCTGGAATTCTCTTGCTTTTTCTATGATCCAGTGGATGCTGGCAATTTGTCTCTGGTTCCTCTGCCTTTTCCAAATCCAGCTTGTACATCTGGAAGTTCTCGATTCACATACTGCTGAAGCCTAGCTGGAAGGATTTTAAGCATTACCTTGCTAGCATGAGAAATGAGCACAATAATACGGTAGTTTGAAAATTCTCTGACCTTGCACTTTTCTGGGATTGGAGTGAAAACTCACCTCTTCCAGTCCTGTGGCCACTGCTGTGTTTTCCAAATTTGTTGACATATTGAGTGCAGTGGGAATCCCTCGTGGCTCAGCATTAAAGAATCCTCCTGCAATACAGGAAACTTGCAGGAGATGAAGGTTCGATTCCTGGGTCAGGAATATCTCCTGAAGAAGGAAACAGCAACCGCCTTCAGTATTCTTGACTGGGAAATCCCATGGACAGAGGAGCCTGGTGGGCTACAGTCTATGGGGCCTCAGAATTGGACATGACTGAGAGACTCAGCAATGACAACAACTGAATACTGCACTTTTAACAGCATCATCTTTTAGGATTTTAAATTGCTCAGCTGGAATTCCATCATCTCCACTAGCTTTGTTCGTAGTAATGCTTCCCAAGGCCCACTTGACTTCACATTTCCAGCAGAAATGTATGTGTCCTACTTTCTTCACATCCTTGCCAACACTGGGTGTGGCCAAGTCTTTTTCATTTTAGCCTTTCTAACGGATATGTAGTAATATCTCATTTTGATTTTAGTTTACACATCCCTTATGACTCTACGGACATGGGTTTGAGTGGACTCCGGGAGTTGGTAATGGACAGGGAGGCCTGGCGTGCTGCGATCCATGGGGTTGCAAAGAGTCAGACACGACTGAGCGACTGAACTGAACTGAAATATGACTTATGAGCAGGAGTATATTTTCAATTCAAATTTCGTGTGAAATATCTGTTCATATAAGATTCAAGTTTGTACTTCAGACTCTTTTATTGTAGAATTAGAAGAGTAGCTATGCAGGTAATGAGTCTTCACAGAAAGAGGTCCTAAAGATGAAAAAGAACTTTGTATCAGCTCAAGCCCAGCCTTATCCACATCAGGAATGATACAGTGGGATTCTAGCATAAGACATTTAACTCTAGAAAACCTCAAATCAGTACCCAGGAAGTAGACAGTGAGTTAGACACATGATAATGTGGGGATCTTCAAGGAAAAGCCACTGGCTGGTCGCTAGTAGACTCACAATGAGTCGTCTGGTATCCTAGGAACACCAGGACTTCAGGGTCTTGTTCTCAGACACAGTCTCAGAAAAGAGATTTTGCTGACACAGTGAGTCAGAAATTCATGTGAAAATCAGAATGCTGATGTACTAATTCACACCATGAACCAGAATTACCAAGCATTCCAGTCTCTGATTAAGACATTCACTCCCTATAAGAAAACGGCTTGGGAAGTCAAGTATAATCAGAAGGCTGTGTGGTAAGCTGGAAGCAGAGCACCAAAATTGGGGGAGGGGGGCGCCAAGAATAGCAGGAGCATGCTTCCAAGACCCTCATAGTAAAAATGCATGTGACACTGGGACTGGACAGGATATGACTTTGGACTAGACCTCCCTGTCCCCAGCCAATGCTCGGATGAATACTGACCATGTCCCTTTAGAGACTTTCCTTTTTTCAGTCTTTCTTGTGGTGATTAATTCCCTTTCCGATTGACTCCTTCTCTTCTCTGGATATTCTGAGGACATTTGTTGGTCGTCTCTGTATCGTCCATTTCCCCAGCTCCTTCTCCAGAGGTCCCTGGCCCCTTTTCAACAGACCATACTTTCCATGGAGAATCTGATCCTTGGAGTTCCTGGAATGGTTCCATCCTAGACCTAGCTTTAAGCTCACCACCTGGGCCAAACCAATCAGTGCATTCCATCCTCTGAGCCCAGCGATGGACTGAGCATGTCAGCTGCAAATGCTAGGATCCTGATACTCTCTATTTCCCACTGGGCAAGAATGAGAAAGCTTGTAACCTTGCAAGTTGTCTGAGGACCATGAGGGGAGTCAGCCTCAGGTTATTTTGACATGGAGGAAGGCAAGGTGGAGAGCAGAAAGCAACTGGATTCCTTGTGATTTCTTAAGCCACTGAATCAAGCAAGTGCAGCCTCTGGACTTTTCAGATCCTTGAGCCATGATATCTGTTTTCTTGTATTAAACAGTTCATATTGGTCTGGCAGACCTAATTACTGTCCAGTATGTAATATCCTCTTCTTCTTTACTAATAGAACCCTCTTTTTAGTCATAGTTTAAAAATATTTATCTCCCTTACTCCCCTGGTGCTAAGGGTGGCTATAGCCAAGAAGATACTACTGAAAGTCCCTGGGTAGTGCTTCTGGAAAAGTGATTGATTTCCTGAATATTTTTTTAAAGAGGGCAGATTCAACTGGCACATGCATTCTGCCTTTCCCAACCCCCTTTTTCCTGTCTTCCAAGCAGACACAATATCCAGAATAGAGACAACCAACTTGTGATCATGCAACCGAAAGACAGACACTAAGGATGGCAGGATTTCCTGGTGACTCAGATGGTAAAGAATTTGCCTGCAATGCAGGAGACCTAGGTTCAAGCCCTGGATTGGGAAGATCCCCTGGAGAAGGGAAACTCTAGACACTCTGGTATTCTTGACTGGAGAATTCCATGAACAGAGGGGTCTGGCAGGCTACAGTCCATGAGGTCTGAGTCTGATGCAACTGAGCAACTAACGTGTTCACTTTTAGGATGGCAGGAAAGAAGAGAAGGAGCCTGACTCCTTGAGCAGCTGCATCAGTTCCCAGACGGCCTGTCTCAGACTCCTTGTAACAGGAGAAAAGTAAACCTCATACGGATTTGGCCACTTTGTTGGGTTTCTAAATGCAGCCAAATACAGTTCTATCACTCAGAGAATTCAGTACCCTGAAGTGGGATACTGCAAGTGACATAATCCGAAACATGAACTTTGTTGAGTGGTAGAGATGGGCTTTTGGGCTGGGAGGGTACATGCATTGCAGAGTGGAATTCCAATGACTTTGTTGTGCAGTGGTGGAACACACGGTCAATTTGCTCTTCTATGGGAGATACCCCACACGCCAACCTATTCTGTTGTGTTAGGGAAAACAGCTGGAATGATTCAGAATGTTGGCACATGCTGGTGACTTCATTCCATTTTCAACAAAGTCTTGAAGGAGACCAATGAGCTAGTTTTATCCAGGTTGAAGAAAAAAAGGAAGGAAGTACCACTTCACTAAGGAAGACTCTGCTTAGGGCCTGCCATCTCCTTTGAGATCCCATAATTTGGGATAATCTGATCCTATTGGGATAATTTGATGATTCTATAACTTGGAGATTTGCAAGGCTGAAAAAGATCATTGCATCTGTTCTCCAAATAGGAAGGTGGCCTCCAAGCAATAGCTTAGAAGATGAGACTGGTGTCCTGGGCCTTTCCTAAGCACCTTCTTTTAAAAATCACTGCTCCACAGGAGATTGGGATTGACATATATATAGTACCATGCATAAAATGGGCTTCCCTGGTGGCTCAGATGGTAAAGAATCTGCCTGCAATGCAGTAGACCTGGGTTCGATCCCTGGGTCGGTAAGATCCCCCGGAGAAGGGAATGGAAATCCACTCCACTATTCTTGCCTGGAGAATTTCACGGGCAGAGGAGCTTGGCAGGCTACAGTCCATGGGATCGCAAAGAATCAGACTGATCGACTAACACACACTTGCTTAAAATAGATAACCAATGAGAACCTACTGAATAGCATAGGGAGCTCTACTCAATGCTCTGTGGTGACCTAAATGAGAAGAAAATCCATGAAAGAGTGGACATGTATACATGTATAACTGTTTCACTTTACAGCAGAAACAAACACATTGTAAAGCAACTATACTCCAATAAATTTTTTTAAAAAAAATCTAGATGTCCATCAACAGAGGAATGGATAAAGAAGATGTGGTACATATATACAATGGAATATTACTCAGGACTAAAAAGGAACGAAATAGTGCCATTTCCAAAGAGGTGGATAGATCTAGTGATTGCCATACAGAATGAGGTCAGAAAGAGAAAAACAAACATTGTATAATATCACTTATATGTTGAATCTAGAAAAATGGTACAGAAGAACTTAGTTGCAAAGCATAGATGTAAGGAACAAATTTATGGATATCAAGGGGGAAGGAGGGGATGGGATAAATTTGGAGACTGGGATTGACTTATACACACGAGTATGTATAAAATAGATGACTAATGAGAACCTATATAGCACAGGGAACTCTCCTTAATGATCTGTGATGACCTAAATGGGAAGGAAATCTAAAAAAGAGAGGGTATATCCATACATATAACTGATTCACTTTGCTGTACAGCGGAAATTAACACAACATTAAAAAGCAACTATACTCCAATAAAATCAACTTAAAAAAAAGAAAGAATCACCACTCAAGAGAAGAACCGGGGGGGTGGGGTGGGGTGTCTGCAAAGCATTCTCTTCAGCTAGAGCCCTTTGTTTCCAATTGTCTAGCGACAGTGAGCATTAAGTTGAAGGCCAGAAGAATAAGCAGAACACAGACGCCAAAAGATAATAGAGGAAGATGTTTAGGTCCATGGACTGTGACCTCACAGGAGCTTCAGCTGTGGTTACTCACACAAAGGATTGAAGAAGAGGTAAATAGACTGGAAGCTTACAACATTTTTAAGGGAATCATATCACCAAAAATGAAAATTTAAGGATCTGACCAGCAAGAATTTATCGTTATTCAACCCAAGGTCCCCGAACACACACAACAGACAGGGCATCCTCCACAAAGTTTGCTCCAAATATGGTTCAAGAGGGTAACGCATGAGAAGTCACTCTAAAGAAGATGGAGGGAATTCCCTGGCAGTCCAGTGGCTAAGACTCGGCACTCCCAGTGCAGGGAGCCTGGGTTCAATCTGTGGTCAGGGATCTAGATTCCACATACTGCAGCTAAGAGTTTGCATGCTGCAACTAGGGGTCCCGTGTGCCATAGCAAAGACCAAAGGTCTTGAGTGCTGCCACTAAGATCCACTGCAGCCAAATAAACAAATACTTTTTAAAAATAAGATGTCTATTTTTAAAAAAGATGAAACTTGGACTATGAAGCACAATCGATAAAGTTCTTCCCAGGGAATAGGTTGTCTGAGTAAGGAAATTACTATCAAACGAGGCTTTTCCTGTCTAGCAGAATTTGGTATTTGCCATAGATCTAATAGTCTCAATAGCTTTGATAAGTTCCCCACTCTTCCCTTCCCTTCTCCATTATTACATATGGAATCAGGGGACGATAACTTGGCTTTTAGTTCATAGGTTACTGGGCTTGGTATGAGGATTCACACCAGGGCTAAGTGGAGAAACTGCCAATGAACTAGATATTCTGACTTTTGAGATGGATGAAGTATCTGAATGAGACCTCAGAACTGTCTTCATTAGGGAGGGAATATGTTCTGTTTATGGGAGGATGGATAGCCAAAAGGGTGGGCTGTTGGAGTTACTGCTTTCTTTCTACCCAACAAGCATTTTCCGTGTCTTCTTTACCATCAGAACTCTGAATTTGTTTAGAAAAGCCATATGCCAGCTAAAAATGAGAGCAGAGTTTTCCAGCCATTGAGACTTAAGCAAACTCTGCCAAAGATATCTGGAAAAGCTTTGCTTTCTGGTTTTAAGTATCACCACTTCTCCCCTTTTTACTTATTTCTCCTTTTCTTGCCTGGAACTAAATGGGAAGTTGAATCTTCAGGAAATAGTGAAGAGTATCAGAAATGGTGAATATTTGAATAAATATCAAAGATTACTTCTCCCTCTTGATTTCTTTAAATTGCATGTGGCTATTTAAAAATAATGTGGGGGGAAATTTTAAAAAATAAAAATAATGTGGGAATGTCTCTTTCTATACTCTGGAACTTCTTAAGTAGCTTTGAAGATTTGATGTGTTCTCCTATGAATTCTTCCGGGCCTTGTGAATTCTTGAAGAGTAATTATTTAGTTTATTTAAATTTTTAATGTTTATTAGGGTAAATTTTGGCAAATAATATTTTCCTAGGAAGTTGTCTATTTATGCTACATTTTCAAATGTGTTTGTTCTAGACTTATGAAAAGTAGTTTCTTAAGATTTTTAGGTATTCAAACCTCTGTTTGCTGGGGCAGCCTTAGTTCTCAGAGTTCATGTTATGGACCTCTTCCCCTGGATTGATTCTTGTTTTTTTTCCCAGCACGGCCCCCAAACACCAGTCTCCACTTCCATCCCACACAAAGAAACCAAAGAAACCAAAACTGACTCCTGCCTCCAGGCCAGACAAAACGTCTCCTCTGAACTTGCTGAAGGAAGAACAAGAACAGCAAGAAGCAACTGGACATATTGATGGAGAACAAAATGAAATAGACTTAATGAACAAGCCAGTGAGGAGATTTTGAAAGTAGAACAGAAACATAACAAATTCCGCCAATCATTTTTTCAGAAGAAGTTGGAATTGATTGCCAAAATCCCAAATTTGGGGGTAACAACATTTGTTAACCATCCGCAAGCGTCTGCACTGCTTGGGAAGGAGGATGAAGAGGCGCTGCCTTATTTGACAAGCACTGAAGTGACGGAATTTGAAGATATTAAGTCAGGTTACAGAACAGATTTTTATCTTGATGACACTAGAAAATTATTTTCACTTACTTTGAAAATAAAGTTGTCTCCAAAAACTTTCATCTACGTGAGAGTAGTGATCTATCTTCAAAGTCCACTGAAATCAAATGGAAATCCAGAAAGGATTTCATTTGATCAAGTCAAATGCAGAATAAAGCCAGCAGGAAGAGACAGCATGAGGAACCAGGGAGCTTCTTCACCTGGTTTATTGATCATTCTGATGCAGGTGCAGATGGATTAGGAGAGGTCATCAAAGATGGTATTTGGCCAAGTCCATTACAGTGCTACTTGTTTCCTGACATGGATGATGAGGAAGGGGAAGGAGAAGAAGATGATGGTGACAATGAAGAGGAGGAAGGATTGGAAGATATTAATGAAGGAGATTAGGATGAAAGTGCAGAAGATTAGGAGGAGGAAGATGAAGGAGAAGATGACTAATGGAACATGGATGGATTCCAACCTTCCTTTTTTCATTTTCTCCAGTCCCTGGGAGCAAGTTGCAGTCTTTTTCTTTTTTCTTTTCCTGTGCTCAGTCACCCTGTTTTTAAGATCTCTTTTCCCCTTTATACCAAGGTTCACAACTTATTTGTGAATACCTTGAGCAGAATTCAATGGAAAAGGAATTTCTACTCCTTTCTAATCCAAATTCATTTTTATCCCTTCCTGTCACAACAAAGGCTATAGAATCAACACCACCATGCTCTGTGGGAAAAAAGAAAAACCTTCTGCTCCTTTAGCTCTGCTGGAAGCTGGAGGGTCCTAGGCCTCTGTGTGATAGTGCATAGAATTCTAGCCTTTTCCCCTCCTTTCTCTGTATATTGTGCTCAGAGATTACATTGTGTCTCTATGTGAATACAGACAGTTAGCATTTACCAACATATAGTGTCTACTTTCTCTTTTTTAAAAAAGAAAAAAAACTTTTAAACAATGGGGTTACAGAAGGTCAGCAAAAGGTGGGTTTGAGATGTTTGGGTGGGTTAAATGAGTATTTTGACAACATGACTACTCCTTTGGCAAGTTTAATTGTGATATTTAACGGATGTACTTTCAGTTTAAGATGACACTTTTAAAACAAAAAAGTGAAAGTCACTCAGTTGTGTCCCACTCTGCGACCCCATGGACTATACAGTCCAAGGAATTCTCCAGGTCAGAATACTGGAGTGGGTAACCTTTCCCTTCTCCAGAGGATCTTCCCAACTCAGGGACAAACCCAGGTCTCCTGCATTGCAGGTGGATTCTTTACCAGCTGAGCTACCAGGGAAGCCCCCCTTTTAAAACAAAATTCTCTCCTAATGACTTGAGCCCTGCCACTTGATGGGAGAATCAGCAGGACCTGTAGGAAATTACATGCAGTTGACATTCCCTATTGTAATTTTGTCCCTGTATATTTTTAAATGTTTCTTTTTGCTTCACTGAAAAGTAAAGATGATGCTCAGTTTTAAATGTTTAAAGTGTACAAGTTGCTTTGTTACAATAAAACTAAATGTGTTTTTTAAATTTTTAATTCTTCTGTTTCAATGGCTATTTCCTCCTTGTCATTTCTTATCTTGCATATTTATGCCTTTTCTCTCTCTCTCTCTTTTTTTTTTCCTGGTTAGATTAGCTAGTGATTTGTTGAGTTGAGTTTTTTTCCTGAGAACCAGCATTTGGATTTATTTATTCCTTTTAGTTTCTTTTTCTGTTTTCTAACACTAATTTCTGCTTATATCTTTAATAGTTCCTTCATTCTACTTTCTTTTGGTTTTCTTTGCATTTTTTTAGCTTTTAAATTGATTTTAATTTTACATAGATATCTAATGTAATAATTCTCTCCTAACTTACTTTTGCAGTATCACATAGATTCAGATAAACTGTGTTTCCATTACTGCTATTTCATAAAATTCGGGAATTTTGGTTTGTATTATTTTATTAACCCAAGAGTTGCTTGGTACAGAGTTTTAAAATTTTCTAGGTGAAAGATTCTTTTTGTGATTAACACTTTTATTGCATTGTGATTGGAGAATTCTATTTATATCACTGTTCTTTTTAAGAAAATTGAGATTTTTTTTTAAATCTCAATAAATTTGTTATTTATATCATTGCTTTCTTTAAAGAAAATTGAGATTTTTCTTTTGTGACTTATATCATCAATTTTCACAAATGCTTCAATCACCCAGTTGCCAGTGCTCTGATCCACCAGGTCTCAGACCTGTCCTCAGTGTTCCTCCTCTCACAATAGGATCCTCTCTCCTTCTGGGATAATTCTAGCTGATGTTGTTAGTACCTGGCCTCCTCTAGGACCAGGCCACAGTCCTCTCCCTTCCACACCACATCCCTACCTGCCACTCCTCTGTTCAGACATTAGCTCTGGAGCAGGCTCCTCTGGTTTCAGATATTAATCTTTCCATTTACATGTAAATTGAAGTTGGAGCTACTCTCCCTTTCCTAGGATGCTGTAGGTGAAGGCTGGGGTAATGTAATTTGCTTTCATTGTTGATCTGTTTGGGTTTTGCAGGATTGTGAAGGGATTTAGGCATCTGCCATTATTCCATAGGAATCAGAAAGCTCTGTGATTTCTTTTTATCATATATCTGCCACTTTTCCTTTATTCCTGCCTTCCAATGGCTTAAATTTTCCTCTTCTGCCCTTCCCTTCTCAACAACATTGAAGTTGCAGTTCTATTTCTGTTCTTTTAAAAGTAATCCTGAAAAACGTAGCATGCACATTTAGCTTAGCAAAGTCTAAAATTAATCAATATCGCTGTCTTCCTTCCACACAATATAAGGACCTGAGGATGCTTTAACTCCCATCATCGCCCTCTCATGTTATTATTCACATACCAAAGAATTTTGAGTACCTACTGTGGGCCAGGTTGTACAGTAATAAACAAATGTATGGGTGTGGCAGTTGGGGGGACTGGGGGTCCCTGTTCTAATGGATTTATGTTTCAGTAGGGGAGACAAAGGTTTCCCTGGTAGCTCAGTGGTAAAGAATCTGCCTGCAGTGCAGGAGACCCGGGTTCGATCCCTAGGTTGGGAAGATCCCCTGGAGGAGGGCATGGTAACCCACTCCAGTATTCCTGCCTGGGAATCCCATGGTCAGAGAGCCTGGCACGCTATAGTCCATGGGGTCGCCCAGAGTCAAACACAACTGCAGTGACTAAGCAGGTAAGACAAACGGGCTTCCCAGGGGGCACTAATGGTAAAGAAGCCAGCTGCCAGTGCAGGAGATGCAAGAGACATGGGTTCAATCCCTGGGTCAGGAAGATTCCCTGAAGAGGAAATGGCACCCCACTCTAGTGTTCTTGCCTGGAAAATTCCGTGGGCAGAGGAGCCTGGTGGGCTACAGTCCATGGGCCACAAAGAGTCAGATGTGACTGAGCACAGGGAAGACAAGAATCAAATTTAAAACAGAGTATGTGGTACAGTGAAAAGTACTACAAAGTACAAAACAAAGAAAGGTATGGGAATATGAAGCCTCCCCTGACTGTGTGTGTGTGAGTGTAGCTAGTCATGCAGATATCTTGACGAAAGAACATTCCAGACGAAGTGAATAGCAAGCACAAAAACCCTAAGGATGTCTTGATACGTTTAAGGAACAGCAAGAAGTCACGTGAGGCTACAGTGAAGTGAAAAAAGGGACAAGTGGTAGGATTTCAAGGTCACACGCAGAGATAATAAGGAAACCAAAGTAGAACCTTACAAGGACTACAAAGCAGCCTGCAGTCCATATTAAGGATTTTGACTTTCATTCTGAGATGGGCACCCATCAAAGGGTGCTGAACAGGGGAACGACATGGTCCACTATAGTTGTACCCGGATCACTCTGGTTGCTGTATTGAGAAGAGACTGCCGAGGCCTAGCCAATTAGGAGGTGACTGCGCTAACCTCATGAGAGATAACTTCAGCCAGCTCAAGAGAGGCAGAGGGTGGTGATGAGAAGTGGTTGAACTCTGAGTGTGTTTTGGAAGTTGAGCTGACAGAATGTGACCTCTGATCAGTGAGGTGTAAGGAAAAGAGAACAAGGATGACAGCCAAAATGTTGGCCTGAGCAACGAGGATTGAATTGCCACTAACCTCCTATTGACCAGAATTTAGTCACATGGCCAAATTCTTAGAATTCCCCAATGCCCCTAGCATAATCCTTGCCCTTTGAGTGTGGATATGATCTCACTTCTGTGATTATGTTATATGGCAAAAGGAAGACTACCCAAGTGGACCTAATCTATCAATAATCTCAGGCGACTGGCTGTCAAGCCCCTTAAAGGAACAGGTTTTTCCAACTAGTAGGTGGAAGGGAGAGTCAGAGATTCAAAGTGTGAGGAACTGGGACCACATGAGAAGGAGTCTAGGCAGCCTGTAGGAACAGAGAGCAGCTCCCAGGGCCCAGCCAGCCAGGAAACAGGACCTCAGAGCCATAGCCACAAGGAACTGGATTCTGCCAACAAAAGAGGCAGGTTCTTCCCGAGATCCTCCAGGCAAGATCCCAGCCCAGTGGACACCTTGATTTCGGCCTTGTGGGACCCTGAGCAGAAAACCAGCCAAGCCCAGACTTCTGACCTACAGGGCTCTGAGACAGTGAGTGGGTGGTTTTTCTTTTTACACTCTTGTTTGTGGAAGCTTGTTATACTGCAGTAGAGAAATGGATACACACACAACTTTTAGGGAGACTGGGAAATGGAGTCTCTAGTTGGACAGGAGACTGGGAAATGGTGTCTCTGGTTGGACAGTCGTGATTGTTACCAAGCTGGGGTGCAGGAGAGAGTTTAGTGTGAAGGAAAGAGAAGATAGGGTACCGGGAGGATGATAAAATGTCCTTCTACACACTGTGCTGCCCTGTACAGTGGCCATATGTGGGTACTGAGCACTTGGAAAGTGGCCGGTCTAAACTGAGATATGCTATAAGTGTAAAATACCCACTAGATTCTGAAGACCTCATATGAAAAAAAAAAGGAATGTAAAATATTTCATTAAGTATACTTTACATTGTTCAAATTTTGAAATGATAATATTTTTCATATTGGATTAAAATGCATTATTAAACTTCATTTCTTTACTTTTAAACATTTGTAAAACTTAATTATGTATGCGGCTCCCATTATAGTTCTATTGGACAGTACTGCTGTCAACTCTTTTGTATGTCTGTTTTTCTTTAAGTGCACATGAAGTACATTTTTAAAAACATTATATAATTTTCTTTTCAACACCATAGGTTTAAAGAGGCAATGTTCCCAAAAGAAATGGCAAAGAAAGGAGTTCCTTTCACAGTCAGTAGACCTGTTTTCCCGGTACCTTCAGAAACTAGCTGATGCATGTACCCTGTATAGGAGAGGTTAAGAGAGAGTGTAGGGTCTTGGAAGGAAAAGAAGGTTATGACATTAGATAATATCATCGTGGAGATGGAATGGTGCTTATACTATCATGATTCATCCCTTCAGACTGGACACACCGGTCTTGAATAAAATCAAAAGGGGAGGGGTAGCGGTTATGTAGGTAGATGCCACAACCTGTCGTTTTGGGAGGGTGAGGAAAGGACCGGCTGTCACAGCCCAGCCTCACCAGGACTCATATGTAGCGCCCTCTGGTGGACGATGGCGGCACTTGAGTCCGTGGATCAGAATCCCCCGCTTCTTAACCATCTCTGCCACTCTGGTCCAAGCCACCATCATCTCAGGTGAGAACTATCCTAAGAAATTCCTAACTGATCTCCTTTCTTCCACTCCTGTCCACCAGACTGATCTTTTAATACCCTCGTCAGATCATGTTACTCCTTTGCTCAACACTCAGGAATTACTTTTCTTTTCAGTCACAGTTAAAACGAAAGTCCTCACTATCCGCCAACACATTTACCCCTTACTCAGCCCACTCAAGCCGTGCTGGGCGTCTTGCTCTTTCTCTGACCATTTAACACACAAAGCAGGCTCCTACCCTCACATTTGCCATCTCCTCTGCCTGGAAGGCATGAATCACTCCTCATAGCAATGCTCAAATGTCACCACGCAGCCTTATCATCCTAAATGGAACACAACCCTCTTCCCAGCATTTTATATCCCTCTCAGCTGGAGTCTTTTTTTTTTCTTTGCAATAGTATTTAACACTGTCTGACATATTACATATTTACCTGTGTTATGTATTATATGTTTATTACCTGTCTCTCCCTACTATTAATAGAATGGAAACTTCAAAAAGGCAAGGAGTGTGTCTGTTTTGTTCACTCTTGTATCCCAAGCATCCAGAACAGTGCTTAGCACATGGTAGATGGTCAACAAAAATATGCATTGGATAAATGTATGAGACAAGACCTGAACAACGAAAAAAACATTGAAGGCCTTCATTGTTTCCTTCTTGGGTGTGTCACAAAAAGGCCAACTTTACAAATTTATGTAAAATTAATAAAATTCCTATTATAATCCCCATGTATTTCTTTTTAATTGGATTGAATTATCCTGAAATTCATTTGGAAAGAATAAGGTACCTGTGACTAGCCATTAAATATAGGAAGAAGTGTGCTAAAGGTGCGCTTGGCTTACCAGATGTCAGAGGACACTATAAAGCAACCATAATAAAATCCACATGATATTGGCATAGGCTTAGACAAATGAACCAGTGTAACAGACTGGAAAATCCAGGAATAGATATCTGATTATAAAAATATAACATATTAAAAGATGAATTTTTAATTCAATGGCAAAAGGATGGCTATATAATAAACAGTACTGATATTATTTACCAGCAAAAAAATCTAGAGCCCCATTTTATACTGTTCACAAAAATAAGTGTCAGGTAGAATGTCAGAGCCCAACAGAGTGAGAGAGCAGTCCATGGTGGGGAAAGGAAGATCAGCAGTGGTCAAGGGTGAGATATTAGTCCAAGCATGAGGAAGGTTTGCACAGGACAACAGGAATACGGCAGCAGCCCAACTGGGAACGTCAGAGTCCAAGCCAGGTGAGGAGAGTGTTCCTGAAAGGGACAGCAGAGACACAGAAGATACAAAGGGTTGATCAAATAAGTAAATATATATTAAAAAAAATGTAAGTATCTTGAGGATAATGGGAGTCACTATCAAAAATGAAAGGACAAACAACAAGGTCCTACTGTATAACACAGGGAACTATAGTCAACATCCTGTGATAAACCATAATAGAAATGAATATGGAAAACAACGTATACATGTATAAGTGAGTCTCTCTGCTCTACAGCAGAAATTAACACAACATTGTAAATCAAATATACTTCAATAACTTTTTTTAATGAAAGGATAAATACTTTCATGGAGAAATTAGAAAAACTGTGGTTTTGGATTGGAAGTGGAATGGTTTTCACTTAATATAAGGAGGTATAAAATAAAATAATAAGTCACAGGATGTAATGTATAACATAGGGAATACAGTCAGTAATACAGTGATAACTTTGTATGTGACAGATGGTAACTAGATTATTATGATCATTTCATAATATATAAAATATTGAATCACTATGCCATATACCTGAAACTAATATAATATTTTATGTCTATCATTCAATAAAAACTCTTAAAAATATAACAAAAATATTTAAGTAGGTAACAATGTATGTATAAGTAAAGGTATGTATATATAGAACAGATTTTCCCAGGTCTATTCACTGAGAGGGACTGGGGAGGGGCAACATCCCAAAGCAAGAAGCCCACTTAGCAGTCAGATCTTAGATTCTGAGTCCAAAGAAATCTGGCAGAGACCATCTTTTTTTTTTAAATTTTAGAGTAAATGATTTATGTGACATTGTTTACTTGGTGGTATAAATGGTGAAAATTCAGGTATGTAAAGTTTGGTAGCAAAGTAAAGGACTTTCTTATCATCAGTGTCATCTGACGATGGACATTCTGTCCCCAGGGATGGTTGGTTTCTCTTCATTGGAGATGTGCAAGCAGATGCTGGCTCACCGTGCCTGTCACCGAGGCTGTCCGAGATACTGTGACCTTGACTGAAGAGGGTGAAAGTGAAAGTGTTAGTCATTCAGCCGTGCCTGACTCTTTGCAACCCCATGGACCACAGCCCACCAGCCTCCTCCATCCAACGGATTTTCCAGGCAAGAATACTGGAGAGGGTTGCCATTTTCTTCTCCAGGGCATTTTCCTGACCCAGGGATCAAACGTGGGTCTCCTGCATTGCAGGCAGACTCTTTACCATCTGAGCCACCAGGAAAGGCCTGAAGAGGGTAGGAGGGCTAAACGATCTGACTCCTAAGGTTCCTTCCCATTCTGGATATATATTATTCCTACATTTTACATATGAACTATACTGAGAGATGGACCCAGTCTTTTGTATTCTATTTAGGGGAAGATATAATGGTGTTTTTTCTTTCTTCTTTAAGTGAAAGTTGTAAAGCTTATGTAAGATCACAGTTTAAAAAAACCCTCATATTTATACTTTGTGAGTTCTAGCTAAAGCTGAGATTTTTTTCTTTAGTTTTTTTTAAAGTTTTTCTTTCTTTCTTTTTTTTTTTTGCTGTGGACCATTTTTTAAAGCCTTTATTGAATTGTTACAACACTGCTTCTGTTGTTTATGTCCTGGTTTTTTGACCATGAGGCACATGGGATCTTAGTTCCCCAACCAGGGATTGAACCCGCACCCCCTGCATTGGAAGGTGAATTCTTAACCACTGGGCCATGAGGGAAGTCCCTAAAGCTGAGATTTGATCTTGAAATATGAAAGTAAATTGTAACTACCTCAGTTTAAGTTGTCAGAGACCATCTTAATCAAGTGAATCAAGTAGTCAAAGTTAACATCACAAGTAACACACCAAATTGAAATTGTGCATTCCCTGATAGGATGCAGTAGGCAGAACACAGCATCACTTTTGTGATATTCCTGCCAAAGTGCATCACTTAAATCTAGACATTAGACAAACCCAGATCAAGGCACATTCTATAAAATCACTGGCCTGTTATCATCAAAAGTGGTCAGGAAGGTCAAGGAAAGACTGAGGAAACGTTTCAGACTAAAGGAAACTAAGAGGGATGAAAAATCAAAATCAAGGTATGATCCTGGGTTGGGTTCTTTTGTAAGGACATTGTTGAGACAACCATCAAAACCAGAATGGACTCTGCAGGTTAGATTGTAGTGAAGTTTCATTGTCAGTGTCCCGGTTCTGATGGTTGTATTGTACTTCTTATAAGAGAATATCGTGGTTTGTAGGAAATACACACAGGGAAGTATTTGTGCAGGAAGCAAGGCATATTGCTGGCAACACACTCAAGTAGTTCAGGACAAAAAAGTTCTAGTAAACTTCCCAAAGTTCTAGTTTGTGTTAGTCTTGTAATTTTTCTGTAAGTTTGAAATTAGTTCAAAATTAAGAGAAAGGAAAAAAAGCTTTGTTTTAACCACTGATCCAATGGGGGGGGGGGGTAAAAGGAAACATAAAACAAAAACACACAGGTATAATTAGGATTTATATTTTTGTGTACCTGTGCACACACTTCAACACAAGATAATTGTAAACTTCTAGAAAGAATGATGTATTTCTAGAAAGAAAGGAGTGTTGGCCATGGAGAGTCAACCTATGATCCCCATGCCACTAATGTATATTATCCATTCTAACATAATTCCTACGTTTGTGGCATACCACTGTTACATTGATGCAATGTGTGTGTCTTGTATCCTGGAGAAGGGCATCCGATCTTTGCAGAGCTTTGCCTCTGCTTCAGCTGTGCCTTCAACAGGCTGCCCTAAGCATCTTCTTACATCAGATACAACGGAGGATATGACCATTAATCCCATGGTCACAGGCTTCCCCCCTACATGGTCTTACCCTCACTGTAAAGTGGGCCCTGATCGGATACAGTTATGTGGGATCCTGTGACAGCAGATCAAATCCTCGATAAGCCTTGTTTAGTGGTGCTGGATGAGGCTCTGCGGGAAACAAGGGGAAACCATACCTGGAATACATGTCTGCTCCTGTGAGAATGAGCCACGGGCCCTTCCAGGATGGAAGGGATCCAATATGCTCCGGGCCTGCTTTAGGCCTCATTCACATCTGTCTGCCTCTGGGGACTTCCCTGGAGGTCCAGTGGTTAAGAGTCCACCTTCCAAGGCAGAGGATGTGGGTTTGATCCCTGGAAGGAGAACTAAGATCCCACATGCTGCAGGGCAACTAACCCCGCACTACTAAGCCCATGCTCCTCAACGAAAGCATGTGCTGCAACTAACTCATTGCAGCAAAAAATAATTTAAAAAAAAAAAGCATTCTGCCTTTCATATCATAAACTGGAGCAGTATCCACAGGTATATAATGTGCTGACTCTAAAACCTGAAGAGGCCCACCAGGCAGTGTACTTCCTTCTCTGATAGACGTTAAGATGGCAATTATTTGGCTCTTACTTTGGAGGAGAGTCATCATGCCCTTGACGACTGGACTCCTAAGAATTTTATGCATGTAGAAGGCCCTGAATCTTCACAGCTCCCTCTGGAGTGCCTGTGTCTTACCAAGGCCTCCAGTGTACCATTCCACTAAGTCCAGTGTTCATCTGGTCCAGTGACATGAGGTCATCAGTGTGATTCGTCTGCGTGATGCTCTGCAGTGTGTCCTGATACTGGAGTCTCTTCAGGCTATATTATGACCTAGGGTAAGAGACGTAACCCTGGGGGAAATCTCTAAGGGTATACAGTTGTCCATTCCACGTAAATTCAATTGTGTTCTGTCCTTTTTTTTCTCTGATTTGGCCAAGTCAGTGGTTGCATAGCAAACACCTGAGGCCGATGTAATGTGCTCTGGTATATATACCTCACCTGGCACAATAGCTGCAGTCAGGGCTCTGGGACCTGGCGGAGCTCACAGAGGTCTGTGGTCACCCTCCAGAATTCATCTGGGCTCTACAGGGGTGAATGGTGAATTAAACAGATATGACTGAAGCCAGCACCCTACAGCCTTTGTTTGCTTAAGAATGGAACCAACCTCTGTTATCCCCACTCTCAGCACTTATCTGTGTTGATCCTCAGGAGTAAGCTAACCTCAACTATACACACAGGGAAGCGACCCTTGCGTGGGTCCAAGAACCCAGTGGACCCACTGTAAGTCAAACCTAAGACAGGATTCCACTTATTTCCTGGCCTTCAGCTCTAATGGGGAAAGGGAAGATGATACTTGAGGTCTCCAGGATCATTGTGAACATAGACGCTGTATCCAACAGACCTTGATACGTCTGTATTCCTCCTTTCCTAGTGCAGTTACACAAGTAAATGGCCATAGGTCTCTACCGGGGAAAGACTGATAACAAATTACAAATGAGGCCTTCTTTTCCTACCTAGGTTCTCAGGGAGGGGTAACTGGTAAAGAACTCTCTTACCCATGAACTGATAATCGTCACAGATTCCTAATGCTCCCTGAGAGTTTTTACTGTTTCTTTAGAAATGCAACTGGGATAGGACTTATTCCTATTTCATGGGTAAAGTTGACCTAGGAAATATTAGAATGGGCATAATTTACAGGAAGTGAAAGAAGAAATTAAGCATATCAGGAAGGCAGCCTGACCTCATAAAAAAGATAATTCCTCTCCTTTTATCCTTACTATATATCTCTTTCTAAATTCCCATGAGACAAAGGGAAGTGACAAAGGCATTGCTGCCTACTGCTTTAGTGATGTCACAACACTGTGATGTCATGGCAACCATGCCTCTCTAAACCTCCCCTAACCAAGACAGTAGGCTGCAGTAGCCATAGGGAAGCCTAGCGGATCACAAGCCCTCCCAAACCTTTGGAGCTACCTGGGCCTTTCCCCCAGTTTCTCAGGCATGTTGGTGTCAGCTTCTCCATGGCAGAATTTGTAGTCGATGGCCACCGCTCTTATCATCAGTCCTCTGGATTCCTGAGAACCCCAAGAGACCACCATTCCAGCTTGCAAACTGCATGTCTGAAAATAAATAGGAATACAATTCAGTCCAAACTGAAGGGCTCTATCCCATGGAGATGTACGTGGTCCTCCACCCCAAAAAGGGCAATTATGAGCAGAATGGAATCACGTACTCTTGCTATAGAGTTGAAGGTCCTTCCTCCTAGGGACTCTCTACTCCTTCAGTCATGGTCTGAAAATTGGCTTAAGTCTGGACACTGGGCAAGAGATTGTGATTTTTTCTTGAGGCTGTTACTTTCAGTCTTCCAATCATCTACCCTTAATTTCTTTAGCTGGTACAAGCTGGTGCATCTGCTAAGTACCCTTGACAGTTGCCCATCTATTCTACCTCTAGGGATGTTTTCCTCTGTTAACCATAACTCTCTGGGCCAGGTTCTCCTGACTGCCACTCCAAACTTACCAGCCACTATGATCATTATTATTCCCTAGTTTCTGGAAGTTAAGCACTGCTACTTGGCCTTTATTGTCTCAGGGTCCAGTTATCCTCATTGCTATAGTGAGCCAAGTTCTAGAACAGTATCTTCTATCATCAGCGCTAGTCTACAGAGGAGGGCTGCTGCTTAACTATTTTAGAGATTTTGGTGGGCCTCTCACCAAGCTGCAACAAAATTTTTATGGCCTTGGTAAATAATGTTTTTGGTTCTTTTCATGGACCATAATCTATCTGGCAAGTCTCAGTTCAGTTCAGTCGCTCAGTTGTGTCTGACTCTTTGCGACCCCATGGGCTGCCTCCTGTCCATCATCAGCTCCCAGAGCTCACTCAAACCCATTTCCAGCGAGTCAGTGATGCCATCCAACTGTCTCATCCTCTGTCATCCCCTTCTCCTCCTGCCTTCAATCTTCGCCACCATCAGGGTCTTTTCCAATGAGTCAGTTCTTTGCATCAGGTGGCCAAAGTATTGGAGTTTCAGTTTCAACATCAGTCCTTTCAATGAACACTCAGGACTGATTTCCTTTAGGATGGACTGGTTGGATCTCCTTGCAGTCCAAGGGACTCTCAAGAGTCTTCTCCAACACCACAGTTCAAAAGCAATTGTGCTCACCTTTCTTTATAGTCCAACTCTCACATCCATACATGACTACTGGAAAAAACATAACTTTGACTATACAGACCACTGTTGACAAAGTAATGTCTCTGCTTTTTATTATGCTGTCTAGGTTGGTCTTAACTTTTCTTCCAAGGAGCAAGTGTCTTTTAATTTCATGGCTGCAGTCACCATCTGTAGTGATTCTGGAGCCCAAGAAAGTCCCCCATTGTTTCCATTATTTCCCCATCTATTTGCCATGAAGTGATTGGACCAGATGTCATGATCTTAGTTTTCTGAATGTTGAGCTTTAAGCCAACTTTTTCACTCTCCTCTTTCACTTTCATCAAGAGGCTCTTTAGTTCTTCTTCACTTTCTGCCATAAGGGTGGTGTCATCTGCATATCTGAGGTTATTGATATTTTTCCTGACATTCTTGATTCCAGCATGTGCTTCATCCAGCCCGGCATTTCACATGATGTACTCTGCATATAAGTTAAATAAGCAGGGTGACAATATGCAGCCTTGACGTACTCCTTTCCCAATTTGGAACCAGTCCTGTTCCATGCGCAATTCTAACTGTTGCTTCCTGACCTGCATACAGATTTCTCAGGAGGCAGGTAAGATGGTCTGGTATTCCCATCTCTTGAATAATTTTCCACAGTTTGTTGTGATCCACACAGTCAAAGGCTTTGGCATAGTCAAAAAAGCAGAAGTGGATGTTTTTCCGGAATTCTCTTGCTTTTTCGATGATCCAATGGATGTTGGTGATTTGATCTCTGGTTCCTCTGCCTTTTCTAAATCCAGCTTGAACATCAGGAAGTTCACAGTTCACATACTGTTGAAGCCTGGCTTGGAGAATTTTGAGCATTACTTTGCTAAAAGTAATGAGATGAGTGAATTTGTGTGGTAATTTGAACATTCTTTGGCATTGCCTTTCTTTGGGATTGGAATGAAAACTGACATTTTTCCAGTCCTGTGGCCACTGCTGAGTTTTCCAAATTTGCTGGCATGTTGAGTGCAGCACTTTAACAGCATCATCTTTTAGGATTTGAAATAGCTCAGCAGGAATTCCATCGCCTCCATTAGCTTTGTTCGTAGTGATGTTTCCTAAGGCCCACTTGACTTCACATTCCAGGATGTCTGGCTGTAGGTGAGTGATCACGCCATCGTGATCATCTGGGTCAAAGATCTTTTTTGTATAGTTCTTCTGTGTATTCTTGCCACCTCTTCTTAATATGTTCTGCTTCTATTAGGTCCATACCATTTCTGTCCTTTGTTAGCAGGTCTAGTTATCCATAATCTATTTGACATTCTCACTTACCTGAAAGTCTTTTAATCCTACTTCATCTTCCACATTTAATATTCCTGTGGCATGCATAGGGCTTCCCTAGTAGTTCAGATGGTAAAGAATCTGCCTACAATACAGGAGACCTGGGTTCGAGCCCTGGCTTGGGAAGATCCCCTGGAGAAGGGAATGGCAACTCACTCCAGTATTCTTGCCTAGAGAAGAGTAGAGGAGCCTGGAGGACTACAGTCCATGGGGTTGCAAAGAGTCGGACACAACTGAAGTGACTTAGCATGCACACATGTAGCATGGATCATAGCTTTTTCCATGCTTCTAGGATCCATCCTAGTGGTGAGTTTGTACCATCTCCTGGTCTTTGCCAGGACACTGAATCTTGTAATTCAAGAGAAGGATCCCAAGTCAATAAAGTTTTCCATTTCTAACTTTATGTTTCTTTCCCCTTCATCAACTACCCTCAGAACCCAGTTCCATATGTATCCCCTCTGGCTCCTGTAGATATATGTGGCTGGACCTTGCTGCTTCTTTGGGTCACAATCCCTTCCTTCCCTTATCACAATCAGCACTTCCATAGCTGGGTTATGCTGCACTTAACCTAGTGTAGGCTAAGTGACTGGGAAGGGAGTAGGGGTAGATCACGATGGGAACTTGTTGATTTGTGAGGGAGGGTCATCTGCACTGTCCCCCAGCAGAGAAGCAATGCTGGCTCTTATGAGGGAGGAGTGGGCCATTTCTGCAGGTTCAGAAGATTCAAAGGAATTCATGGAGTTAAAATGTTTAGAAATGTCCACCATGATATCTTCATTCCATGTGTCAGAATTTCAGGTTTTTTCCAACCAGGACCTTGACTTTAGCATGAGATGTGCACATCCAGTCAGATTAGCAATAGCCCATCATCCATGTAGCCCTAGTCCCTCCACACATCTCAGTCATCTGGTACATTATGCCCTCCAGAGCATTCTGTTCTATTGGCCCACCCTCCCAACTCACCACTGGTGCGTTCCATCTGCCTCCAGTAAGGGGGTCCTCCTTGTCGGATGGGTGGTGATCAGTTTCTAAAACATCATCTTATCATCAACTTTCTCATCTGCTTCTGCTACCAACTGTCAAAGGTCAGGTTCTCAAGAAGAAGATGCTGAGACAGAGTTTGGGATGTAAAATGTTTATTAGATGAGGACTTCTCTGGCGATCCAGTGGTTAAGACTCCATGTTTTCACTACAGGGGGTGCAGGTTTGATTCCTAATCAGGGAACTGAGATCCTGCAAGCTGCATGGCACAGTTAAAAAGTAAATAAATAAGTGAAATGCTTGTTAGAGATCCACACCTGTGAAAGGAAGGGAGTGAGAGCAGGATTGGGCAGCGGGGAAGTTAACCTGTGCTGCAGGCTCAACAGAGTCTCAGCCAATCAGCAGCTCACTCTGGAGTGAGAAGTCCCATCAGACTTGTCCAACATTAAGTCTAAATGGCTGGATCTTTACACCCCTACCTTGCTCAGTCACCAGATGCAGGCTGCCCCAGGAAGGAGTGACCTCAGGCAAGGCAGCCCTCTGTAGGCTCTGAGGGAACTGACAGCTGGAGACTATCCGATGACCACTCTCCCTGCAGCCGGGCAGCAGGTCCTTCCTTGAAGGGCAATCTGGGCAACTCACCACCATGTATCCCATGGTAATATACATACACAAAAGTGCATAAATTCCAAGTGAATTCACCAGGTGATCATCACCAAGCTCAAGAAACAGAAATTACCAGCACCCACAGAAGCCCCGTTCATTCCCCCTTTCAGTCCAAGTCTCTCCTCCAAAGTAACCACTATCCCCCTGTCACCACAGATTCATTTAACTGCCTTAAAAAATTTTTTTTTAAACTGTGGTCAAACAAACACAACATAAAATCTACCATCTTAGCCATTTCTAAGTGTATAGTTCAGGAATGCTAAGTACATTCACACTCTTACACAACCGATCCTGAGGACTCTTCCTCTTCCCAAACTGAAACCCTCCATTAAAAAAACTCCCTGCCCCTGCCCCTCCTCCCAGCTCCTGGAAACCTCCATTTTCCTTTCATCCCTGTGCCTTTGACTACTCTAAATACCTCATGTAGGGAGACCAAACCAGTCAATACTACTGAAATCAACACTGAATATTTATTGGAAGGAAGGATGCTAAAGCTGAAGCTACAATAATTTGGCCACCTGATGAGAAGAGACAACTCATTAGAAAAGACCGATGCTGGGAAAGATTGAGGGCGGGAAGAAAAGGAGGTGACAGAGGATGAGATGGTTGGATGGCATCATCAACTCAATGGACATGAGTCTGAGCAAACTCCAGGAGATAGTGAAGGACAGGGAAGCTTGGCATGCTTCAGTCCATGGGGTCTCAAAGAGTTGGACAGGACTTAGTGACTCAACAACAACAGAGACTTACCTGGTGGTCCAGTGGCTAAGACTCTGCACTCCCAGTTCAGGAGGTCCAAGTTTGATCCCTGATCAGGGAACTAGATCTCACAAACTGCAGCTAAGACATGGCACAGCCAAATAAATAAATATTTTAAATAAATAAATACTTCATGTAAGGGAAATCGTACAGTATTTGTCTTCTAATGATTGGCTTATCTCACTTAGCATAATATCCTCAAAGTCCATCCAGGTTGTTGCATATGTCAGAATTTCCTTCCTTTTTAAGCCTGAGTGATTCCATAGTAAACCTATACCACACTTTCTTTATTTATTCATCTGTCGCCAGACACGGGCTTCTTCCAACTTTTGGCTATTGTGAGTAACACCGCTGTGAGTATGAGTGTACTCAGTCACCCATGTTTGAGCTTAATATAAATGGAATAAGTTATACCATGTGTATTCTTTCGTGGCTGGTTTCATTCTTTTGACATTATGTCTGTGAAGTTCATATTTTTGTTTTGCTGTACATGGCAATAATTTCTTTTTTCTCATTGATATATAGTATTTTTGTGTGTGTGATAACACCTCAATTTGTTCATCCTTGCTACCACTGATGGACAATTAAGTTGCTTCCAGGTCTTAGCTATTATGAATAGCACTGCTATGAACGTTCTTGCTCATATACACATGTATGCCTGTCTGAGGATACATACCTAAGCGTTAAAAGAGTCATAGACATTTTTAGTTTTACTAGGTACTGCCAAATAATTTTCCAACTAGCTGTACCAGTTTGTCCTCTTAGGAGCACTGAATGAGTGTTCTAGTTGTTTCACATCCTCAGCAGCACTTGATATCAGTCATTTTAATTTTAGCCATTCTCACTGGCATAAAGTGGTATCTCATTGTGGTTTTTATTTGTATTTCCCTGATGACTAATGAGGCTGAAAACTTTTCATGTTCATCGGTCAGTTGTATATCCTCTTTTGTCAAGTATTTGTTCATGTTCTTTGCCCTTTAGCTAACTTATCTAAAATAAGTTTTTGCTTATTGATCTTTTGTATTGTAATATGTGTATATATTTTTCAAAGGGTGTTGAATTTTCCACTGTAGGTGGCATGGGTTTGCTCCAGAACCCCAGGGACTCTTCTTTGACTTGCCACAAGTTACACATCCTCTTCTCCCACCTCTCCCGCCTCTCCCCTCCCCATTCCTGTATATGTATATTTGATGTGTATGTATGTGTGTGTGCGTGTACACTCTTGGTAAGTGTCTGTTGTCTGAAACACATATTGCAAATACATTCTCCCTCTCTGTGGCTTGCCTTTTTGCTCCCTTAATAGTGTCTTTGATGAACAATAATTCTTCATTTTAATAAGCCTGAATTATCAATTTTTTCTTTATGGTTGGTGCTTTTGGTTTTCCCCTTACAATTAATTTTTTAAATATATACATAAGAATAAACATGTCTTTATTGAAATAAAAATATACTTTTGTGACCCACCTAAGGGTAAACAGTGTAACACAGCATGGTGTTGCTAACCCACCACCCTGCCTTTGTATCAGCAGTTCTGGAATCAGCAGTTTGTTGGAGACCATTGCAAAAAATTATTCTCCTCTTTCCCACCAGAGCCCGGATTTTGTTTAGCTGTCCACCCTCCTCCCTGAGGTTCAGCGGAAGAAGACCCCACTCGGAGCTACAGGAGGAGCATCCTGATTACTTAATTCAATCATGGCTCCAAATACCTCCTGCCACGGATACGGGACCTTACTAAGGAAATGTGAGAGGCTTCCCTGGTAGCTCAGCCGGTAAAGAATCTGCCTGCAGTGCAGGAGACCTGGGTTCAACCACGAGGTCAGGAAGATACCCTGGAGAAGGAAATGTCAAACCATCCCAGTATTCTTGCCTGGAAAATCCCATAGACAGAGGAACCTGGCAGGCTACAGTCCATGGAATTGCAAGAGTCAGACATGACTTAGCAACTAAACCACCACCTGGGAAAGGCATCTTTACTCCATTCAACGTAAAGAGGAGGAGGAGGTGGCCCATTTCCTACATTGGATGTTATGGGGCCTGAGGGCAAATCCCATATGCTGAGCGCAGAGATTTGCCCCAAAGAACCTGGGCCTTTATGACTTCAAATGCCATTGCTCATACTATGCCTGAAGAACAACTTTCTGCCGTCTGCATTTCCTTATAGCTGAAGCCATTTTGAATCAGCTTCCAGCCCCTTCCAGCTGAAAGCACCTGGTAACCCTGGGTGAACGACAGGATGTGGACATCCTTGGTGACTGTGCGAACAGGCCAGCTTCACGGGTCTGTGGCTTGTGCTCTCACATGAAGCCCCATGCTCAGTAGGAACCCTGACTTGATTTAATCTTCTGTTGTTACTGTTTTGAAATTCTTCTTAGCTTCTAAACAGGAGGCCCTGCACTTTCATTTCACAATGGGCCCCCCAATTTATGACGCTGGTCTTGGTGATGTGATATTTCTTATCTCCTTGTTTTTCTTTATCTGTCCTCTCAATCTTTGAATCCTCATAAGTCGATGCTTCTGTATATTATCTATGGTGAAACAGATCACCAGCCCAGGTGGGATGCATGAGACAAGTGCTCGGGCCTGGTGCACTGGGAAGACCCAGAGGAATCAGGTGCAGAGGGAGGTGGGAGGGGGGATAGGGATGGGGAATACGTGTAACTCTATGGCTGATTCATATTAATGTATGACAAAACCCACTGGAAAAAAAAAAAGTCGATGCTTCATCTGCAAAACCCAGCAGCTTACCTAAAATGAGGTTGAAACATTCTTCAGCTGACCCCTAAGGAGACTACCAGCGCTGCTAAGAACTCAGCTTCCCCCATCCCCATTTGGTACTCAACATTTCAGTATCCCAAGTTGACCTTCACAAGGCAAAACCTAAGCCCCCTTGCCTGGGATTCAGTATCTTTTTCAAAATTAAAAGATTTTGTCTTTTTCTCCTGTCACTCTTTCAACCTCAACTTCTATTACTCTCCAGTGGGAACCACCCACTTCAGCCAAATTGAAAATAATAATAATCAAAACAATGTATTCACACATAAACAATGCAATAATGACAATGGTCTGCGTTTATACATATTACAACATTTGATTCTCACCACAAGTCTGTGAGATATAATTTGAAAATAATTACTCTGTACATTTATCCTATTACAAATAGAATTTGGTCATCAGTATTGTATTTAGAAGTCACAAACTTAATATGCACAGTTACTAGTCACTTTTTTGGGGGGCATGTCATGGCTTGTGGAACCTTAGTTCCCCTATCAGGGATCAAACCCAGCAGTGAAAACACTGACAGTCCTAATCATTGGACCACCAGGGAATTTTCAACTAGTCACTTCTAAAAACTTTTTATTTTGAAAGAACTTCAGCGTTATAGAATGGCTGTGTGAAAAACACAAAGACCTCCTATATACCTTTTATTCAGATTCTCAAAATGTTAACATTTTACCACACTTACTTTACCCTCTCTCCCACCTCCCTCTCTCTCTACATATATGTATGTATGTATATAACATATAATTATTTCCTGAGCCCTGTGATCATTTGAGAGTAAATTGCGGTTATGATGCCCCTTTACCCCTAAATATTTGACAGTTTGTGTTTCCTAAAGCATTCTTTTACATAAAAATAGCACAATTATAAAATCAAAAAAATGTTATTGTTACAATAATACCATCCGGAGCTTCCCTGGTGGTGCAGTGGTTAAGAATCCACCTTGCAATGCAAGGGACATGGGTTCGATCCCCGATTGGGGAAGATCCCACATGCCGCAGAGCAACTAAGTCTGTGCGTACAACTATTGAGCCTGTGCTCTAGAGCCCAGAAGCCTCAGCACAGAGCCCGCGGGCTGCAGCTACTAAAGCCATCACATCCTAGGGCCCATGCTCTGCAACAAAATAAGCCACCTCAATGAGAAACGAGCACCACAATGAAGAGTAGCCCTCGCTTGTCACAATGAGAGGAAGCCTATGTATAGCAACAAAGACCCACCACAGCCAAAACCTAAAACTAAATACATAAATAAATCTTTAAAAAAAAAATACCACCTAACCTCCAGATTTTATTCAAATGTCATAAATTGTCTTAATAATGTCCTTTATTTTTTCTTATATTTATTTTCATTTATGTGACTGTACCAGGTTTTTGTTGCAGCACTGGGGTCTAGTTCCCTGACCAGGGATCAAACCCAGGCCCCCTGCACTGGGAACATGACCAGGGAAGTCCCAATAATAACCTTTACAGCCAAGAGGAAAATAGTATTTTTCTGGTTCAGGATCCAATCCAGGATTTCAAATTGCATTTAGTTGACTCATCTCTTTAGTTGCTTCAACCTAGATTAATTCTTCAGTCTTTCTTTGCCTTTCATTATTTTGTCACTTGAAGAATATAGGCAACATAGTTTGTATAAAATCCTTCAAGTTTTATCTGTTCTTTTCCCCATGATTAAGTTCAGGCTATGCAATTTTGGCAGGAACATCACAAAAATGATGCTGTGTTCTTCTCAGTTCACTAAATCAGGAGGCACATGATATCTGTTTGTCCCATTACTGGTGATGTTAATTAACTTGACTCCTAAATTAAGGCGGTGTCTGTCACATTTCCCATTGTAAAATTAAACTTTGTCCATTTGTAATTAATAAGTATCATGTGGGGAGATATTTTTACACTATATCTATTCCTCTTAAAACTAGTTTTAATATCCATTGATATTAAATGTAATTGTTCCTTTAGTTGAAAAGGCATACATGACCCAAAGGTTTAAAAAAACCTAAACAACAAAGTGAATGTAGTGAGTAGTACTGTGAAAAGTAAATCTTCTGATTTCAAATCCTCAGATTCCCTCCTCTTGTTACCTTTTTTTAAAAAAATGTATTTAGTTGCAGCATGTGGGATCTAGTTCCCTGACCAGGGATAGAACCCAGGCCCCCTGCATTGGGAGCAAGGAGTCTTAGCCACTGAACCACCAGGGAAGTTCCCTTATCTTACCTTTTTGTGCACGTGTCCTTGTGGCAGAAACAATGTCACAAGACACTGAAACCCATTTTATTTTCTTCTTCCTCAACTTGAAGGACAATATTGCCTACCCTGCCTTGTAGTGAGACAGGGCCCATGAGACTAGTTTTGCTTCAAAGATTACAAACAGAAGTGATATGTGTCCTCCTTAGCCAAAGTGTTTAGTGC
Source organism: Cervus canadensis (assembly GCF_019320065.1). Taxonomy (NCBI): domain Eukaryota; kingdom Metazoa; phylum Chordata; class Mammalia; order Artiodactyla; family Cervidae; genus Cervus; species Cervus canadensis. Next base: position 34,380,570 of record NC_057402.1, read on the forward strand.
CAGCTCCCTCCTATGCTGCAGCAACTGTGGGGCCCTGCCTTTAGGTGGAAGAGCCACAAGATGGAAACACCCTGGATCCCTGCATCACCACATGGAGAACAGAACAGCTGCCCTAAAAGAGTTGCTTATCTCTCAATGGACATGTGTATGCACCAGAAATATTTCAAGTTTAATATATTGTTACAACATAATTTAGTCTATCCCAATAAAATTATTATGAAAAAATAATTATTTTTATTGTTAAAAACATGTAATTACACATAATTTTATTGTATATAAATAGGTGCATTATGAAACATTCTGGATCTTCCTTTTCTTAACATCTTTGAGATTTCTTTCTACATCAGAATTTTTAGCTCATTTTTTTTGAGTTGGAAAGTGCTCTATTGCAGGAATGTACTTTAGTATATATTTAGAAGGTAAATTTCTTAAATAGGTACTGCATATATATAGTTTAAAATTAAAACAGTTCAAAAGAGTATGTGTGAAAAATTCTCCCTCCCACAACTTCCCTGTGCCAACAAATTTCCCTCAAAGATAACCAATATTTTCTGTTCCATGTATATACTTCCAGAGATATGTATAGATGAAACATTTAAATGAACCTCACTTAGTCTTGGATTTGGCTGAGATCCCAAAACAGTAAGGTCATATTCAAAGTTAGATGCAAATTCACCAACACAGGATTTCCAGAAGGAGAATGTAGAAAAACCAGTTTTTTACGCTTAGTTCACCACCCACCTCCAGCTTACCAAAGCTGTTGGAGAGGCAGAAAAAAAGATAGGGGATTCAAGGTTTTAGAGAAAGTTATTCTACTTTGTACTGGGTCATTGCCACCATCCCCAACCTCATCCAGAGGTGTGTGTGCCCCTTGACATAAGGAATTTGGCTGGGATCGTGCGGCCATATGTATGTTCCTTCCAATCTGAGACACAGTGGCTCAGATCTCAGTTACATCTGGGATATGTGAAAAATAAAGGTCTGGCTTAGCCATCCTGTGGGGAAGAGACGAGGCTACAGTTTGGGATATAACAGATTTCCCAACAGTAGGTCAAATGAGCATGTTTTCTCTAGTCCAAGTGTAGTACATACAGGCAAGAACTCTGGAGAAGTACTGTCTTGGATCCTGTTCAAGAAAGCTGCCTAAAGAAATGAGTGGACTTCAGCAGAAGGAAGGTGGAGGCGTATCACCAGATGCCGAGTCCCAACAAAGAATTATAAACAAACAACCACAAAGGCAACATACTCATCTGTGTGAAAGCAAGTGCAGAGAGGGGACCTGCATGCGGGTTCAGTGGCTAAGACTTGGCACTTCCAATGCAGGGGGCCCAGGTTTGATCCCTGGTCAGGGAACTAGATCTCACATACCACAACTAACATGCAGGTAAATACATACATTTTTAAAAAAAAAATAGGTGCAGAGATGAGATCCTCAAAGATGGAATGATGGAGCTTCAAAGAACTCAGAAATTCTGTAAAGCATCTACCTCCAATAAAAAAAGAAATTTAAAAAAAGAACTCATAAATACAGCCTGCAAAAAATAAACAAATAAGAGTAAACCTTAAACATCTGTGAACCCTAGAGAAGGCAGATGTCACCCATGACAGCACAAGTCAAGTACAAACATTACTGTCTCCCCTGTGACTTCCTCCATGTGTTCCAACCTTAAGCAGTTTCGTGGTTGTATAAAGTCATTCACTGAAAGGGGTGCCTGGCTGTAGGTGCCAAAGGGGGCTGAAATCCAGCATGCTTTCAGTCTCCAAACCATATGCCCTGGCATGGGGCTGTGCCTACTTGGAGGAAGAGTTGCCTTTTTCTACTTCAAACAGAGGCACAGTGGTCTCACATGGGGTTGCATTCACTCAGAAGGGGGACCTTTTTCTAATCTCTACAAACACACCAGATGAATAAACAGCCACTCAGCTTAGAAGGATGAGACAGCAACAAGATGAGGAAAGTGGAAGCACTGAATGAAGAAGGAATGGAATTGATCACGCAAAATTTTTTCATAGGAGGTGACCCACATCCTAGAGGCCCAGGCTGGGAAAGAGGAAGGGGCCTCAATTTTAAATCAATTTAAGAGTGATGACTATTAGAGGGAGCTGGGCATTTCTGATAATTAACTGATGTTAATTTCTGTTAATTAACTGATGTTAATGTTGTTCGGGAGACTAGCATTTCAGGAGGACTTTAAACACCTAAGAGTGATTCGAAAAGTTGATGGACTTGACCTAGGTAAAAGGGGCAAAGGAAAAACAGCCATACAGAATAAACTAAAGGGCCAGTGGAAGACAAAAATTAAGATGCTTTCTACAAGGACCTACTGTATAGCACAGGGAACTCTGTTCAATGTTATGTGGCAGCCAGGATGGGAGGGCAGTTTGGGGGAGAATGGATATATGTATATGTATGGCTGAGTCCCTTTATGAACACCTGAAACTATCATAACATTGTTAATTGGCTATACCCCAATACAAAATAAAAAGTTTTTTAAAAAAGATGTTTTCTGATTTATACTCTGTAGTAGAGACTTCTGACTCCCTACTAACATATATTCTGTCCTTTGCAATTTGATACAATGTCTAGAATAAATTTTATCCACTGAAATGTAAGATGGGTTGGGGTATTCAAATAGGTGGGCCTTAGGAAGCATAAATATGAACAAAGCTAGTGGAAGGGATGGAATTCCAGCTGAGCTATTTCAAACCCTAAAAGATGATGCTGTTAAAGTGCTACACTCAATATGTCAGCAAATTTGGAAAACTCAGCAGTGGCCACAGGACTGGAGAAGGTAAGTTTTCATTCCAATCCCAAAAAAGGGCAATGCCAAAGGATGTTCACTACTGTACAATTGCACTCATTTCACATGCTAGCAAGGTTATGCTTAAAATCCTTCAAGCTAGGCCTCAGCAGTATGCGAAATGAGAAATTCCAGATGTACAAGCTGGATTTAGAAAAGGTAGAGGAATCAGAGATCAAATTGCCAATATTTGTTGAATCCTAGAGAAAGCAAGGAAATGGCGGGGGGTAGGGGGCGGGGGGAAACAAACATCTATTTCTGCTTCATTGACTATGCGAACGCCTTTGTGTGAATCTCAGCAAACTGTGGAACGTCCTTAAAGAGATAGGAATACCATATCACTTTACCTGTCTCCTGAGAAACCTGTATGTAGGTCAAGAGGCAACAGTTAAAACCAGACATGGAACAATTGGGAAAGTGTATGACAAAGCTGTATATTGTCACCCTACTTATTTAACTTCCATGCAGAGTACATCATGCGAAATGCTGGACTGGATGAATCACAGCCTGGCATCAAGACTGCCAGGAGAAATACCAACAACCTCAGATATGCAGATGAAACCACTATAATGGCAGAAAGTGAAGAGGAACTAAAGAGCCTCTTGATGAGGGTGAAAGAGGAGACTGAAAAAGCTGACTTAAAACTCAACATTCAAAAAACTAAGATCAAGGCATCTGGTCCCATCACTTCATGGCAAATAGAAGGGGGAAAAGTGGAAGCAGTGACAGATTTTATTTTCCTGGGCTCCAAAATCACCACAGACGGTGACTGCAGCCAAGAAATTAGATCTTTCTTCCTTGGAATGAAAGTTATGCAAACCTAGCTGTGCTGCTCTTAGTCGCTCATCCGTATCCAGCTCTTTGCGACCCCATGGAAATCTAGACAGCATATTAAAAAGCAGAGACGTCACTTTGCCAACAAAGGTCCATATAGTCATAGTTATGGTTTTTCCAGTAGTCATGTATGGATGTGAGAGCATAAAGAAGGACCATAAAGAAGGCTGAGCACCAAAGAATTAATGCTTTAAAATTGTGGTGCTGGAGAAGACTCTTGAGAGTCCTTTGGACTGCAAGGAGATCCAACCAGTCTATCCTAAAGGAAATCAGTCCTGAATTCATTGGAAGAACTGATGCTGAAGCTCCAATACTTTGGCCATCTGATGCAAGGAGCTGACTCATTGGAAAAGACCCTGATGCTGGGAAAGATTAAAGGCAAAAGGAGGAGCGGGCAGCAGAGGGTGAGATGGTCAGACAGCATCACAGACTCAAAGGACATGAATCTGAGTCAGAGGACCCTGGTGCGCTGCAGTCCATGGAGTCACAGAGTCAGACACTTAGCGACTGAATAACAACAACTACAACAAGTGAGGTGCCACTTCCAGCACTGGTCTAGTAAATACCTCCCACAATATCCACACACAGGGGAACTCTCTTTCCTCTTCTGCCAGCTGGATGCAGCTGGATCCATGAATGAAAAGGAAGATAAGAGCTGCCCCACAAAGCTGAACACCTGCTCAAGACTACTAGGTGAGCAGGAAATAAACTTCTATTATGTTAAGTCACTATCATTTAGATTTGCAGTATTAAAGGAATCACAATTCTTTAAAACTAGAAAGGAAAAAAAAAAAAAACCAAGTGGAAATTATTTCTTGACAGGCAAGGGAGAACTGCAAGGAGACAGATAATGTCTATGAACAAAGTAAAAGATGGGGTTTATATAGATTTTGGGGAAAATGAGGGGTTTAGATTAAATATAAATGATTGGCAATGACTGGCTCAAACTGAAGTGGGGTTAGTCATTGATCAGGTGGATTTCAAGAGCAGACCTACTGTAACAAGTTTGGTGTCCATGGGTGATTCAGCCCAAGGTTGATAATGAAAAGTCTTACCTTTTCCTGTTTCAATTCCTAAGGGCATGAGTAAGTTTCTTCAGGCAAAAGTGGAATTTTTTTTCTTTTTAAAAAAATCTTTTTTGGAGTATAGTTGATTTACAGTGTTGTGTTGGTTTCAGGTGTACAAAAGTGAATCAGTTATACACATAGTCACTCTTTTTAAGTCTTTTCCCAAATAAGCCATTGCAGAGTATTGAGTCCTGTTCCTTGTGCTATACATAGCTCCTTAATAGCTGTCTAGTTTATACATGATAGTGTATATATGTCAGTCCCAACCTCCTAGTTTATCCCTCCTCCCACCCTTTCCCCCTGGTAACCATGTTTGTTTTCTATATCTATAACTCTATTTCTGTTTTGTCGATAAGTTCATTTGTACCCATTTTTTAGATTCCACATGTAAGTGATATCAACATATTCGTCTTTCTCTGACTTACTTTACTCAGTATGATGATCTTGAGGTCCATCCATGTTGCTGCAAATTGCATTATTTCATTCTTTTTTATGGCTGAGTTATATTCCATTGTATATATGTACCACACTTCTTTATCCATTCCTCTGTTGGTGGACATTTAAGTTGCTTCCATGTCCTGGCTATTGACAATAGTGCCACAATGAACACTGGGGTGCATATCTTCAGATATAGGAGCGGGATTACTGGATCATATGGTAGCTCTGTTTTTAGTTTTTAAATAAACCCTCATACTGTTCTCCACAGTGGATGTACCAATTTACATTCCCACCAAGTGTAGGGGGATTGCCTATTCTTCACACCATCTCCTGCATTTATTGTTTGTAGATTGTTTGATGATGATGGCCATTCTGATCTGTGCGAGGTGATACCTCACTGTAGTTTTGATTTGCATTTCTCTAATAATTAGTGATGTTGAGTATCTTTTCATGTGTTTTTAGCCATGTATGTCTTCTTTGGAGAAATATCTGTTTAGATCTTGCACCCATTTTTTGATTGGGTTGTTTGGGGATTTTGATATTGAGCTGCATGAACTGTTTGTATATTTTGAAGATTAATCCCTTGTTGGTTGCTTCATTTGCAAATATTTTCTCCCATTGTGAAGGTTGTCTTTTATTTTGTGGTTTCCTTTGCTGTGCAAAAGCTTTTAAGTTTAATTAGTTTCCATTTATTTATTTTTCACCTGTGACCCCATTTGTTTATTTTTGTCTTTATTTTCATCACACTAGGAGGTGGGTTGAAAAAGTTCTTGCCGTGATTTATGTCATAGAGTGTTCTGCCTATGTTTCCCTCTAAGAGTTTTATAGTGTCCAGCCTTATAATTAGGTCTTTAATGCATTTTGAGTTTATTTCTGTGTATGGTGTTAGAGAGTATTCTAATTTCATTCGTTTACATGTAGCTGTCCAGTTTTCCCAACACTGCTTATTGAAGAGACTCTTCTCCATAGAACATTCTTACCTCCTTTGTCATAGGTTACGTGGCCACAGGTGTGTGGGTTTATGTCTGGACCTCCTATCCTATTTCGTTGGTCTATATTTCTGTTTTTGTGCTGGTACCATACTGGTTTTGTAGTATAAAGAGTAGAATTTTCCATTCTCATCTCCCTTTTGATAGGGAGATTCGTAGTATAAAGAGTGGAATTTTTCTGTAGTTTTGTAATATAAAGAGTGGAATTTTCCATTCTCCTCTCCCTTTTGGTCCTCACTGACAGATCATGGAAGAGGCTACTATTGTCTAGAACAAGAAGGGGCAACTCTAAAAAAAAAGAAAGATACAAACGAACTTATTTACAAAAAGAAAGAGACTCACATACATAGAAAACAAAAGTATAGTTACCAAAGGGAAAAGGGTGGAGGGAGGGATAAATTGGGAGGTTGGGATTAACATATACACACCACTATGTATAAAATAGGTAACTGGGACCTGCCTGAGGGTCCAGTGGTTAAGAAACCACTTGCCAATGTAGGGGGACATGGGTTTGATCTCTGGTCTGGGAAGATCCCATGTGCCTCGGGGCAACTAAGCCCGTGTGCCACAACTACTGAGTCTATGCACTGCAACTGCTGAAGCCTGTGCGCCCTAGAGCCCATTCTCTACAACAGGAGAGGCCACTGCAGGGAGAAGCCCACATACTGCAGCTAGAGAGTAGGCCCTGATCACCACAACTACAGAGAGCCCGTTCGCAGCAACAAAGCCCCAACACAGCCAAAAATAAATAAATAAAATTGAAAATAAAATAAATTAAATAATATATGATAATATATAATATAAATAAATATAAAATAAATAAAATAAAACCAACAAGGACCTACTGTATAGCACAGGCAACTTAATATTTTGAAATAATCTATAAGAGAAAAGAATCTGAAAAAGAAAAAATATCTATATAACTGAATTGCTGTGCTGTACACCCAAAACTAACCCAATTGTATATAATTATACAATGGAGATACAATTGTATATCAATTATACTTCAATTTTTAAAAAAGATATGAAAGAGAATGCTAAAAAATATATGCACAGATATATCAGGATGCATCTTATCAAAAATTAGAAAAAAAAGAATGGGTAATTTGTTATTTTCTTGCAAAGGGCCAGAAGGTAAATATTGCAGGCTTTGTGACCCGTACCATCTCTGTTGCAGATACTCAACTATGCTGTTGTAGCACAGAAGCATCATGAATACATAAACAAGTAAGTGTTCAATAAAACTTTATTTAAAGAAACAGATGGTTGGCCATGTTTGCTCCACAGGCTGCAGTTTGCTGAGCCCTGGTCTAGAATTCTAGATCTAATTCATCTAGATTACATGGATTCTTAGATTCATTCTGAGATATGGTTATGGTTTTCCCTGCCAGGTGAAATGGGGATTGCGGTGATCATCATGTGGTTTTGATTCAGGCTCATCTATTGCACCATCTCATGAGGCAGCCACTACATCAGTTCAGTTCAGTTCAGTTCAGTCACTCAGTCGTGTCCGACTCTTTGTGACCCCATGAATCGCAGCACGCCAGGCCTCCCTGTCCATCACCAACTCCCGGAGTCTACCCAAACCCATGCCCATCGAGTTGGTGATGCCATCCAGCCATCTCATCCTCTGTCGTCCCCTTCTCCTCCTGCCCCCAATCCCTCCCAGCATCAGGGTCTTTTTCCAACACCAACTAGAGAGTATACGGCTGCAACATCAATAAGCATACAACTAGCAGAATAAAGAGGGACTGGAAAGTTCACCAAAGTCATGATCCAGATTTTCACAGATTAAACCCTCAGGAAAGATCCTCTTCTTGACCTAAATTATGGGAATAACATAAGGAGTATTGACCAGGTTGTTACTTTTTGAAATTTTTTGAAGTTTCTCTTACTTTTTTGCTAATGTTGAAAACCTCTCTGAGAGATCTTTGGGAATACAAGCTGCTTAGAAGCAAAGAGAGCTGAAATTTCTGGGGGAACTATATTGCCCCAAACCCCCACAAGCCTGGCCTGAATAAATAAGTAAAACCATAAAACAGCGCTTGGGTCTCCAACCATCTGGAAGCAGGTTGTCAAAGCTATACAGTCCTCAAGGAAGGCATGCTCCCACTTCACACAGAGCCAGGGAGAAAAGTGGCTGAGCAAGGACTTGCCAGAGGGCAGAAGCAGGGCATACGGAGAACAATGACAAGAGAATAACAATGACAAGAGCAGAACTTGGTCTAATCTGAGAACTTCCTTCACTGCCCGGATAGAGCATCTTTTTAAGAACTCCCTTTAACTTTTCATTTTAATTGATGTATAACTGACCAACATTTTGTTATTAATAGCCCCAGGTGCACAGCATGGTGATTGGATATTTCTGTTATGAGATGATCACCCCAGGTCTAATCACCATCTGTCACCATACAAAGATACTAAATAATTATTGACTATAATCCCTATGTGGTTCACTTTATCCCTGTGGCTCAGTTATTTTGTCACTGAAAGACTGCACCTCTTAAAAAAACAACAACCGTACCTCTTAATCTCCCCATCCGTTTCACTTACCCACCCTCCCTCACCCCTCCCCTCCACAACCACCTGTTTGCTCTCTCGGAGTCTGTTTCTGTTTTGTTGTTTGTTCATTTGTTATGTTTTTTAGGTTCCACATGTGAGATAATAACCATATTTGTTTTTCTCTGACTTATTTCATTTAGCACTATACCCTCTAAGCCCATTTATGCTATTACAAATGGCAAGATTTCATTATTTTTAGGCTGATATTACATTGCATGTGTATATGTCAGGATATATATATGTGTTATATATATGTTATGTATGTTATATATATGTTTTATATAGAGAGAGCTTCTTCATCCACTCATCTATTAATGGACACTTAGGTTGCTTTTGTAAATTGACTATTGTAAATAAGGTTGCAAAGCCATAGGAATGCATATTTTTTTTTTAAGGTTCTTAAGATAACATTTTTTAAAGTTAACATGTGCATAATAGGAAACCAAAAAACAAAAGAAGCAGAAAACAAAGTCATTCATAGTCACAGTTTACCGTTTGATGTGTCCTTCTGGTCCACTAAAGGGTAGACCTTTTCCAACAACACATTTCACTTATTTATTACTGAGCCAGATGGACCACTAGTGAGGAAACACCAAGAGCCAAACATTCTATTTCTCCCTTAAAATACTCACGAGGTGTTCAGACAGTAGGTCATTAGAGGGTGTAGAAAAGACCCAGAAGGAGATAAAGATCACCTATAATAGGACCATACAGGGATAACTATTGTTAAGACTTTGGTATATAGTCTTCCAGTTGTTTTTAAATTTTACTTATTTATTCATTTATTTATTTCTGGCTGTGCTGGGTCTTCACTGCTGTGCCGGGCTTTCTTTCAGTGAGAGGGGGCTACTCTCTAGTTGCGGTGCATGGGCTTCTCATGGTGGCAGCTTCTCGTTGCGGAGCACAGGCTTTCGGGCACACTTCAGCAGTCGCAGCGCGTGGCTCAGTAGCTGCGGCTCCCAGGTCCTGGAGCACGGGCTCAGTATTTGTGGCACAGGGACTTTCTTGCTCCACCACACGTGTGATCTTCCCGGACCAGTGCTCGAACCCATGTCCCCTGTGCTGGAAGGCAGACTCCTAACTGCTGGACTTCACTACCAGTGAAGCCCCAGTCTTCCAGTTTCTTTAATGTACACACACACATATAGGGGTGTGTGTGTGTGTATGCATATCTGTGTATACATACATATTTTTAAAACCTTATGAAAATGGACTCATAATACATATATTGTTTTATAAAAATTTTAACTTAAAATGTATCCTACATAGACTTTCAGCAGGTAAGTAGCACTTATGCGAGGCTTCTTACAGACTCAGTCTGATTCTTCTCCAATGTCTTCTCTTGGAGTTGTACCAATTTTATTGCCAGTTTTCATTTGAATCCATTGGGAAATGGGACAATGCCGCTTTTGTTCCTTGGCCAGGAATCACTTGATCCTGAAAGTCTGGTGAGAAGACATTGCAAGCAGCAAATTCCTGTAATTTCTACTCTTAAATGATGTAGGAAGTGTTATTGTTGATTCCACTGCCTCAGGCTTTCAAACAAGAGAGTAAATTACAAACATAAAACTCAACCAAATGATGTGAAAAATAGACCCTGTACTACTTGTGAAAAGGTGCAGCAGGTACTGCTCTGGAGCCATTTCTCTGGCCAGGAGATGGTCAGGATCCCTCCAGGAGTGAACTGGGAGTTTCTTGTCATGCAGCCCAGTCTCCGGGAATGGGTCACTGTGGATATTCCCTCCAGAGAGCAGAGAGTCCCTGGCAGTGCAACCCCAGACCTTATCTTTTTAAATTAATGTTTCTTTTTTCTTCAGAAAAATATCCAGAAGTAGAACTGCTAGATCATATGGTAGGTCTATTTTTAGTTTTTTGAGGACCCTCCATACTGTTTTCCACAGTGGTTGCACCAATTTACATTCTCACTGACAGTTCAGGTTTCTCTTTTCTCCACATCCTTGTTAACATTTGTTATTTGTTGTCTTTTTGATAATACCTATTCTGACAGGTATGAGGTGATACCTCATTGTGAGTTTCTTTTTTTTTAACTTTTAAACTCATTGTGGGTTTTGATTTGCATTTCCCTAATGATTAGCAATGTTGAGCATCTTTTCATGTGCCCTTGGCCATCTGTATGTCTCTTTCAGAAAAATGTCTATTCTGATCCTCTGCCCAAGAATATCTTCATAATATATATGTCAGAATTCCGTGATAGCTTTGGATATGACTGCTTTGTTTCCCATTTTCCCTTTTCCAAATAGGGACTTTTATTGCTGTTTTTCTGTCTTATCGTTGGGTACTGGGTGGAGTAGTAATGAAGTATTGATAGCAACAACTTGACTTTTAGCTCATAGATTGCTAGACCATGAGGCAATTCATCCAAGCTAATTAGAAAAGACTGCAATCATGATTTTGATATGAAATTCAATAATTGAATGAGACTTTTGTCTTCACCCTTGGGGAGAAGGTGAATATATTTGGTGACCAGAGAGGCTGATTGTGACAGAGGCCTTGTCTGTCTAGCAAAATCCATTAATCCCTGGAACTATTAAACTAGTTTCCCATATTCCCATTCAATTTGAGTACGGCCACATGACAATGTTTTCTCCAGTCTGAGTGGAAGCAGTGTGTGTCACTTTCTGACCCAGGGGATGGCAAACCAGAAGATGAACAGAGCCAAGGCCCATGAATGACAGTAATGTAGGAGCGCTTCCTCCCTGACCTAAATATCTGTCCAGAACTATTAGGTAAGCAAGAAATAAATTACTTTGCTGAGTTGTGTTTTGGATCTATTTGTTGCAGTTGTTTAGCCTGCATTAACTGATATACACCCCATGAGTCATGCTTGTTCAACATAATGATTATATATGCACATCCTGTTTAAACATAATTATTAATGGTAACATACAAACATCCTGTAATGAGCCTTGCTTTTTTAATGTCTCGGAAAGTGATCCACATTAGTACATTGCAAACTTCATTTTTATCTTCTTTCCATTTTGCTTTTTGATAGCTTAAGTACCATGTTAGTTAACCAGTTTCCTACACATGAACCATTGAGGCTGTTTCTAACCTTTAGTTAGTATCCTATGTTGCAGTTCTTTCGGTTTGTACTCTGCAAATGTAAGGCACAGGTCAGCTTCAGGTCCACCAGTATCTGGCTTTACTCTATGAATTAGGACTTTACTTAGCTCCTTTTAGCCAAATTACAAAGCTAATATTTGACCATATTGATTCTCTGTGGCCTACTATTGTAAAACTCAAATGGTTACAAATTCAAACATTTACATTGATGGGAGGAATATAGCATGGAGGTCAGCAGCATGAATCATAGTCAGAGACCCTGCGTTCAAAGCCCAGTTCTGCTACACGTAACATGTATTTGACCTCGGGCAAGTTGTTTAACTCCTATATGCATTAGTTTTCTCATACAGTAAAATGCAGGTTCGGGCCTCCCTGGTGGCTTAGAGGTAAAGAATCTGTCTGCCAATGCAGAAGACACAGGAGCCATGGGTTGGATCTCTGGATGTGGAAGATCCCCTGGAGAAGGAAATGGCAATCCTCTCCAGTATTCTTGCCTGGAAAATCCCACGGACAGAGAGCCTGGGCAGTCTACAGCCCATGAGGTCGCGAAAAGTCAGACACAACTGAGCGACTGGGCACAAAATGAAGGTTCCTGTGAGGATTAAATGATAATGTAAGTAAAGTGCTTAGCACATGATAACCATCAGTTAATAAGCAGTGTAGAGTTTTCCGTAATATATAATTTTGTCTAACTACAAAAGAAAACAAAAATTAAACTTGAGTCTAAGGTTAGCACATGTATCATAACTATCTTTAAGATAGGAAATTATTTTTCATTAAATCACTTTTTCTTTTCCAAGATGATTTTTTCTTACATACTTTTCTGTGACTTCCTAGTTTCTAAATTCTACCACTGATGACTTCCTATATCAGTAGAAATGTACTGACTTCATTCTTTTTAAAGACTGTAATTTCATGGGGTAATGATTCAGTTTTATTAAGGAGAGAGCCCTCAAATCTTGTGACTATTCATTTGAATTTTGTATCAAACTATTAGGGTTAGATTGTATTGGGTTCAGGCTGGTCCTATATTTTAGGTTCCAGAAATTTAGCCATTGTAGATGCCAAAATTAATGTTAAAGCAACAACACAGAGGGTTCACTGAGTTGGGGAGTGAGAGGGAAGGAGTTGCAGAAAATGTACACAAATGTAAATGCCATTCTCCAAGTACTTGAATTCCAGAAGTGAAACTGGAGGGTTCAACTGTCCATATTAGGAAATGACTCGTTGGTTGATGACCACGGTGTTAAGCTAAGTATTTTGCCCTATTTTTTGTGAGGGTGGCAGGGAGCATGAAAGGGGATTGGTCGGGAGAACACTACTAGTAAATCAGTTAGCTTTACAACCACTCTTTTCTCTTCTAACATAATCTTAGTACAGTTATAAGCAATATAAAGTCCAACTTTCACTTTAATTGGAGAGACTGAAAACCAAGCTCAGTTTTTCAAGATGAAGTTTCTGAAACAGATTCCCAAATGAGTTATCTCACTCCCTGAAATTGCATCCGAGTTAAGAACCTGTGTTAAGATTGGCTTGAATCCATCAAAGCATTCAACACGTGCTCTTGCCATAAAGTAGCAAATGAAAGCTTGGAGAACAGACAACCTTTTCAACTTCTCTAGTACTGAATATATTCCACATTAATACAACATCAGGAACTCCTAACGCCTATTAAACCATACTTGGTTTCCTTTAGCTCAGATTCTGGATTAACTAGCATTAAGTTCACAACAGGAAGGAACATAGCTGTGCTGTGTGGGAGCAATAAAGACATGATGAACCCAATGCCTAAACATTACAAAAGCAAGTGCTCCCCACCCTATATTTGGGAAACTTCTTCCCCACTGAAGTTTCTCCAATATACTTTGCATCTTCTGAGCTCATGTTTCTACAATCTTTGCCTGGTCTCTTCCATAACATCTCTATAGTTGTCTCTCTCTCTATATATATTTTTTTAAACACAGAAAGGGCAAGAGTCCTGGCCAATCTTGATAATGAAAAGCGAAAGTGAAAGTTGCTCAGTCATGTCCAACTCTTTGCAACCCCATGTTCTATACAGTCCATGGAATTCTCCAGGCCAGAATACTGGAGTGGGTAGCCTTTCCCTTCTCCAGGGGATCTTTCCAACCCAGGGATCAAACTCAGGTCTCCCACACTGCAGGCAGATTCTTTACCAGTTGTGCCACAAGGGAATCTTCCTGACCCAGAAATCAAATTGGGGTCTCCTGCATTGCAGGCAGATTCTTTACCAACTGAGCTATCAGGGAAGCCCAATCTTGACAACAGAAAATGTATATTACTATTCTTAAGAACTCAACATTCAGTGTTGGTGCTTAGGAATAAAGATTTTTGATGGGTTAAAGCCCCTAACCACATGTAGGTGTCTGTGGACACATTTATAGGAACTGGTTGGCGCCACTTTTCTCCCAGCCAACCAAGCTCATTGCCAGGCTGACTTCAGCTTGGGCACCCTCTCCTCTTAGTCTTGTCAGCACTGGACAGTATCTGGTTTATAACAGCTCTGTTGGATGGGAGGCCAGATAGCTCCCAAAGAGCCCTGACCAGAGACACAGACCTGAGACCAGAAGTCTTGTTCTAGGACAGATGGCTTGAACTGTCTCCTATTCCCGTTTGCTCTGGAAGCCTATGGGACTACTGAGTGCTGGAAATCTGGGTGAAGTTTTGCAAAAATAGCTTTCAATTCTGTGTCAAGAAGAGAGAAATGAACCAATGTTTGCAAAGATGAATCACTTGCCTTAGGGGTCTGACTTCTTCCAGGTCAGGGAAAGAACAATATAGCCCAGTTCATCAAAATGTTGGAAAATCCCAGAGTCAAAGGATTGGAAAGGACCTCTCTGGTGAGAGCAGGTTAAAAGGCAATGGGCTTCCTGCAGGGGAAGGCTGGCTGCCCACCACCGGCCGGCCTTGATATTTTGGGCCTCAATAACTAGGTGCTGGCAGTTTCCCAGGGTTGATTGGCTTGTGGAGGCTAACAAACATAACTCAGACAATCAGGCACCAAATACTAACTACCTGATTTGAAAGATGAACAACAGGGACTTCCCTGGCAATCCAATAGTTAAAGACTCCATGCTTCCATTTGCAGGGGGTACGGCTTCAATCCCTGGTCAGGGAACTGAGACTGCACATGCTGTAAGGTCAAAAAATAAATTGAAAAAAAATTTTTTAAGAAAATAAACAAAACATGAACAATAACAAAAAAAATTCAAACAGTTTTGTGAAAGGACCTAGGAGTCAGCCTGATGGGCATATGTTCCCCTGTAGGAAAACACACTGGAAGTCAAATCAGGATACAGATAACATTACTGCTACAACCACCACCACAAAAGCAAGGTCGCCTCAGGGATGTGTGAACAGGATACACCTCCTTTTAGGCTTGTCACATTCTTTCTTTACACACAGTTGTACACATGTGATAATAGAGGCTCCTGAGGCTATACCTTGATCTCAGAGCAAGAAGAGCCTTAATCATCTGTCACATTTTAATTTTCTATTACAGTAAAAGGACGGTCCCCTCCTGCCTTACCTGAAAAGCCTCTTGTGGGGCCAATGCAAGTGGAAAATGTAATCACTGTTAATTTCAATGCAAAAACATTTTTTATGTTCCCAAGTCCCCAGATTGAAACCTATTCATGTGAAAACACCAAATCTCTAAGATGGACACAATTACATCAATAATTCACATTGGTTATCATAAGCACATTGGTTATCATAAGGATATATAAGGTTTTATATCATATATAAAAGCATTTTCCCTTCATTAATTGTAACTAATTACATTATTTTTCTATAATGTGGCCATTTACCATATTTCTCAGCTTGTTTCTTAGCTTTTATGCCCTGTACTATTTAAGAATAAATTAATAACAAAACATACATACAAATGGTACCTAATGTTTATACAATTCAACCTTTATTTTTAAAATGAATGGTACCTAATATTTATACAATTCAACCTTTATTTTTAAAAAATAATAAAATCAATGAAAACCATGCAAATGATATCACCTATATTGAACAGCTGAAATAAGAGACATGATGTAAGAGTACATCCATGCTGTATTTAAGCAAAATGTGATGGGAGAATTTTAGGTAACATAGGCCAGCTATGTGAAGACGATGTACGGAGACTTTCTTCTTCAGCTCTAAGAATTCCACCAACCAATTCCAGCTGGACAATGCAAAGAAATGCCCTGGGTTTCAATTACCTTTTATTGTGAAACAAACTGCCCCAAAACTTACTGGTTTAACTTTAAAACAATAAACCTAATTTTTCACTGGTCTATGGGTTTGTCAATGGACTTCTGGGCTTGGCCAGCATAGCTTGGCCTAGATGGTCTACAATGGCCTGGTTCACACATCTGATGGTTGGTAGGCTAGTTTGTCTAAGGGGCCACACTCACATGTCTGGCAATTGCTTAGATGTCAGTTGGGGTGACGACTACATGTCTTTCATCATTTATCAGGTTAGCTAGAGTTTTTCACAAGGTGGTGAAAGAGTTCTCAGCAGCAAGAGAGAGCAAGCCATAATTGTAAGCACCTTTTAAGATTTTTATGGACTTCCCTAGTGGTCCAGTGATTAAGAATCTGCCTGCCGACGCAGAGACACAGGTGGGGTTCGATCCCTGGTCTGGAAGGATCTCATATGTCAAGGAGTGACTAAGCCTGTGTGCCACAACTACCAAGCCCATGTTCTAGAGCCTGTGCTACAAAACAAGGGAAGCCACCGCAATGGGAAGCCCATGCACCACTATGAAGAGTAGCCTCCACTTGCTGCAACTGGAGAAAGTCCACACAGAGCAACAAAGACCCAGTGCAACCAAAAGTAAATAAAGCTAAAAAAAATTTTTTTTAAATACTTCTAGTATCAGATTTGCTAATATCCCATAGAACCAAAGCAAGTCAAATGACCAAGCTGAGATTCAGAAAACGGAGAAACAGACTCCACCTCTCAACGGGAGCAGCTGAAAAATACTATGGTTATTCTGTTCAATCTACCACATCTTGGATGCCAAAGTAGAGAGATTAAATGATATTTCTGGTAACCAGAATGGATGAATATCTCCAGAGCTTAAACACATGACTATGGGGGGTGGGGGGGTGGGAGTGGGGCAGAGAGTTTGTGTGTTGTTTCAACTACTACTGAGTTTATCTAGGAAGGCTGCCCCCCTTGGGTCCTCTACTCCACCTGAGGCAAAGAGTTAAAACCAAAGAGGTAGGCAGAGACTAGGGTTCTGCCGGCCACATGAAGGAATTTAGGTCTCAATCCCAAGAGTAATGGGAAGCCGAAGAGCATTTTAAAGAGAGAGAGATAAGATCGCTTTGGCTGCAATGAGGACAGTAATTCTAGAAGCTTTGCCAGGAAGGGGAATCTTGAGATAAGGCGTTAGTCACAGAATATAGGGTCAAGGGAAAGGGTGTTTTTTTTGTTTTTGTTTTTTCAAAGCAAAAGATGGTTGAAACTAGAGCTTGTTTGAATGCAGATAGAAGGATCCAACATTGCAAAATGTTAAAGGGAGAACCCTGAGAATTAGGAAGGGAAACTAAAGCTCCCATGGCTAGTTTGGTTTAAAAAATTATCATACAATTTGGGGCTTCCCAGGTGGCGCAATGGTAAGGAATCTGCCTGCCTATGCAGGAGACACAGGAGATGCAGGTTCAATTCCTGGGTCAGGATGATCCCCTGGCATAGGAAATGGCAACCCGCTCCAGTATTCTCGCCTGGAAAATTCTCTTCTGTCCTCCACAGACAGAAAAGGCTGGTGGGCCACAGGGCTGCAAACAGTTGGACACGGCTGAGCATGGACAGCACACATATTCTGAGCACAGAAAAAAAAAAAATTTCATACAATAAAAATGATTGTATTTTTGTTATACAGTTCTATGGATTTGAACACATGTATAGACTCACGTAATTACCACCACAATCAGAATACAGAAGAGTTCCATCACTCCCAAGTCCTTCTTTTTGCTATCTCTTTATAGTCACTCTTCCATTCCTAAATCCGGGAGCCACTGACTTATTCTCTGTCAGTATATTTTTAATATTTTCAAGATTTTCATTCTGAGACTAGCTTCTTTCACTCAGCATAATGCTGTTATTGTTATGTTGTTGTAGCACCAAGTTGTTGGGTATATCAATACTTAATTCCCTTTTCTAAAAAAATTCTTCATTCCTTTTTATTGCTGAGTAGCATTCAATCGGGGTCAGCTTAGGACAAAATTTCTTGGTTAGTAATGATATCACTATTCTAGCAGTTACTTGGGACAAAAACCTTGACATCATCCTTTACTCTCTTCCCTAAACTATATATAATCCATTAATAAGTCCTGTGGCTTTATTTTCAAAATGCACCTGAAATTTGACCCATTCTTACCATCTCCACTGCTTCCATCATCTTCTGCCAGAACTAGCACTTCCACTCTTACTTCTCTACCCTCATTGTCTGTTCTCCACATAATAGCTAGAATGAAAGTTTAAGAGGCTTAAATGTGATCAAACAACTCTTCAGTGGTTTTAGTGGTAACAATCCAAAGTTGTCACCATGGCCTACAAAGTCCCACATGATTGGACCCCAGGCTACCTCTCTGATCTCATCTCCTACCACTCTCCCCACACTGACTCTGTATCAGCTAGAGCGATCTCCTTGCTATTTCTATAGCATGTCAAGCACCCTCCTGCCTCAGAGCATTTAAATTTGCTTCTCCTGTCTAGAACTTGCTTTCCCTAGATATCCACATGGCACAGTCCCATCAGATCAATTCCATTTTCTTCTTAAGTGTCCCTTATCAATGAATCTTTCTCTAACATCTAAAATAGTAGCCACCTGAGACCACTGTTTAACCACTACCTTGCTTTGTTCTTTTTGGAATATATACAAACACACATATATTTGTTTTTCTGTCTCCCCACACTAGAAACCATCTTACTTGGGTTTCTCCTTGGAAAGAAAGTTATGACCAACCTACAAAGAATATTAAAAAGCAGATACATTACTTTGCCAACAAAGGTCCATCTAGTCAAGGCTATGGTTTTTCCAGTGGTCATGTATGGATGTGAGAGTTGGACTATAAAGAAAGCTGAGCACCTAAGAATTGATGCTTTTGAACTGTGGTGTTGGAGGAGACTTTTGAGAATCCCCTGGACTACAAGGAGACCCAACCAGTCCATCCTAAAGGAGATCAGTCCTGGGTGTTCATTGGAAGGACTGAAGTTGAAGCTGAAGCTCCAATACTTTGGCCACGTGATGCGAAGAGCTGACTCATTTGAAAAGACCCTGATGCTGGGAGGGATTGGGGGCAGGAGGAGAAGGGGACAACAGTGGATGAGATGGCTGGATGGCATCACCGACTCAATGAACATGGGTTTGGGTGAACTCCAGGAGTTGGTGATGGACAGGGAGGCCTGGCGTGCTGCGGTTCATGGGGTCGCAAAGAGTCAGACACAACTGAGCGACTGAACTGAACTGAACACTAGAAACATCCTTAAAAATTTTTGTTCATTGCTCAACAAGCACTTAGATGATGTCTCATCTGGCATATAGTTGTTCAATGAATATTTTTGATTGACTAACTTATAGGAGGCAGGGATAGGATGGGAACACATGCAGATTTATAGATTTGAGGGCATTCTACATTTTATATTACTTAGACAGTAGGATAATCAGGGAAGCAGTACAGGAAGCATAGGATTAGAGATTTGCAGACAGTGGAGAGCAATTTAACTAGAAACATATAATGAAATTTCCAGACACTGTTCAGAGCTCATTTAAGGTTGAAATTATTGTATTTAGTGATGCCAATCTGCTCAGCAGGACAATTTACTGTGACAAGATACAGGCATACAGAAGCATGTTAACCCATCAATCAATGATGGAGGACTTGTTTGGGGAAAAGAGGAGTGTTGGGGCAGGCTTAAGAGTACGAGGGGGGCTGTAATGATGTAACATTGAATTTAAGATGGATAAGGAGGGAACTGAAAAGTGGGAATTAAGTAGAAGCTTTCATCAGATTGGAGGTTCTTTTAATGTGAAAAAGACAGTTATGGTGATGTTCTTGAGCAGTCAAGCTCAAGGTTACCAGGCTGTTGTTGGATAGAGGGATGTTCGAATTACTGATTCCTAAAGGTCCGTCTAGTCAAGGCTATGGTTTTTCCAGTGGTCATGTATAGATGTGAGAGTTGGACTGTGAAGAAAGCTGAGCACCTAAGAATTGATGCTTTTGAACTGTGATGTTGAAGAAGACTCTTGAGAGTCCCTTGGACTCCAAGGAGATCCAACCAGCCCATCCTAAAGGAGATCAGTCCTGGGTGTTCATTGGAAGGACTGATGCTGAAGCTGAAACTCCAATACTTTGGCCACCTCAAGTTAAGAGCTGACTCATTGAAAAAGACCCTGATGCTGGGAGGGATTGGGGGCAGGAGGGGAAGGGGATGACAGAGGATGAGATGGTTGGATGGCATCACTGACTCGATGGACATGAGTTTGAGTAAACTCCGGGAGTTGGTGATGGACAGGGAGGCCTGACATGCTGTGATTCATGGGGTCGCAAAGAGTCGGACACGACTGAGCGACTGAACTGAACCGAACTGAACTGAACAGGACAGAATTTATGGTGACAAGATCCAGGTTTTTTGACTGGGATTGGGAGGCTGAGATAAGGGATGAAGTCTGCAAGTTAAATGAGTTGTCAGTGATTCTGAATTTATCAAGATGGTAGATGGTTATAGAAAGTAAGAAAAGGAGCTGGATGCACGTATTAACAGATCTTCACATAAGTGGTTAAACGGGTGGCAAAGTCTTAAGAGTAAGCGTAACAGAAGCAAGGGTTTTTACAAGAGGTGACAGTATTTGACACATTGCCCCCACTTCTGGAACCTGGGAAGTGAGAATACTAACCCATGTGAGAGAGTTCCAGGGGATGCTGAATCCTCAGAGGACACAGAAAAGCTAATCTGGAAGCGGGAATCTCAGAGGAAGAGCGGTTTGTAGGCAGGAGGCTGAGGAGGGGACCGGAGCAGCAGAAAACCCTGACACTTGTCCTTTACTTACCTTCCTCCCAACCTACCGCTAGCCCGCGTTACACCAACCCTCACAGCTAGAAAACTCACAGAAAAGGGAGCAAGAAGACCGGCTTTTTTCAACTCCCCGCGGAAGTGCTCTCACCGGAACTCCTCCGTGTTTGCGCTTTCCCATTGGCGGAAGCTTCTGCCAGCTTCCAGTAGCTTCCGCCCACGACTCAGTTGGGCGGAGCTTTCCCTGGAAGTCACTTCCGCTAAACCCCGCCCCTCGTTCCCTTTTTGGCCACTTCCGGTATCAGGCCCCGCCCATTCCTTGTGGCCCCGCCCCCTTCCCGCCCCGGGCCGGCAACCCGGCCCCGCGGCGCCGCTTCCGGTGCGGGCCCCGCCCCGGCTGTGGCCCCCGGCTGCGGAGAACTCCGAAACGCAGCTGCCGCGCCGGGGCCTGAGTGACCGCCTCCTGCGCCGCCGGCGGACCCGGAGCGCCCCGCACAGGTAAGCCGCGCGGGGTCCGTCTCCCTCAGCCTCGGCAGGAGCGGGTGCTGTGGCAGGTGGAGGAGACGGAGGAGTAGAAGGGAAGGCAGGTGTGTAGCGGCAGACGTGAAGGCGCGGGCCGGCGGAGCACTGGGGGCCGCGGAGGAAAAGTGAGAGCGCTGGGAGGAGCCCAGAAGCGCCCTCGCCCATTAGGGTGATTTGAGATAAAGGGATGGGAAGAGTGAGGGGCCCCTGGGAACGGAGAGAGCAAAGATAAGGTGGCGTTGGGACGATCTAAGAAGAGCCAGCGGATTGGCTTGGGGGTGGAGGGGGGCTTGGTAGAGGTAAAAGGGATAGAGTTGGTTTGGGGCGATGTAAAGAATGGCGGGGTAATGGATGTATGGGGTTAAAGGGGGCTGGCAGAGGGATCTGGCAGCTAAGGTAGAAGGAATGGTGGGCGAGGCGGGCTTCAAAGCTGCAAGGAGTCCGTTGCGCCCGTCTTGCAGGTCCGGGAACTTTAGGGGAAATGGGGGAGGGGGCCGTGTGAAGGGATGGAGTGGTTTAGATTTTTGAGACCTAAGTTTTCTAAAAGTAGGTAGGTGGTATTGTTGTTTGGATCTAGTAGCTGCTTAGGGTCAGAGGGAAGATGGGCTCTTTGGGGGAGGGTGTGCGCATCGAGTTGTAGAACTGAGTCATCTCAGTCTTCCTAAAGAGGCTGTGAGATACCCCCCACCCCTCCCGGCTGGGGACAGCATACAGAGAAGATGGTGCCACAAGAGGAGAAACAGTTGTTCGATGACTGGCAGGACTTGTTTGAAAAATTATCCCGCTTGTGATCGATTGATGTTGTAATGTTATAAGGAGAATGAAAATGATCACCGAATTCTTTGCTTTGCCTTATTCTTTTGTTTACTTTTCTTTGATGCAGATTGTTTTTATTTTAAATGAACACTTTTGGCGACTGGATTTAATGTGGGTGTTAACCTTTTCATGCTTTGTTACGCTATAAAAAGGTCTATAGCAGAATGAAAGTATTGCTGCAGGCATAACTCACACTTTCTAAAGTGCAAAGAGAGGAAGTAGAGGCAGTAAGAGGCAAATTGGAATTTGAATTTTTCACAGAATGCAAAAGACAAACGAAGTGCTTCTAAGATTAAACAGAAAATGAAAATTTTAAAATGTATTTTTTTGCCTAGCTTTAAAAGTTGTACCTTTTCAATATGTTAAAAAATAACAACAAAAAAACATAAATCCAAGCAGTTGATTTTGCTAGGGGTGTGATTACTTCCCCGTGAAATTTTGAAGATGCTAAGACATTTAGGTTTCGTTCTTTCTTTTTTTTAAAGTCTTTCTGCCCAATCCTTAAACAGTGGAACAGTGCATTTATCAAATTTATCAAGTCCCAACCTGTGCACTGCTGCTGCTTCTTTCATGTGATGATAGCAGTGTACACCATGTTGCAAGTCCTGTTCACCTAAAATTTGCCCATGCATAGTAATCCATTCAGTTGCGGAGACTTGCTGAGGAAACATAACTCAAGTGAGGTTTGCTGGGGGTGGGAGCCTGAAAAGGAAGAAGGGAAGAGGGGGGCTGGTTAGAGGAGGAGAGGGTGTGAAAGGGGTGTGTGTTTGGAGACTGATTGGTAAGAATGCTGATAAACCTGCCCCCAGAATACTTTTGGCCTGAAAGCCTTTCCTTTTTGTATTTGTCATAGAATGTCATAGAAGTGAATCAGAAAGAAAGGGGATGTGAAGAGATTTACTAGACTGTTTTTAAAAAAGAAGCTTTAAAAAAAAATTAAAAGTTTTTAAAAAAAGAGCTTTGACTTGTTTAGACGATATTGATACCTGTTTACAATTAATTAAAGCTTAAAAATCTCCAGAGGAATCCCCCCTCCCCTGTTTGTTTTTGAGTTGACGATTGCAATTTGAAACTCGGGCCTCCTTTCGTGTTTCATTCTTTCATGTTGTTGAAATTGGATTCTTTTTGATGCTATAATGTCCAGTTAGCATTGGCTAAGCCCACTCAAAAAGCAGGCTGGCCATTTATTCTGGAAAATTTTAAAAGTTTAAACCCAAGGGGAGTTTGCTAGGTTCTGCTTTTCTATGAGAAAAATCTTTGTGTCTGCCTAATAATTCTGTCTTGCTTTGATGGTAATATCTTTCTCTGATGGGCCTGGGAACATAAGCAATAGTCTCTTTCTTGTAGGCAGGCCCTTCTTTTCCTTTTTTATTGTGGTTTTCCTACTCACAACCTCTGTACCGTGCAAACCCAGTTGCTTTTTCAGTAATAAACAGATTAGTGTTTGATAATGTTGAGGAAGAGAATTAGAACACAGATGTTTGCAGGCTTCATGTCATCTAGGTTTACTTTGTTTTAAACCCACCAGTTGTCCAGCACTACTGGGATTCATCCCATATTTCTCCTCTTAAATCCTGTTCCTCTTCCTCACACTTTTTCTTACCCACCCACCCCAAACTCCTGCTGCTCAGGTTTACGGGCACATGTTTAATGTTGAGAACTCATGCCCTTTACTGGAGCAAAGAAAACGTCTTTTTTTCCCCTAAATTATTTAGTTATTTATTTTTGGCTGTGCTGGGTCATCATTGCTACACTTTCTCTAGTTGCGGTGTGCGGGCTTCTCGTTATGGTGCCTTCTCTTGTTGCAGAGCACAGGCTCTCCGGCACGCGAACTTCAGTAGTTGTGGCACCTGGGCTCAGCAGTTGTGGCTCCCGGGTTCTGGAGCCACAGGCTCAGTAGTTGCGGCGCACAGGCTTCGTTTCTCTGAGGCATGTGGGATCTTCCCAGACCGGGGATCGAACCCTGGTCTCCTGCCTTGGCATGCAGATTCTTTACCACTGAGCCACCAGGGAAGCCCAGAAAACCTTTTTGTACCTGTTTTACATCTTTTTTTTTTTTCCCCTTTCTTTCTCCATCTATGTGGTTTCTATTAATCACATAAAGGTTTAGACCCAGTGTGCCTGCCAGGCTGTGCCCAGGTTCGGAGCAATGCCAGTCTGTGGGTGAAACTCAAGGCAGTGATGGAGCCACTGCGCCCTCAGCAGAAGCAGCCGCCGCCGCCGCCACAGCCACCCCACCTGGCTCCTCTGCAGATGGATGCCAGAGAGAAGCAGGGGCAGCAGACGAGAGAAACCCCGTTCTTGTACGCCCAGAAGCTGGTCACACAGCAGACTCACCTTTCTGCCACACCTGGGAGGCCTTCGGGCAGCCCTGCCCTGGGTCCCTCAGCCAGAGTTCCACCAGCCACCGCGGTGGCCCGAGTTTTTGAACGGAGCAAGGTGAACTCAGAGCCTGAGGAAGAGGAAGGAGGTTTGGAAGGTGAGGATGGGGATGATGAAGTTGCAGAGGTGGCTGAGAAAGAGACCCAGGCTGCTTCAAAATATTTTCATGTGCAGAAGGTGGCTCGCCAAGACCCCAGAGCAGCCCCCTTACCTGGTCTGCTCCCAGCGCCGGGGCTCGCACCCCATGGACAGCAAGCTAAAGAAGACCATACCAAAGATGCTTCTAAGACCTCCGCTTCAGTCTCCACGGCAGGGCAGCCGGGCTGGAATCTGGATGAGCAGCTCAAGCAGGTCAGTCTTTTCTGCTTGGGGGCTTATTTGTTCCCCCAAAAGGCTAGTCAGGGAGGGGTACTGGACTGCCAGGGTCTGTGCCAGGCTGTGTCTTCTCAGCCTCCTTCAGTGACCAGCAGCCTAGACAGGGATAAACCTTGCGTTTTCCCCTCATAGTTGTTTTCTTGATTAGAGCAATGAAATGTGTAAGTTACTCCTAATATAGAGAGTTCCAAGTTTAATGGGAAAGGTTGTCAATACAGTCTTTTTTTGGGGGGAGGGGGTTGAGGAAGAATGAGGTTGCAACAGTGTTATGAGGGATATCTAAAAATGAGATGTATGACTCCAATTTCAGTTTTTCTAGTAGTAGTATGATAAGAGAACTGTCTTGCCTAAGATAGTGTCTTAGCCCCAGGCTAACCCAGGATCGAGCTTTTTAAGGGCAATTTTGTTGTTTTGCTGCTAAATGTGGCTGATGGGAAGCTGTTGCATTGTGTATATTTTCCAGCAAAGAGCCTTGTAGACATGATTTCATCTCACCCTTATTTTACCTCCTTTGAAACATGGAAGGGTAGACCTCACAATTTTCTTTTTATTTACTTATTTTGCTGTGCTGCTCGGCTTGCAGGATCTTAGTTCCCCAGCCAGGGATTGAACTCACGCCAGGCATTGAAAGCCCTGAGTCCTAACCACTGGACCACCAGGGAGGCTCTCACAGTTCTCTTTTTAGCCAAGGCAAGCTTCAGTGATTCCTACACAAGGCAGAGCTTGAGGGTCATCTAAGGAGAGCTCCAGAATAGTTTTAAAAAATGTAGACTCCAGGGTCTTAATAAATTAATTCAGGAGGTGGAGCCTAAGGAATCTGTGCTTTTTTCGCCTTCTGCTGCTTGTCTTCCTGACTTGCCACGCTCCTTTTCTTCACCCAAAGAATGGGAGTGATGATCAGTTCTTCCAGGCCAAGTGACTTGGTGTGAAGGCAGGGAGTTCATAATAAACCGGGTAATATTTGGGTACTCCCTGTAAGCACATATACTTCTTTTTTTTCCCTGAAAAATATTTACTTATTTATTTATTTGGCCTTGCCGGCTCTTAGTTGAGGCATATGGGGTTTTTAGTTGCAGCATGTGAACTCTTAGTTGCCGTATGCGGGATCTAATTCCCTGACCAGGGATGGAACCTGGGCCCTCTGTGTTGGGAGCTCAGAGTCTTGGCCCCTGGACCTCTAGGGAAGAGCGCAGCATGTATACTTCTTGTGGTCCAGTGATGCTGTTTAGAAATCAGTTGTGAAGAGCTGTGGATTTACACAGAGCAACCAAGAAGCCATATGAGAAAGTCCTTTGTAGGCTGAAAAATGAGCATCTTTGTATCCAGGAGCCTTACCTATGCAGTTGATCTGAGCTTTACAGTAGCAGTGTTTGCAGTAGGTTCCAGAGCCAGCAAAGTGGGTTCAAATACCATCTCTTCCATCTGTTACCCTTGTGATCTTTCAGTAGGGCTCCTAATTCCTTTGAGCCCTCTGTGAAATAAAAATACCGAAGCATACCTCCAAGGATGTTGTGAGGATTAACAGAACTAGCTCACGGTGGTAGTAATGCCCCAGGTGCTTTTTCATGCACACAGTGCCATCCTCCACTGCAGCTCCACAGACACACTCAGAAGCAGGGGAGACCCCGAGAAGCGCAGAGGTGTCCCCTCTGATCACCAGGAAGGTGGTGGCAGAGCTCGGACTAGGATCAGAGAGTCCTAACTTCCCCGACAGCAGCGGCCTGGCCGCCAGCCCAGACCCGCCTCCCGGCTGATTGCTTTGGTTTAGCAAAACATCTGTGACTTGCCGGCAGCCCCCGAACTGCTGTGTGGTTGGCAGAGTTCCACGCCGGCCGCTGAGTCAGCTCCTAGCGGGAGCCCGCCCTGACAGCACTGGGAAAGTTCAGGCCCGAGGCGGCTGGGCTGCCCCTGCCTTGGCAGCTGGCCAGCCTCTGCGTGTGTGCGGTCGTTCCTAGAAAGTGCAGCCTCGTGCGAGGAACAAGTGCAGCTCCAGTGCCTGTCTG
This sequence comes from Cervus canadensis, assembly GCF_019320065.1. Classification (NCBI taxonomy): domain Eukaryota; kingdom Metazoa; phylum Chordata; class Mammalia; order Artiodactyla; family Cervidae; genus Cervus; species Cervus canadensis. Next base: position 34,407,477 of record NC_057402.1, read on the forward strand.
TCTTCAGGAAGTGCAGCAGGTGTTGAGGTCAAGCCATGAGAGCCTTGAAAAAAGACACTCTGCAGAAGTGGCATGTGGGTACACACACGTGTGCGCCGTGGCCAGCACCCAGCGCCGGTTCTCAATAGCATCAGTCCCATGCCTGTGCAGCTCAGGGCTCAGGAGGCTGGCTGTTGGCTTCTGAAACCCTCTGAGTTCATTTTAAATTTCCAAGGCATACTCACTAATTATAGACTGCCTGACAGACCACTTGCCAGAATGTTTTTAAATGCCAGTGTGTGTGTGTGCGTTTAGTCGCTCAGTTGTGTCTGACTCTTTGCAACCCCATGGACTGTAGCCCACCGGGCTCCTCTGTCAATGGGGATTCTCCAGGCAGGAATAGTGGAGTGGGTTGCCATGCCCTCCTACAGGGGATCTTCCCAACCCAGGGATCGAACCTGGGTCTCCTTGGGTTCTCATTGCAGGCAGATTTTTTACCGTCTGAGCCACATAGCTGAGGCCTAATCTTTCACCCTAAATTTACCCTCCCCCTGAGTTTGGAGATTAGGGGGTCACGAGGTAAGAATGACTTTAAACTTCAGATGTGCATCTTCTTTTCTCCTTTTGAATTTAAATGTTCAAGATTGATTTGCTCTTTGCCCTCCCTTTGTCTAATCCTGCTTCTGAAAGTGGTAGTTAATGTGCTTGGGGACTTTAAAAACGTTTTAGTTGTGCTTTGGAAAGGGGACTAAAAAAATGATATGCCTAGGGAGAGCCTGTAGAAACTATTACAAACTAAAACTAGCTTTTTAAAAATTTATTATTATTATTCTTCAAAGTCTTGTTTCTTACTCATTTAACTTCTAGAGAGCAGAAAAAGATCTTATTAATGGGTGACAGTGTCCATTCTGTTCTTTCACACAACAGACTTTTACAGAAGCTTCTTGGGTCAGGCCCATACTCCAGGGGCTAAGGCCTCTGCTTCTCCCTTGAAGATCCTTCCAACTAGGTTTAGCAGAGGCAGTGTGGAAACCTCAAGGGGGATTGAGTCTTGGGTTGTGACAATTTTACTCTGTCCTGAGTCAGTTAAAGCCCAACTGCCCAATCTGAGCTCTGCTGCAGATATTTTAAAAGTTTTGTTTCAGGTATTCATATACCAAGATAAAGTTGATTTTGTCTGCAGCATAGCTAACATAGCTTGGTAAATCAACAGGAAAACTCAAAAGTATTTTAGAAGATTTAGGGGTGCTGTGGGGGGCTACAGCAGGCATCTGCCAACTGCAAAGCAAAATTTGAAAAGTTTAAGAGCTCCACAGATTATCTTTTGTTTCTGAAATCATTTTATAGCCTGTAAAGTCAAAATTATTTGATGTTTTCTCCTTGAAGAAACTCTTAGAAAATAATTCATTCTTAAGGAAGGCCTGGACTGTTAGAGAGTGGTATTCTCTGACACCAGAGTGATGGGTAGATGGATAATGCCATTGAACCAAGCTTCTAAAACCCATCAGATTTCATTGGGCAGAGTAAGTAATCGTAAAACAAGGCAACAAAGAGCTGAGTGTCCCATCTCTCAAGAGAGATCAATAGAACCCCATCAACATAGAACCAGCTAGGAGTGTTGCTGGCCCATTAGGGGTGGTCCTCTGTCCTTCTGGAAACAGAGCAGTTCAGGCAGTACAAGCTTTGTCTGTCTTGAGCCCCTATTAGTAAAGCCAAGTTTTCCAGAAGGGCATAGGATTCCTTCCTGTGGAATAGGAAGATAAGTGATGGCTTGATGGGCATATGGGAACCAGAGAGCATGTCTGATTTTCTGTGTACTGTGGCAGTCTCTTTGTTACTGAGCGTGAGAAGGAGGAAAGTTGACTGACTGCTTGGTCTCCAGAATCCACTACCAAGAGTTCCTCTGAGCAGTGAGGTGTGTTCTCTTGGGCTTAGCCTACTGCTCTGGGTTCATACTGCTTGTCTTTGGAACATTCAGTGCTTTTAATTTAAAGTTGTGCAAACTATTGCCTGAAAATAAATAAGATCGTTAGCTTTCTCCACTTTCTTTGTAGGTCTACTTTGCATGCCCTTAGGTTCTGTATTCATGGTGGAATCCATTTAGATCAGTGTTACTCAAATGGAGACTATCTCCTCACCCCTTCCCGCTCCTAGTGGGTGTTTGGCAGTGTTGGGAGATAGGTTCAGTTGTCATGACCGGGGCAGGTGGAGTTACCCTGCTGGCACAGAGTGTGTAGCGGCCAGGGATACTGCCAAACCTCCTGCAGTGCCCAGGACGATCCCCCACAACAGAGAATTACCTGGCCCCCAATGTCAGCAGTGCCAAGGTTGAGAAACCCTGCTCTAGATTGTGTAATTAGAAGACGAACAGAGACACTCTGCTTTCATCAGACACTGCCCAAGATGCTTCCTTTGTGTCTTGATCTTGGTAACTGAAGTGTTTGGCAACCTGGAGTTTTCTTCACTTCTGTTTTCAATATCCGTGTTGAGTTTGTATCTTCTCCCATCATCATGTGGGTGAACAGACTGTCCATTACTTGGAAAAGGATTGGGACCTACAACTTTGTGCTCTGTCAGTGCGTTCTTCCAGCCCAATGCTTCATGGTATCTAAGATGTCACTGTTGATTTGTGAGAGAACTTGGTTGCCCTTCTAGATATGAACCCCAAAAGGTCAAGGCATAAATACTCAGCAACCTTGTTATGTATTAAGAGATGCGATTATTAACTCAGCATTGGTTTTAGAACCTAAAGATGTGGGTTTAGATCCTGTCTCCAACGCTTGCTATATAGCGCTCTGGATGGAGGTCCTCTCCTACTATTCTGAACCCATGCTTCCATCTTTCCCAGAGGATGATAATCCTCTCTTGCCATCCTCAGGGAACAATTTTAAAGATATTACAAAGGTGGAAGAAGAGAATATGAGTGTGAAAAATCTTCCTAAAATGTGTGCCATGATGCAAAGGTTAGGTTGAATTGTCACTAGCGCCTAAATGCTTTTTGAAGCTGTCACTTTTCAGTTTTTACTACCTTTGTAGGGGTAAGATGTTGCATAAACTTTAGTGCTCTAAAACTGTGACCAAACTCTAGTATTCTGGGTTTCTCTGAAGCATTTCAGGATTATGTGAGCTAAAGCCATTGCATTCTTGAAGCTGCTTCTTTCCGTGTTAAAATAGGGATATTTCTCCTTTAGGTAAAAGTAAGCTTTATGTTGAATTCTTATAAATACTTGGTTAGGGACTTAACGACTCATCCCTTAATGTGTGTCTCCACTCCCATCCCTAGTTCCTAATTTTCAGGACTTGTTCCATCAGTGAGCCCATTTCCCTGACTCTTTAAGTCTCCTTTAATCAGTAAATCTGCCCAATTCAGTTGCTACCAGGGAAGAAGAAGTCACTTTTTATCTTTTTAATTTTTGTTTACTTATCTTTTGGCTGCGCGGGGTGGCTTGTAGAATCTTAGTTCCCCAACCGGGGATCACACACAGGCCTCAGCAGTGAAAGAACAGAATCCTAACCACTGGACTGCCGGGGAATTCCAGAGAAGTCACTTTTTAAAAGCTTTCCCTTGATTGCACATCTCCTTCCAGCACATTGTGTAGTCCAGATGGTCCCCCCGCTTGCCATAACAAAGCTTCTCAGAGGAATGGTTTGCACGCCTTACGTCACCTTCTACTCACTCCTCAACACACTTCAGTCTGGACTGTGTCTCTTGTGTATATCCCTGAAGCTCCTCTTGGTAAGGCCGCCCAGGGATCACCATCTTACTAAGCCCTGCCTGCCCTCCCCTCCTGTGATTTCTCTGCAGTATTCAATAGAATTCAGTGGGCTCCTCTCCTTGAAACATTTTCTTTTTTGCTTTCTGTAGCCCCATCCATTGGTTTAGTTTCTGTGATCTCTTTCTCTTCTGTCTAAACCTCTAGAACTCCAAGTTCCCCAGGGCTTAGTTTTAAACCCTCTTCTCTATATGCTTCCCCTGGGCAGTTTCTTTCACTTTCATGACTTTAAATACTATCCACAAGCCATTGAGTCCAATGTATATTGTTTGAGCCCGTGTTTCCATTCTGAGTTCAGTGGATGTTGTGTTAGATGTTTTATTGGTACCTCAAGTTTAATGCATATAACTCTTACTTTCTAACCTACTCCCCCACGATTATTTCCTCCTTTATTTTCCTTCACTATAAAGGGCATTTCTACCCACTTGGTCATTCAGAAACCTTAGCACTGACTGTCTCTGTATACCTCCTACTCTGTCACTGCATCTGGTGATGTCCATCACCAGGTCTTGTCAGTTCTTTCATCTAAATATCTAGAATCCTGCCACTTCTTTCCTCCACCATCACCTGCTTAATCCCAGCTACTTACTGCTAGAGCTATCAACAAGTTTGTGTGTCTTCCCTCCCCCAGTCTAATTCTCCACACAGCAGCTAGAGTGATCTAAAAACCAAATCAGATTATGTCACTCTTTTAATGCCCTTCAAGTTTTTTGGCAGTTGCTGTAATTGTAAAAGCCAGGACCTGCATAATCTGATCCTGCCTGCTTCTCCAGCCTTATTTTTGCCAATATCCTGACCTATCACTGTACTCCAGCCACCCTGGCCTTTGCATATGCTGGTTTTTCTGCCTAAAATGCTCCTACCCAGCCTTCCGTTTTCACTTTAAATGTCACTTTCTTGGAGGCACTATTAGTGTGGGTCATGTTATACCTCGGAGATATGGCAGATTTGGTTGTGAATATCACTGTGCAATAAAGTCACATGAATGTTTTGGTTTCCCGGTGCCTGTAAAAGTTGTGTTTACATTTTACTGTAGTCTGCTGCACTGCTAAGTGTGTGGTAGCATTATGTCTAGAAAAACAGTGTACATACCTTAATTTAAAAATGCTTTATTGATTAAAAAAAATACCATTATCTGAGCCTTTAGCAAACTGTAACCTTTTTGCAATAGTAACATCAAAGATCACTGATCACAGATCACCATAACAAATATAACAGTGATGAAAAAATTTTTAATATTTTGAGAACTACCAAAATGTGACCCAGAAGACATGAAGTGAGCAAAGGCTGTTGGGAAATGGCACCAATGGATGTGTTCAACTTGGGGTTCTCACAGACCTTCAGTTTGTTAAAAAAAAAAAAAAATGCAGTATCAGCAAAGCGCAGTAAAGCTGAGCACAATAAAATTAGGTTTGCCTGTATTGGCTATAATTGAACATTGCACTTTTATATTTGTGTGGTTTATTTGTTTGATGTCTGATTCCTGTACTCAGTGGTAAGCTCCAAGAGGATGGGGATGTGTTCTGCTTATCTCTGTGTCCTAGCACCAGCAGAATAATAGTAGATATTATTATGTGCTGCATAAATATTTGTTTCTTCTACTTTCTTTTAATTTGCTCTGTTTTTTTATGTGAATAGCACCATTTCATTTCTTTGAAAAAAAATACTATTTTTTAGAGCAGTTTTAGTCTCACAGCAAAATTGAGCAGAAAGTACAGTGATTTTTCATATACTCCCTGCCCCCACACATGCCCACCGTGCACCAGAGTGCTGCATTTGTTACAGTTGATGAACCAACAGTGCCACATCATTATCACCCAGAGTCCATCGTTTTACACTAGGGTTCACTCTTGTTGCACATTCTGTGGGCTTTGACAAACATGTGCCGTGAATCCACCGTTACAGTAACAAACAGAATAGTTCTGCTGCCCCCCGAATCCTCTGTGCTCCACCTATTCATTCCAGCCTTTTCAGAGTGACTGCTTTCACTTAGTATTAATAGTATGCATTTAAGTTTTCTCCATGTCTTTTCATGGCTTGGTAGCTCCTTTCTTTTTAGCACCAAATAATATTCCATTTTCTCTATGGCCGCAGTTGATCCATTCATCTACTGAAGGACATCATGGTTGCTTCTAAGTTTTGTCATGTATGAATAAAGCTACCATAAACATCTGTGTGTAGGTTTTTGGTAGACAGAAGTTTTGAACCCATTTATATTAACAACAAGGAGCATGATTGCTGGATTGTGTTGAAAGAATGTGTTTAATTTTGTAAGAAACTGCCAAACTGTCTTCCAAGAGTGGCTGTACCCTTTTGCGTTCCTACCAGTAATGAATGAGAATTCCTGTTGCTCCACATCCTTATCAGCGTGTGTTAGTATCAGTGTAGGGGATTTTTTTCTAATTGACGTTTTCATTGAGATGATTGTATATTCACATGCAGTTCTAAGAAATAATTTAGAGAGATCCTATACACTTTGTCCAGTTTCCCCCAATGGTAACATTTCATAAAACTGTAGTATATGTTGACAATCTGGATCTTGATATTGATGGGATCCACTGATCTTATTTAGATTTCCTAAATTTTACTTGTACTCTGTGTGTCTGTCCTGCTTTTTAACCCTCTTTCATTATGTGTTTAACACATCTTCTGAAATTCTTGTTACTTAACAAAAATGCATTTGAAGCTGCTGATTTCTCTCAAGGTTGTGCCTTTGCTGTATCCCACAAGTTTTGATGTTCAGTGCTTCCATTGGTTAGTACAAAATCTCGGTTGTGATTGCTTCTTTAACCTGTGGGTTTTTTCAAAAGTTTTTTTTTTGTTTATGAATATGTGAGTTTTATCTTTTAAAAATATATTATTTTATAAATGTTTAATTAAGCTCTAACCATTGGTGTTAGAGAACTGGTGTACTGTCAATTTTCTGGAACTCGTTATGATGTCCTTTGTGTTGACCTTATATATGATCAGTTTTTATAAATTCTTCATGTGTGCTTGGAAAGAATGTGTACTGTTTATTTGATAGACATGGGGTTGTGGGTTTTTTTTTTTTTTTTTTTTTTTTTAATTTATTTTTTTTTTATTAGTTGGAGGCTAATTACTTCACAACATTTCAGTGGGTTTTGTCCTACATTGATATGAATCAGCCATAGATTTACACGTATTCCCCATCCCGATCCCCCCTCCCACCTCCCTCTCCACCCGATTCCTCTGGGTCTTCCCAGTGCACCAGGCCCGAGCACTTCTCATGCATCCCACCTGGGCTGGTGGTCTGTTTCGCCATAGATAATATACATGCTGTTCTTTTGAAACATCCCACCCTCACCTTCTCCAACAGAGTTCAAAAGTCTGTTCTGTATTTCTGTGTCTCTTTTTCTGTTTTGCATATAGGGTTATCATTACCATCTTTCTAAATTCCATATATATGTGTTAGTATGCTGTAATGTTCTTTATCTTCTGGCTTACTTCACTCTGTATAATGGGCTCCAGTTTCATCCATCTCATTAGAACTGATTCAAATGAATTCTTTTTAACAGCTGAGTAATATTCCATGGTGAATATGTACCACAGCTTCCTTATCCATTCATCTGCTGATGGGGATCTAGGTTGCTTCTATGTCCTGGCTATTATAAACAGTGCTGCGATGAACATTGGGGTGCATGTGTCTCTTTCAGATCTGGTTTCCTCAGTGTGTATGCCCAGAAGTGGATTGCTGGGTCATATGGCAGTTCTATTTCCAGTTTTTTAAGAAATCTCCACACTGTTTTCCATAGTGGCTGTACTAGTTTGCATTCCCACCAACAGTGTAAGAGGGTTCCCTTTTCTCCACACCCTCTCCAGCATTTATTGCTTGTAGACTTTTGGATAGCAGCCATCCTGACTGGCGTGTAATGGTACCTCATTGTGGTTTTGATTTGCATTTCTCTAATAATGAGTGATGTTGAGCATCTTTTCATGTGTTTGTTAGCCATCTGTGTGTCGTCTTTGGAGAAATGTCTAGACATGGGGTTGTATATCTGTCTGTTGGATCAAGCTTTTGAATTGTGTTATTCATGTCTTTCTTATCCTTACTAAGCTGTGTTTGTGTGATCACTTTCAGAAAGAGGTGAATTAAAATAATCCAGTGTAAGACTGGCTTTCTTTTGGTTAGTATCTTGAGACCACATGTAAAAGACTTAAAAGTCTCTGTCTTTTTTATTAGGTTAATTTAATCCATGTAGTTAGTGAAAGTGAAAGCCACTTATGTCCCACTTTTTGCGACCCAGGCTAGAATACTGGAGTGGGTAGCCTTTCCCTTCTCTTGGGGATCTTCCCAACCCAGGGATCAAACCCAGGTCTCTTGCATTGCAGGCGGATTCTTTACCAACTGAGCTATTGGGGAAGCCATGTAGTTATTAGGACGGTGATGCATGTTTACCTATTTCTGCCTTCTAACTTTGAATCTCCAGTTTAACTCTACTTTTACTTTGATTCTTGTTTTTTCCTTTTCTATCTTTTGTTCATTTGATTGAATTTTCTTTAATCAATCTTTTTCTCTTTTACTGGCTTAGAAATTATGCTTTTTTTTTTTTTAAACCTCACCATTACTTTTTGCATGACATTCTTTCCCTTTGACTGTCTTCTTCCCTTATGGTTCAGCTGGTAAAGAATCTGCCTGCAATGCCAGAGACATGGGTTCAATCCCTGGGTTGAGAAGATCCCCTGGAAAGGGAAAGGCTACCCACTCCAGTATTCTGTCCTGGAGAATCCCATGGGCTGTATAGTCCATGGGGTGGCAGAGAGTTGGAAACGACTGAGCGACTTTCACTTTCATCCTTTCCTTGTTTAGTAACTCTATATACAGTAAGCTCAGTCTTGGTACTGAAAAAATTTCTTCTAGATATATGTCTTTCTTTATCTTGCCTCTATTCCTGTACCATTGTTCATAGCTTTAGATTCTAGAGTGACCGTTATTTGCCTTAACACTTTGAGGATATGGTCCCATTTATCTCCTAGTAACTATTTTTGCTATTGAGAAGTCTATTGTCAGTTTAATTGTCACCTTTGTGAATCTTTTTTCCCTCTTTTTTAGCTTCAACATTTTTTCTGACTCTGCTGTTTTGCATTTGTATTATAGTAGTGTTCTGGATTTGAACATATTTTTATTTACCCGACCTGGGCCTTAATCTGCTCCTTCAACTTGATGTTTCCTTCCCACCTTGGCTCCTCTTTTTCCTTGACCACTATTCTACTAGAAGTATTTGAACCTTCTTTTTAGCCTTCCTAGTAGCTTTTCTTTTATAACCTCATCTCTTTATGTCTTTCTCCTGCATTCTGGAATATTTTCACATTCTGTTTTCCAGTGTCTGATTCTCTCTTCAGCTCTGTCTACTACTTAACCAAAAAAAATGGTTATCTTAATACCATGTTTTAATTTCTGTTCTCTTTTTTTGGTTTAAAAAAACTGCCTCTTCTTACCATATGGTTTCTATTTCTTCCTTTAGCTCTTTGAACTTCTTTAACTTTTAAAAAACTTTTTATTATGGACTTGCTAAAAACTTTTTATTATGAGAATTTCATATATACAAAAGAAGAAAAGGATAATGAACCACCTGTGTCCTTTGCCCAGCTTTCAACAGTTACCAGCATTCTGCCATTCTTTCAGCATGCTTGTTTTAAAGATGCTTTTAGATTATTATTATCTCTGATTCTTGGAGTGCAAGTCCTCCTTTTGTCATGTCACTCTCCCCTCTGATGGTTTATTTCCTCTTGCAGTGGTTTGTTTTTGTTTTTCAGCGTAAGCCTATTTTGAGTTGGGATTAGTTTCCATGGGATTCCCATGTGTTTTGGATTATGGAAGTATTCTGAAGGGGAGTTTTGTTTTCTCCTCTGCTGGGGCCCTACAAATTTAGCTGGTTGCCATTGGTTTGGGGTATGTGTATTTGGAGTCTACATCTGTACCTCTACATCCATACTCAGTCGGACACGACTGGGCAACTTACACTCACTCTACCTGAGTGTAGCCTGAGTTTCCATTTTCTTGTAAACCCTCTTTTTCTATGAGGCCCCTCGCAGATGGCAAGGTTCCTTGCTTCTTTTCCAGGTTGGTGGGCAGTTTTTTAGGCTCCACTTCATGGCGGGGGTGGGGGAATGGTGTGGAAGTGTAGTCCTTCCTGGCCTCTAGCTTTATGAATTTATCTCAGCTCTGGTTCCTGGCATGCAGGGGGCCTGTAGCCTGGACTCTTCTCCCTTAGGGGTGATTAAATCCCCAGTCCTCAGCCCTCTGCTTTTAAAAACTATATCTGGGTGCTTTCTCCCTTGAGTCCTTCAACTTCGGTGCCTGCTCACTAGTCTCTCTGATTCCTCCCTTTATTTTTTTTTTTGATTCCTCCCTTTTTGTTTATGACACAGTGGACTCCACTTTCCCTCTTGGTTTCAAGCTTAGCTGTAAGGGGTGTGGGGTGTTAAATTTTATCTAACATTTCTAGTGAGGTTTTCCTTGGAGACGAGAAGGTGGTAGAGTTGCTCTACATCAGATTATTCTCACTCACGATTTTGTTTGCTACTTTGGTTTTTCACTGGTTTTTAATCACTTCAATTTTTTTACCTCTCCTGTGCTGGGGTGTTTGCCTCATTTCAGTGAGTTGTGTGAAGTAGGCCCTGATAATTGCCCCCCTTTACATGTTTGTTTTATTTTACAGGTGAGGAAAGAAGGGGTGAAATGGGCTAGTTG